>NC_090750.1:30688474-30695974 GCF_036898095.1 Palaemon carinicauda | reverse complement strand
AGCGAGAGTAGCTGAGATGGCCGCTCATCTCACTCGGCCACGCGTTCGGCTGTTCGAGTTCCGATTTTTTGTTGGAACACCGCAGCAAAAATTACTCGAAATTTTTGGTCAAACTCCGATTTGTTCGAATTTAGAGTCGTTCGACTACCGAGGTATCATTGTATGTATATATATATATATACTATATATATACATATATATATATATATATATATATGTATATATATATATATATATAGTATATATATATTATATATATATGTATATAGTATATATATATATATATACATATATTTATATATATATATATATAGTATATATATATATATATATATATTATATATATATATATATATATATAGTATATATATATATATATATATATTTATATGTATATTTATATATATATATATATATATATATATATATATATATATATTATATAGTATATTTTTATATATATATCATATATATATATATATATATATATATATATATATATATGTATATATATATATTTAATATATATATATATACTATATATAGTTATATATATATAATATATACATATATATATATATATATAAATAGTATATATATATATATATATATAGTATATATATATAGTATATATGTATATATGTGTATATGTGTATTATATATATATATATATGTATATATATATGTATATATATGGATATATATATATATATATATATATCCATATATATATATATATATATATATATATATATATATATATGTGTGGTATATATTATATATATATATACATATATAGATATATATATATATATATATATATACTGTAAGGACATCACCTCCTCCGTCGTCCAGTTATTTCACCGAATTCTCTATTTTATTCAAATTCTTTTTTCACCACATTGTGGTTAGCTGTATATATTTATTCCGCTCCCCTCAGAGCTACAATTTCATATATTTATTATTTCATTACCTATTTCTATTGACATGTAATTCAAGTATTTGTGCATGTGTAAAAACACACATATTTTTGGCGGTTAGTTCAAGCCGAATTGGCGCCTGTGCGCATGCTACTTTTCCGTCCGCACCCTGGTGAAGCTTGTCTCACTGTCCTTACAACTGGTGACCCCGGAGCTTGAAGTAGCATCAGCAGTTTTGGCTTTGCCATTCAAGGACTTATTACGGCCGTGCTACCTTCTTTTACTCCGTTACCTTAGGCGTGAGCTTCGGCCTTTGGTGCTCCCACACTTCGTTGCATGTAAGGCAGTAGGATGAGCTTAACCGACATATCAACTTCCCACATCTTCGCCGACTCGTCGACTGACCACAATGGCGGATTCAATCCGCCTATCACGCCCAACGGCCTCGCCTCCACACCCAAAGTCAAACTGCCGCCGTTTTCTCAACACAACACACGCTTCTTGGCTCCTGAGAGCGATGTACTCCTCTGAGTCGCTAGGCTCAGCGACTTCTGCACGAAGGCCGACATCGTTCTCACCTCCATCCCAGAGGAGGTATTCGACAAGATTTCCCCATGGCTCGACGCCCTGGCTGGCCAAGTTTCCTACGACGACCTGAGAAAGAAACTCATCGGTATCTACTCACTCTCCAGAGGAGGTATTCGACAAGATTTCCTCATGGCTCGATGCCCAGGCTGGCCAAGTTTCCTCCTGTCGAAGGCTCAGAAGCTCCACGAGGCCTCCAAAGCATCTCGCCTCGGGGCTATCAATCAGTATCGGCTTCGCCTCCACACCCAAAGTCAAACTGCCGCCGTTTTTTCAACACAACACCGCTTCCTGGTTCCTGAGAGCGGACGTACTCTTAGGAGTCGCTAGGCTCAGCGACTCCTGCACCAAGGCCGACATCGTTCTCACCTCCATCCCAGAGGAAGTATTTGACAAGATTTCCCCATGGCTCGACGCCCAGGCTGGCCAAGTTTCCTACGATGACCTGAGAACGAAACACATAGGTATCTACTCACTCTCCGTTTCAGCAAGGGCACAGAAAGTCCTGGACCTCGCCGGCAAACCCATGGGTGACACCTCTCCTGTCGAGGCATGGGACGAGTTAACTGGCCTGCTAATGCTCCCCGACACCGACAGCAACGGCCGACGGCGCGAGATTAGCCTGTCTCGTGAGATTTCCCTTCGACCCCTACCGCAGGACGTAAGGGCCCAATTGACGGACGCCGACACACTTCCGATGAACGAACTCCTGTCGAAGGCTCAGAAGCTCCACGAGGCCTCCAAAGCATCTCGCCTCGGGGCATCATCAGTATCGTCTTTGTTCTCCTCCTTCAGCTGCTCTTCCATAGACTCTTCAGCAACGGCTCCTGACGACGACGACGAGATCAATGTTCTAGCAAGAAGGAAACCACCGCAACCGACACGTCCAAACCCTAGGCCTAACCCAGCATGGTGCTTCTACCACCAACAGTTCAGCAGCGACGCCAAGAAATGTAGAGCACCGTGCAACTTCCCTAGAAGATGACGCCAAAAGAGACCACCTACCACTATCGCAGCGGCAGGAAACCAAAACAAGAATGGTTTTTATATCCTCGACACCGTCTCCAACCGTAGACTTATGGTCGACACCAGCGCTATGCAGTCAACGTTCCCGCCGTCACAAACCGACCTAGACCGTGGTCCCAGCAAAGACACCCCCTCACTCGTCACCGCCAACGGATCTCCCATACGGTGTTATGGGACCAGGACCCTCAGGATATCTATCATGGGCCGTTCATATTCCTGGCCCTTCGCCATCGCTGACATCAGTCGCCCCCTCCTCAGTGCAGATTTCCTCGCTCACCACGGACTACTTGTTGACGTTGCTGGGAAACGCCTCATCGACACAGGAACCTGCCAGTCACGCGCCCTAAGAGCCGGCCCTGCCACAATATCTGTATCCGCTGTAACGACTCAGCCCTACGCCGACCTCCTGCAAGAATTTCCTGATGTTTTCAAGCCCGAGCTCCGACACTCGCCGGGATCCCCCTCCAAGTACGGGATCTACCACCACATCACGACAACGTGACCTCCTACTCACGCCAAATTCCGCCACTACCCGCCCCAGAAGCTGAAGGACGCCAAACGCGCCTTTGAGGACATAGAACGCATGGGTAAGAAAGCATCGACCCCTTGGGCATCTCTCCTACACATGGTAAGGAAGCCTGATGGGACCTGGAGACCTTGCGGCGACTACAGGTGCCTCAACCTCATCACAATGCCTGACCACTACCCCGTGCCCAACATGCAAGACCTGACGAATGTGTTGCATGGCGCGAAATACTTCACAAAGATGGACCTCTCAAGTCTTACTTCTAGGTCCCCTTATTTCCGGAGGACATTCCGAAAACTGCCATTGTGACACCGTTCGAATCCTATACCTTCGCATACTCAACCTTCAGTCTACGAAATGCAGGGGCGACCTTCCAACGACTAATGGATAGCATCCTGGGGGACCTACCATTCTGCGTATGCTACGTTGACGACATCCTGATATTCTCAAAGACCAAGGAGGAACACCGGAGGCACGTCCGCGCCATCCTCAAATGCCTACAGGAGAATGGCCTGGTCGTACGTTTCGACAAATGCACGTTTGGCGTGGACTTTCTCGCTCATCGCGTATCCTCGTGCGGGGTAAAACCCATGACAACCAAGGTGGACGCCATCAGAAAGTTCCCGGTACCTACGACCACCCGCCAACATCAAGAGTTCCTGGGGATGGTCAATTACTACAGGCGCTTCATCCCCAACGTCGCACAGACCCTGACACCCCTCGACGACGTCCTGAAGGGAAAGGCGAAGAAACTTAGTGGGGTTTTCCCCAACAAAACGCATTCACCCGGACAAAGGACGCCCTCCCAAAAGCCACCACCCTGGCTTATTTCGACGATAACGCACCCCTGCGACTGACGACCGATGCCAGCAACGTCGCCTGTGGGGCTGTGCTGGAACAGCTCGTCGATAGTTCTCCTCGACCGCTGGCATTCTTCAGAAGGAAATTGAAACCCGCCGAAACAAGATACAGCACCTTCGACAGGGAACTCCTCGCCGTCTACCTCGCCGTCCGCCACTTCAGGCACGTCCTGGAGGGCACACCCTTCACAATCGCGACCGAACCATCAACCCCTTGTACACGCCTTCACAAAATCGACAGACGCATAGTCCTCCCGACAACAATGTCATCTCGCAGCAATCGACGAATTCAGGTGCACCATAAGCTACGTTCCCGGAAAGAAAAATTGAGTCGTGGACTCCCTTTCAAGGATTGAAATCGACGCAATCCACCTTGAAATCGATTAAGCCAACCTCACATCAGAGCAGCGCACCAACCAAGAGGCACAGGATCACCTGACGGGGCCATCCGCGCTCAAGATAACTGCGATTCCCCTCGGGCCAGCAGGAATAACTATCCTCTGCGACACCAGCACCTGCCGCCCACTTCCCTGGATTCCACCTTCCTGCAGAAGAAAAATATTCAACATCATCCATGGACTTTCACACCCCTCGGGACGCACAACTGCTCGCCTTCTCTCTGAAAAGTTTGTCTGGCCAGGGATCGAAAAGGACGCCCGGGAATGGGCGAAGACATGCATCAACTGCCAATCAAGCAAAATCAGCTGCCACACCGAATCAGGGATTGGTGATTTTCCACAACCGAAAAGACGTTTCGGTCACATACACATCGACGTCGTTGGACCGTTGCCGCCTTCGGGATCTGCTCGCTACCTGCTGACAATCATCGATCGCTCCACGAGGTGGTTGGAAGCATCGCCGATGACCGATGCTACGACCCAAGTATGCGCCGAAGCCCTTTTGTCAAGCTGGGTGAGCAGATTTGGCGTTCATGACAACATCACGACAGACAGAGGCCCTGCTTTCCTGTCGGAGATATAGCTCGCTCTGGCAAACCTGATGGGAACGACTCTCCACAGCACCACGGCATACAACCCCGCAGCAAACGGCATGGTCGAACGAACCCATCGCGCCCTCAAGGCGTCCCTGATGGCGAGCTGCACCGACGGGGACTGGAAATCACGACTTCCTTGGGTACTCCTCGGCCTTCGCACCGCCCCTCGCGCAGATGGCGAGCCATCGTCCGCCGAAAAGGTTTACGGAGAGGCGCTCGCAGTCCCCGGCGAATTCTTTCCCACATCAACCGATGACACGCAGCTGGATCATCTTAGGGACATCGCCAGAAAATTCAGACCATGTTTTAAAACTTACCAGGATAGAACTAAGCATTTCAAGCCAAAGAACCTGGATGACTGCGGGTATGTTTTCGTCCGTGTTGACGCTCATCGACAGCCGCTAACCAGACCTTATCGAGGCCCCTACCGAGTAATCAAGAAAACGACGAAAGCCTTCCTTCTCGACGTGCATGGCCAAGAAGACTGGGTCTCAATAGACCTCGTGAAACCGGCGTTTCTCGAAGGGAGCGACACTGCCTCCGCGGGACCTGGCAGATCCAGAGTGCCACCTCAAAACAAGGCGCCCAATGAGAAGAAAAGCAGCAAATGACGACGAGAGGTAGCGATCAATACACCGACCGCCGATGCGGCCCTCTGTTCAAAAACAAGAGGAACCCTCCAACGCCCGAAATGATACGAAGATTAGTCTCATCAGCCCTCTACGCCGCCTGATGTCTTGCGGGGAGGGGGGGGGGGGAGTACTTGTAAGGACATCACTTCCTCCGTCGTCCAGCAATTTCATCGAATTCTCTATTTTATTTAAATTCTCCTTTCGCCATACTGTGGCTAGCTGTATATATTTATTGCGCTCCCTCAGAGCTACAATTTCATGTATTTATTATTTCATTACCTATTTCTATTGACTTGTAATTCAAGTATTTGTGCGTGTGTAAAATCACGCATATTTTGGCGGTTAGTTCAAGCCAAATTGGCGCCTGCGCGCATGCTACTTTTCCGTCCGTACCCTGTATTATATTCCCACGTATGTTTGAATAAACTGTCAGTTGTCGTTGGTGAAGCTAGTCTTACTGTCCTTACAATACTATCCCCATTATCTCCTCATACGACTATTAACAAAAGAGCCATGATTAGATTCCACCAGTCATCTCTGTCTTGAGCTTTTAATTCAATACTTCTCCATTCATCATCTCCCTCTTTAATATTCAAAGTCGTCAGCCACGTACACCTGGGTCTTTCAACTCTTCTAGTGCCTTGTGGAGCCTAGTTAAGCGTTTATTGAACTAATCTCTCTTGGGGAATGTAATGTGCATGCCCAAACCATCTCCATCTATCCATCGCCATGATCTCATCCACATATGGCACTCGAGTAATCTCCCTTATAGTTTCATTTCTAAGCCAGTTCTGCCATTTAACTCCAAATATTCCTCCGAGGGCTTTTTTCAATATTTCACTAAAATCTAATTCTAAAGATCCTGAATTAGAGATCATAGCTCCTAAATACTTGAATGATTCTACCTCATTAATTCTTCTAATGATATTTCATCTTCCATTGCATGTTCCATTCTCATCATCTCTTTCTTTCTATTTATCTTGATCCCTACCTCCTGTTATATTTAATGCATTCTGGCAAGCAAGAACTGCATATCCTGTGGTGTTCTGCTGAGAAGTACAACTTCAATATCATACTCCAAGTCAGCTAATTTCCAATTACCACTCCAGTCCAATCTTCCTCCGCCATCCCCATCGGTGACAACACATTCCCTTGGAGTTTTATGCTGTTCACTAGAAAATTATTTCATGGATAGCACTCTACTAATATTACCTTTGCACTTGCCATGCTCAGGAAAAGACTTAATTAAGTTTACATATTAAAAAGAATTTCCATAATAACGCAGGAGTCTCCACAAAATTGGCTGGTGTACAATATCTAAGGCTTTTTCATGGTCTTCAAATGCCATCAAAGGTGTATTCCTATATTCTACGTATTGTTGTACAATATGTCTCAAAATGAAAATTTATTTAGTACAACTTCTATCTTTTCTAAATCCTGCTTGTTCACCTCTCAGCTTTTCATCAACCTTTCTCAATAGTCTCTTTAGAATAAGCATGCTATATATTTTGCTGACAATTGATGTAAGTGTGGTGCCTCTGTAATTATATCAACCGGTCAGGTCTGCTTTTTTGTTTTTGCCATTTTAAACAACATTCCTAATGCCCATTCATTTGGTTTTTCCTCTTCCTGCCACGTTCTACAGAATAACTATTGTAACTATTCTGGAGGGCCACTTCATTTTCAGCCAGCATCATCTCACAAGTTATTCCATCATAACTAAGGGGTTTTCATCTCCTTAGATTTTTCTATGATAGCTTCTAATTCAAACAGACTGAATTGATTCATGGGCACATCAAAGTCTTCATCACAAACATACACATGCACACAAACACACACATACACACACGCACACACACAAATATATATTCTTACGAAGCTGGTCTAGTGTAGAGTAAATGCAGTAGTTTATTTATGTAATTTATTTATGTTTTCATATGTGTATTGCAGAGGTGAG
>NC_090750.1:30678474-30683474 GCF_036898095.1 Palaemon carinicauda | reverse complement strand
CTTTTGCATGCAAAATCTTATGTGGGGACTTCCCCATAGCCAAATTTGATGACCCTGTTACGATTCAAAACAATTGATAGCAATTTGATCGATAGTAATGGGAGGTGAAGTCGTAATGAGCAAAATTTTGACTGTTACGACATATGAGGCTTTGGATCCCTAATGTATGACCCCAGCTTTATGTATATTCTATCTGTAAGAATAAATTTCATACGGAATCATAAAAATAATTCATGATGACATGAGGAGAGGACGGTGTTTTTTATTTATATTAGGTTGATTTTAATCAATTATTTAAATCATGATTCCAATAAAAAGATTTAGGAAAATCTTGATTTAAATAATACTGCACTACTGTCATGATATGAAAATAAAATACAAGGAAAAGTATAAAGTATACAACCATTTTTTATGCAAACTAATTTTATTTATTTTGTTACTACTGCATAAAGAAATAATAATATGTGATGCAGGGCAGCCAAATTTTAATTAAAATGACCTTTATGTTACTTATGAGGCTAAAATAATTATTCTTGATTGCAAATGACATATATTCTTTTTAACTATTTTCCTTCACAGTTTAACTGAACCGAACGCATTTTTATGCAACATCCTCATCATGTTTTTAATCATGGAGACGTGGACCACAAACGAAAAAAATATATTGTTTCATCTGAATTGAACTGGTTAGGTACAGCATATTCTCAATTACGTATCATCTCCATTACTAGAAAGGTTTTCATTCATGGACTTGGAAAGGAAAACAAGTTTTGCTGCCTTCTCTGTACCAAGGCTGTTCTTCAGTTTTGAATGTACTAGTCCAAAAGAGAAGAATCGTTCTACTCCATATAACGAGAATTGGCAGTCAAAAGTAGATGTACGCCTGAGTGAATGTCACTACCCACCAACTCTGCATGAGATTCCCACCTTTCAGTAGCAGCCATAAACTTGGTCACAGGTTCTGTGAACTTGAAAAACTGAAAAGGAGAGGATTTGGCCTAAAGTTTCATAATGATGAGAACAAGTGCTTGGATATTTCTCTTTCCCATATTCCATTGCCATATTAATCTCTTCTTCATTAAGTACCTTCGCCTAAAATGAAGGATTAAGCATATTGGTAAGACGAACCTTGGTAATGAATTGTCTATAACCTTATATTACCTGTTTTTCACTTGTTGGATGTTTTTGTTGTTTTCCCATAACCCTTTGCAAATACCAACTGATTGGGTAATGGTGCATTTTTCCTTTTGCACTGTACCTGATATAGATCATTACCTACTGGCTGCCATCGAGCCAATAACTAATCAGCAGAGGGGTTGAGGACCTGCCAACTTCAGATATTTTCATTAGAATTGGCCAGATGTTTACATAAATCTCGAGGTATTCTGACATAGTGTTTAATAACATTTAGGCATATGTAAGTGAAAATTTGCTTTATTTTCTTAAGTGTCAACTTTTTTTCATTATTTGTCAAAATTTAATATTTTTATAAAATAATTTCTAGTGAAACAAGTGATTGTATAGTTCTTTTAAGTGCCTTTTTTTGTTGTCTTAGTGGAAGGATTTTTTTCAGATTTAATATTTTGAGTAACTTAATTTTGGTGTCAATTTTGAATTGTTAATTTTCATAGAATGCATTTACTTATGTAAAGTGAGCATATTTTTTATCACCAATACTTTTCTTAGTTCTTTGATCGTATCCCCTGACTTAGAACCGAAATAAGAGGTTGTTTTAAGATTTGTTTCCGTTAAAAATAAAGTAATCACCTAGTTTTATTTTGAGTATAAGGTAAAGGGACTTTTTATCTTATTTAGTCTTCATATATCTTATCGTCTGGTAGTTGCGTATTATTCCTAGAGCTCGGAGTTATTTTTCATGTGTATCAAATTATGTAATATAAAGCAGGTGAGTTTTGGAGCTCGGAATTCACCTAATTAGCTAGTTGTAATATATATATATATATATATATATATATATATATATATATATATATATATATATATCATCATAATCCTCTTCCCCTTGATGCAAAGGGCCTCGGTTAGATTTTGCTAGTCGTCTCTATTTGAGCTTTTAAATCAGTACTTCTCCATTCATCATCTCCTACTTCACGTTTCTTAGTGCTCAGCCACGTAGGCCTGGGGCTTCCAATTCTTCTAGCCGTTGTTGGATTTATTTTTTTTTCAATATTTCATTAAACTCAAATTATAAAGAGCCTTATTAGAGATCATACTTCCAAAATATTGAAATGATTCTACCTCTTTAATCCTTTCATCTTCCATTGCATGTTCCATTCTCATCATCTCTGTCTCTCCTATTTTCATCTTGAGCCCAACCTACTGTGAGATTGTATGTATTTTGGTAAGGAAGCTCTGCAAGTCATGTGGTGTTCGGCTAATACAGACAGCGTCATCAGCTTACCCTAGGTCTGTAAATTCCTTGTTACCAATCCAGTCCAATCATTCTCCACCATCCCCTAGTGTTTCATATATTACAAAATCCCTGAGGAGAATAAACAACATAGGTGACAACACATTCCCTTAGAGTATCCACTGGTCACTGGAAATTGGTTTGATGGAACTCCACTAACATTCACTTTGCACTTGCTATGCTATTGAACAGAGTTAATCTGATTTACATATTTGAGAGGAACTCCATCATAACGCAATACTCTCCACAAAATTGGCCTGTGTACATTATCAAAGGCTTTTTCATAGCCTACATATACCATCAAAATTGGATTTCTATATTCTGCAGATTGCTGTACCACATGTCTTGAAATTGAAATTTGGTCAGTAAAACTTTTACCTTTTTTAAATCATGCTTGTTCATCTCTCAGCTTCCCATCATTCTTTTTCTCTAGTCTCTTTAGAATGAGCATACTATATATATTCATGACACATGATGTAAGTGTGATGCCTCTAATTATTGTAATCAATCCGTTTTTTTTTTTATTTTTTTTTTTATTTTTCATGTTTTGCCATTTTCACCAACACTTGCCACTTGATGCCACATTCTACAAAATAATCCTGTAAGTTTTGTGAAGTTTTGTGAGTCACTTCATTTTTAGCCAATATCATCTCAACAGATATTCTATCGAATCTATAGGCTCTCCATATCTTGAGTTTTTTAATGATAGCTTCAACTTCAAACATACTGAATTCATTCTTGGACACATCAAGGTCCTCGATAGCTTTAGGTATTTTGATCTAAATAATCCCTGCATATCTCCTATTTATGACCTCACTAAAGTGTTCCATCTAACATGGCCTTTCTACATCTTTTGTTGTTATAGATATATATCATGTCATACTGAACAGCATTGCCAAACAAAATACTACTCGGTCTTTCCCTGTCCCTCTGATACGGAGGAGAGGGGGTAGTCATATTCTGGTATGAAGAGGGAAGTAGTGGGAAAGGTTACACCTGCTTATGTATATATCTATGTACCCTATTATATATATATATATATATATATATATATATATATACATATATATATATATATATATATATATACATATATGTTCAATCAGGAAAAGATGCCAGAGGAATGGAGAATAAGTCTAATCATTCCCATCTACAAGGGGAAGGGAGACATCCAGGAATGTGGCAACTACAGAGGCATAAAGTTGATAAGCCATACAATGAAAATATGGGAGAAGATCATTGAGAAGAGACTCAGCAATGAAACAACAATTGGTGAGGAACAGTTTGGATTCATGCCTGGAAGAGGGACTGTAGAAGCAATGTTTGCTTTGAGGCAGATGATAGAAAAACATCGGGAGAAACAGAAAGGATTACATATGGTCTTTATTGAAAGGGAGAAGGCATACAATCGAGTACCACGTCAGGAGCTGTGGAGATGTATGAGAGAAAAGGGAGTCCCTGAGAAATATGTAAGAATCACCAAAGATATGTATGAGAGGGCAGAAGCAAATGTTATGAGCAGTATAGGCCTAACAGAAAGTTTCCCAGTAAATGTAAGACTACATCAGGGGTCTGCATTAAACCCTTACCTATTTGATCTGGTCATGGTATTAGAGATCAGTCTCCTTAGTGTATGCTTTTTGCTGATGATGTTATACTGTGTTACACTAGGCGAGAGGTAGTAGAAGAGAAACTGGAGCAGTGGAGAAGAGAAATGGAATATAGAGAAATGAAGATCATCAGGAAAAGGACAAAGTATTTGAGATTGAAAAATGGGGAGAATGGGGAAGTTAGTTTACAAGGAGAGAGATTGAAAAGAGTTGAGAATTTCAGGTATTTAGGATCAACAGTTGCAGGGGATGGTGATCTGGGGGCAGAAATAAACCACAGAATACAAGCAGGATGGAAGAATTGGAAAAAAGTGCGTGGAGTACTGTGTGACAGGAAAATAGGGGTTAAGTTGAAAGGTAAAGTACACAGGACCGTTATGAGGCCGGCAATGATGTATGGAGTGGAGATGTGGGTAATAAAGAAGACAGAAGAGAAAAAAACGGATGTGACAGAGATGAGAATGTTGAGATGGATGTGTGGGGTGACAAGAAGAGATAAGATACAGAATGAAGTAATTAGGGGTACCACAGGAGTTGGAAAACTATCAGATAAGATCCAAGAAAGTAGACTGAGGTGGTATGGTCATGTCATGGGAAGAGATGCACAGTATATTGGGAGGAGGGTGATGGAAAGGGAGATAGAGGGAACGAGAAGGAGAAGGAGACCAAAGCAAAGGTGGATGGACTGTATCAAGGATGACCTTCGATCAAAGGGATTAACCGGTGAGGAAGGTAGGGATAGAGGTAGATGGAGAAAGCTGGTCAGAATCATCGAACCCACATAAAAGTGGGAAAAGATGCAGACAAGGAAGAGGAAGACCTTGATATATGAGTGGCGCCACATACGAGCATTTTGACATACGAGCAATCCCCCGAGCAAATTTTTGCATTGAGTAATGAGCACAAACTTGAGATATGAGCACGCTTACAGATGCTAACGTTAGGTGGCCGAGGTATTC
>NC_090750.1:30668474-30673474 GCF_036898095.1 Palaemon carinicauda | reverse complement strand
CCTTACACTTAAAAAGATTAACGATGACAGCTGATGTGGAAACAGAACAAGGTGACACCAATATACCAGAGAGAGAGAGAGAGAGAGAGAGAGAGAGAGAGAGAGAGAGAGAGAGAGAGAGAGAGAGAGAGAGAGAGAGAGTTAGATAGCATGAGTAATACTTTTAAGAATGGAAGATGTAATTAGACTCTAAACAGGGCTTTCCGCAGGAGAGAATCTACCTGGGTTACACAACTGATGCAACATAGCAGGTAATATGATATCAGCGGCACAAACACTTCAGATCGATTGCATATTGTCGTAAAAATAATGGAAATGGCAATAAAAGTTCCACATATATTAAAAAAAGAATCTCCTTCTCCTTCTCAATTGAAACCAGCAATAAAGGTTTATATGTCGCTATAATCGGCAGAGGCAAGGGACATGAAGTCCTAGACTAACCATGTATAAATTTGATTAGTGCCGAAGCTAATATAGATAAATAAATATATATATATATGTATATATATATATATATATATATATATATATATATATATATATATATATATATATATATATGTGTGTGTGTGTGTGTGTGTGTATGTATGTATGCGTATCTATATAACTAGAATATAAAATATCTTAACATAAGGGGAAATCTTGTGCTGTAGTGACCATGTCTGTACGTGTGATTCAAGGTTGTAGGGTTTATGTTTTATTACATCCCGCCGCAGTAGTAAGTGTTTCCCCAGGACATGGGACCGAAATTAAGAGAAGGATAATCATGCGACGAAGAGCTTTTGGTAAACAAGGTTAGATTATGGAAAGAAGAATGCCACTTTCATTGAAAATTAAAAGTATATAATCAGGTGGTCCTAAGAGTATCAACTTATGCATCCGAAACTTGGAGCTTTACTTAAAAAGCCTTAGAACATAAGCTAGTTACTAAGAGACCGAAAAAGATCAACATGGATACGAGAGGAAACTAAAGTAGAGGATATTCTAACAGCATGTAAGAAATAGAAATAGGTATTGTCAGGACATATATATATATATATATATATATATATATATATATATATATATATATATATATATATATATATATATATATATATATATATACATATATATATATATATGTGTGTGTGTGTGTGTGTGTGTCTTTGTATATATGTATATCATTATCAGCTGTTAAAAGTCCACTACAGAACAAAGGCCTCAGATATGTTATTCCACTTGCGTCTGTTTATGGTCTTTTTATGGCAGTCTAACACCACGAACTATCTCAGTTCGTCAATGCATCTATGTACCCTTCCTTCTAGGCCCCATTCCGTTATTCCTAATGACTATTTATTATTTGTCATCCTCATTATATGCCATACCCATGGTCTTTTTGTTTTTATATGTTGTTACACTACCCTCAACTTTAGCTTGCTCTCATAACCATGTTGCTCCTTTTCTGTCTCCTAGTATTATTCCATCATTTTTCTTTCCATAGGTCTTTAAGTTGTAAATGGTTTATATGCTAATGCTTAAGTAATGCTCCAACTTTCCGATGCATAAGTTAATACTGGTAGGGCCATCTGATCAAATAATTTTCTTCTTAGAGAAAGTGCCTTTTTGATTTTTGTAATTTAATTTTGTCCTTGGGAAACATTTTATTTCTCTCCTAAATACGTATATTCATTAACAATCTGTAGAGGTTCCCTCATAACCCTAATTTCTTGTCTCTGCATTTTTATTGAACATTATCTTAATGTTACTAATATTCATTATCATTCCTATATTTCTGCTTTCTCTATTCAAATATTCTATCCTCTTTTATAATTCATCCCATAGTTCACTAAATAAAACTATGTCATCAATCTTAAATTGTTAAGGTATTCCCCGTTAATATTGATTCCTACATTTTTTCCAATCTATATTCTTTCAAACTTCTAGGTATGTTGTGAATAATCTAGGAGAGATGAGGTCTCCCTTTCAGAGGTTTTTTACTATCTCTGTGTAGTTTTAGAATTGCTATACATCACGCATAGACAACTTTAGGTAGTCTAACAGAAGACTCATCTATTCCATGTCTTTGAAGGGCTTTCATTACTGCTGAAATTTTGACCGAATCAAAACCTTTTCTCATTGTCTATAAAGGACATACATAACGGTTTCTTATACTCTGTTGATTTTTTCATTAGCTAGGTAATTACATGGATATGGTCACTTGTTGAATACCGGCTTCTAAAGCCTGCCTGCTCTCATCGTTGATTAAAGTATAGCATTTTTCCTATTCGGTCTATGATCTTTGCAAATATTTTATTTATTATGAAGAGTAGACTTATTGGGCCGTAATTTTTCATGTCTTTTGTGTCTCCCTTCTTGTGAATTAGTGTAGGTAGTAGGTTGGACAGGGGACCAGCCACCCGTTGAAATACTACTGCTAGACAGTTACTGTGTTCTTTGACTGGCAAGACAGTGCTACATTGGCTCCTCTCTCTAGATATGGCTCATTTTCATTTGCCTACACATACAAGGAATAGTTCGGTTTATTCTTTCCACATTCTCCTCTGTCCTCATGACCCAACAACACTGAGATTACAAAACAATTCTTTTTGACTTTCCTCTTGGTAAGATCAGAAGAGACTCTTTAGCTATTATAATCAGCTCTTTAAGAAGGACACTCACAAATAAAACCGTTATTCTTTCGTTTCAGATAGTGCCAATGTCTCCGTGCCTTGGTCTTCCACTCTCTTGGGTTAGAGTTCTCTTGATTGAGGGTACACTCGGTCACGCTATTCTATGCTGTTTTTTTTTTTCCTCAAGTTTTTTTTATATAGTTTATATATGAAAGATTTATTTCAACGTTGTGACTGGTCTTAAAATACTTTATGTTTGTTCATTACCTCTCTTGTAGTTTATTTACTTCCTTATTTCATCTCCTCACTTGGCTATTTTCCCTGTTGGAGCCCTTGGGCTTATAGCATTCTGCTCTTCTAACTAGAGTTTTAGCTTGGCAGCAATAATAATAATAACAATAATAATAATAATAATAATAATAATAATAATAATAATAATAATTGTTTATGTTAACTACCTGTTTAGTTGTTTGTGTACATACTGTCATCTGAAAAGAACTTTATTCTACTGTAAATATCCAATCTATTGTAACATTATTCATATGATATTTATCGTTTGTTTACTATAATTATAAAACTGTAAATGAGTTAGTCAGTGTATATAGAGATTCTAAAGGAATAGGAATAAAGCACAGCACGCAGTTTATATTTCTACCAAAGGAAATCAGCAATAATAATAATAATAATAATAACAATAGTAATAATAATAATAATAATAATAATAATAATAATGACAATAATAATAATAATAATAATAATAATAATAATAATAATAATAATAATAATAATAATAATAATAATAGTAATAATTATAATAATAATAATAATAATGATAATAATAATAATAAAAACAATAAAATAATAATAATAATAATAATAATAATAATAATAATAATAATAATAATGATAATAATAATAATAATAATAATAATAATAATAATAATAATAATAATAATAATTGTATGATGAAGTTTTTCCACGCTGTAGGCAGTGAGAATTCTCGCAGATATTTTGTGTAAAGTTCAACAACTTTTAATACTATAAAATCTCCACTCAGGGTGACTGTGGCAGGCAAGTGTATAGAGCTGTTCTTATCATGAAATTATTGTATTATGTCTAGGGATGATTTCTAGTTTATGTACGCATTCTTATTATGGGGAGATTCCCTCCAAACTGGCCGCCAAGATGGCAGCCGGTTCCAATCGGAAATCTGTCTATACCTCGAGAACGGATGCTTCTAGATGAAAACTACAAGGGACTGAACTTGTTCAAAACACTTTCCTACACTAGATAAACACCGTTTTATGCAGCTTATTGGTAAATTGATCTAATATAAGGCTATAATATATAATTAAATTAATGAATTGGCCAATTATACGTCAATTCTATATAAACAAAAGCTTTACTCACTTCATTTTATCTTGAGTTAACTAATGTGGAGTCAGGTGAACGTAAGCGTTATACCCTTCGATAAATAGAGTTAAATCGAGCGATGAAGAAGTTACTAGACAAAGAAATGCATATACAGTTGTTTAATTCCAACTAAGGACAGTCCAATAAGGCCTACGGGACTTGCATAAAGTGGCACTATATAATTACCATGCATATACAGTTTGATGGACATACACGTGGAGATTACAGATAGCTGTATATAGGCTACCTTTCTTTGCCTAGAAATTTCTTTATCACTCGATTTAACGCTTGATTTTTTAAATGTATAAACACTCTTATAATTAGAGAGAAATCTGCTGAGTTTACTTTAGCAATACAAAATAGGTACGGCCAGCTACAAGTAAAGAAGAAATGAAGAGCCGTTCAACTTATCTGCAAGAGATACGTGGAAAAGTTCCTAAATAAAATCAAGAAAACTATTAGAAAAGACCAAAAGCTAATAAAGAAAATATTAGAAATTATGGTAAAATCCAAGATAGATGAAATAGAATTGACAGAACTATCCAAAAAGATAAACAAATTGAAAAGCCAAGACATTCATAAACACAATCAGACCAGAATTGAAGAAATACTAAAGAAAGGAAGAAATATCAAATTGATGAAATGACTACGTGGAACAGCGTGCCAACAAATGTTTGCTTTAAAGGATGAAAACTTAAATATTATCAACAATAGACAGAGAGTGATAAAAATTGCAGAGGATTTCTTTGCAATACTGTACAATAGTGATATAGAAAATAACTTTGCCTAAAGAAATAATGAAACATCTGAGCTGGTACCGAAGGTAACAGTAGGAGGAGTAAAGAGAGCGTTAAAAGTTATGAAAAGAGGCAAAGCAGCAGCAGAAGATGGAAGAGATTTCTTAGTAGTAAACCTTGCTAAACTTTTCACAAAATGTCTGCAAGAATACTACATATGTATGGAGTATTGGAAAAA
>NC_090750.1:30660974-30663474 GCF_036898095.1 Palaemon carinicauda | reverse complement strand
ATTGGCAGCCGCCAAACAGACGTTTGCCGAAATGGAGGAAATGGGCCTTTGCCAAAAGGCCTCCAGCCCATGGTCGTCGCCCTTACACATCGTTCTGAAGAAAGACGGCTCCCTCCGTCCGTGCGGGGATTACAGGCGCCTGAACATACAAACAGAACCGGATCACTACCCCCTCCCAAACATTGCCCACGTGACCTCCTACCTGCACAAAGCGAAGGTTTTCTCTACGCTCGACCTCCTGAAGGGGTATTATCAGGTGCCTATGAACCCAGAAGACATCCCCAAGACCGCCATCACCACTCCGTTTGGTACATACACCTTCAATTACTCCTGTTTTGGCCTTCGTAATGCTGGGGCAAAGTTTCAACGTCTCATGGATGGCATCTTAGGGGACCTCCCTTTCTGTGTATGTTTAGTGGATGACATACTTGTGTTCTCCTCCTCAAAAGAGGAACACCTCCGTCACCTGCGCATCGTGCTCAACCGCCTGCAACAAAACGGCCTTGTAGTCCGGTACGACAAGTGTACCTTTGGCGCCAACGAAGTATCGTTCTTAGGACACCGCATCACTCCTGAAGGTGTCCACCCCCTCCCTGAGAAGGTAGCAGCCGTTCAGAACTTCCCCGTGCCCTCGACCGTCAAAGCTCTGCAGGAATTCTTGGGCATGATAAACTATTATCACCGTTTTCTGCCAGCCATTGCCGCCACTCTTGCTCCCCTCTACGCCTCCCGTAAGGGCAAGCCGAAGGACCTGAAGTGGGGTCCCCTTCAAGAAGTTGCCTTCTGCAATGCAAAGAAGGCCCTATCAACTGCTGCGGCTCTCACTTTTCCTATCCCACGCGCCCCTCTCCTTCTCTCCACCGATGCCAGCGACATTGCTATTGGTGCAGTACTCGAGCAGGTGGTCAAAGGCTCGCCCCGCCCATTGGCCTTCTTCAGCAGAAAACTGTCCAAGGCAGAATCGGGTTATTCTACCTTTGATCAAGAATTGCTGGCGGTGCACTCGGCTGTCCGTCACTTTCGCCATTTCTTAGAAGGTACGCCCTTCGTCATTCGCACAGACCACACGCCTCTGGTGCACGCCTTCACTCAACAGTCTGACGCCTGGTCCGCCCATCAACGCCGACATCTCTCCGCCGTGGCTGAATACAATTGCACCCTCCAATACGTCCCTGGGAAAATGAATCCCGTTGCCGATGCCCTGTCAAGAAACACGTTGGCTGCCGTTCAAATGGGATTGGATTACAACGCCCTGGCTGAAGCCCAACGACAGGATCCAGAGTATCAAGCTTGTAGGACATCCTGCACGTCCCTCCGTTGGGAAGACTTTCCCCTTGAAGACTCCAACACCACCCTCCTCTGTGACGTCAGTACTGGTAGACCGCGACCTTGGATTCCTGCTCCCATGCGCCGACAGGTGTTTGATTTCATTCACGGCCTTTCACATCCCTCGTGCCGTTCTACTGCACAGCTGCTGAAGGCTAAGTTCATTTGGCACGGTATTTCTAAGGATGCTAAGGATTGGGTCCGCGCCTGTACTTCTTGCCAAACTTCCAAAGTACATCGACACACGGATTCAGGAGTGGGCACCTTTCCTCAACCTCAGCGTCGTTTCGCACACATTCACAACGACGTTGTAGGCCCCCTACCCACATCACAAGGACATCGTTACCTGTTTACCGTCATCGACCGCTCCACTCGTTGGCCTGAAGCCATTCCCATGGAAACTGCTTAGTCCGCCTCATGTACATCTGCCTTACTTTCTGGATGGATTTCAAGATTCGGTATCCCTGAGCATATTACTCCTGACAGGGGCTCTCAATTGTGGACGTCATTAGCGAATCTCCTGGGCATCACCCTACATCAGACAACAGTCTACAACCCCGCTGCCAATGGAATGGTTGAACGTTCTCATCGCACCCTCAAAGCAACTTTGATGTCCGCTGCAAGGATTGCAACTGGTTTACTCAGCTTCCCTGCGTCCTCCTGGGACTGAGGACCACTCCTAAAGACGCCCTCGACGTCTCGGCAGCTGAAATGGTGTATGGCGACCCGTTGGTCGTCCCTGCCGAATTTTTTCCTTCTAAAACCTCCTCCGACGATCTCCAGCGCATACGTCACGTCGTGGGAAAATTTACTCCGTGCCGCCAGACTTACAAGCCCGCAGCGAAGCATCACATACCAACGGACTTGCACTCTGCAACGCACGTCTTCCTGCGTAACGACACCAGCAAGCCACCACTAACGCCCCCTTTCACTGGCCCTTTCCTTGTGATCCAACGCAGTCCGAAAGCATTCCTCCTAAACATTCAGGGCAAAGAAGACTGGGTCTCCATTGATCGTCTAAAACCTGCTTATCTTCTGCCAGATGACCCGCCTACATTTTGCCTCTCTAGATCAGGGCGCCCTATTTAACATATACAGTATGTCATTTTTAGGGGGGGAGCCATGTACCAACCGTGTTTCACACAATTGTACATAATTCCTTTTGTATATTTTA
>NC_090750.1:30648718-30650474 GCF_036898095.1 Palaemon carinicauda | reverse complement strand
TTACACGGAAACCATAAGGTTGAGGAGATTTCAAAGACAAGGAATAAAGGAATCTTAAGTTTGAATAATTGAAGATATCTATACAGGAAGTACAGCCATCCTAAAACTTTATAAAGATAGTGTGTAAATTACGAGTGAGAAAGGAGGTAGACAGGGAGAATCTCATCTCTACTAAATTATTCACAGCAGGACTAGAAAACGTTTTTAAAAATATGAATTACAAAAATGTTGGGATTGTTATTAATGGGATATTCTTGAACAACATAAGATTTGCAGATGATATAGTTCTGTGTACTAGATCATAGAGGAAATGCAAAACATGATTGAAGACCTGAATAGATAGAGAAAAATGTAGGACTGAAAGTATGAGTAAAACTAAGATAATGTCCAATGAAATGAAATAAGAGTTATCAACAGAACCACTACGTACATAGGGCAGACAGTAAATGTGTCCCAAGGACACGGGACCGAAATTAAAAGAATTATATACATGGCAAGGAGAGCTTTTGGTAAACTAAATGGTAAATGAGATTATGAAAAGTAAATGGCTCTTTCTCTAAAAAGAAAATTATTTAATGGGATGGTCTAATCAGTATCAACTAATGCATCAGAAAATTAGATCCTTGCTAAAGTATGACAACATAAGCTAGTTACAACTCAAAGAGCTTTGGAAAGAATAAAGATAGGAATAACACTGAGACAGAAAAAGAGCAACATAGATATGAGAGCAAGCTAAAATAGAGGAAATTTTAAGAAAATATAAGAAATAGAAATGGACATTAGGAGGACATAATGAGAATGGAAGATAATAGAGAAGACAATGGAATGACGAACTAGAAAGTTTGCCGGAGTGGACTAACACAGAAAGATCCTAAACAGACGGGAGTGGAATGACACGTCCGATTCTTATGGGTACATGCCACCTTTCCCGTGGTTATCAAACTTTTACTGCAGGCATTATCAAGGATACTAGTAAAGGCTTATGGTTTAAAGGTCACTCAATAATGGCAGAGGCAAGGGACAGTGACATTGCCCTATCAAGCAGATCAATACCCTAGAGACTGACCATATATACATATGATCAGCCCCTAAGCACCCTCTCCACCTTAGCTAGTACCAAGGAAGGTCAGTCAATGGCTGCTGATGACTCATAAGATAGACCTATAGGCTCCCCCAAGCCCAACAACCTTAGTTCATAAGGATGGTGAAGCGACCAAAGAGACTAACGAGTGTGAGCGCTACTTGAACCCCAGTCTGTCGTTTACCACCACGGCCACCACAGAGAGTAACAAGACAGAGCTCTTATCAAAAGCTATACCATCCTCATTAAAATCAAAGCTCTTGTAGGGTGGGAAAAATTTGATATTTAGCCAACATCTTTGTGAATCTATAAACAAAAACGTTGCCAGGCAGAGAGACAGTATTGCACAATTATTTTGTATCGCATCGCAATAACACCGAAAAAAAAATTGTCTCACCCATTTTTGGAAAGAATTCCGCTCTTCCTGACATGTCAAGAAGCTGTTTTGCCCCATTACCTCTGTCCGTTAGCGACGGAAAAAACTAATGGAACCATATGTTTGGTATCTCCCCCCACCCCAGCCTGCACCCCAACACCTTCCCCCCGATATACCTTTTACAATGCACCCTAATGCTGTCACTCAATATCTACTGTAAATCTCTCACAACGAAGGTATATACGAATCCTTCGCTAATGCACCACTAAATGTTCTAATGTGGGGATTCAGTTGCTCTC
>NC_090750.1:30636218-30643718 GCF_036898095.1 Palaemon carinicauda | reverse complement strand
ATGGGAGGGGTAATGATGGAATTGTAGTCGACCACGTGAAGTTCGCGAAGTAGGCTCGTTCTCTGATGATGGTTTTGATCCCTTTCACCATGGAATTAGGGGATGTCCCGATACAACCATCTGCTGCAGCGAAGATTTGGGAATAGGACGTGGATCCGTCCGGGCATGATATATTGAAGCCGTCCTTGTCGTATCGTATCCACGAGCCGTTGTTCAGTCTGCAATTGAACTCATTATTGTCAAAGGGATAAAGCTTATCCAGGCAATTTTCATTTGTATGGGAGAGAGCACCGTCTAGCACTATACCTAACTCGCATGAATCCATTAAGTTTTTATGGAATTCAAATGAGTCAGCTGTACATATTTTTCTATCCATTGCGTCTGAACAGTGAGTTAATTGATTTAAGTCTTTAATGACCGTATATGTTTCCTTGTCTGGGGAAATCAATACGTGTCCTGTCAAACTGGATATTACTGGATTTGAGTGATTCGTCATGAAAGTCGGAAATGGTGATATCCTGTAAGATTGCCAGGCATCAGAAGAATCAAAGGTAATTGTAATCATAATCCTGTTATTTTCAACGCTTACTGTAATTAGGCTGTAATAAAATTCTAACCTACGTGCATCTAACAAAGGAATATAGCCTAGTTTCTCCCATCCGTTCTCCAGAATTAACTTTAAGTATTTTATAGGCAACAAATGGGGTGACAGTACACCTTTAGTTGCTAACGTGATAGCTTCTGCATAATCTTTTGATTTCCCAATGAAATGTGCAATTCTGTTATGTATGTGATCTATTTTTTGAATCATAATACATTAACGTTGCCAACAAATCCTGTACTTCCATAATCTGATTGATATTACTTGAATGTTCATTTACTAAATCCATAATTTGATTGATTGAAGCTAACTGATTCCTTAGTTCTGACATAATCAATTCATCTTCATGAGTCAAGAACTTAATTTTCTTATTTTGATTACTAATCTTAATGGATATTACTGGATTTGAGTGATTCGTCATGAAAGTCGGAAATGGTGATATCCTGTAAGATTGCCAGGCATCAGAAGAATCAAAGGTAATTGTAATCATAATCCTGTTATTTTCAACGCTTACTGTAATTAGGCTGTAATAAAATTCTAACCTACGTGCATCTAACAAAGGAATATAGCCTAGTTTCTCCCGTCCGTTCTCCAGAATTAACTTTAAGTATTTTATAGGCAACAAATGGGGTGACAGTACACCTTTAGTTGCTAACGTGATAGCTTCTGCATAATCTTTTGATTTCCCAATGAAATGTGCAATTCTGTTATGTATGTGATCTATTTTTTGAATCATAATACATTAACGTTGCCAACAAATCCTGTACTTCCATAATCTGATTGATATTACTTGAATGTTCATTTACTAAATCCATAATTTGATTGATTGAAGCTAACTGATTCCTTAGTTCTGACATAATCAATTCATCTTCATGAGTCAAGAACTTAATTTTCTTATTTTGATTACTAATCTTAAGACGATTGGAAATTCCTAAACCTAAACTTGCAATAGACCCAAAGATGTTTAGTGCAGCAAAAATAAACGGGTTATGTCTCTCTTTATTTTCGTGTCCTACAGTCCACATCAAAAGGTCACGAGCCAAAGATTCTGTCTCGTAAGTCTTATTTTGCAAGTCATCAGATAGCATCTCTGCAACTTTTAGTGTCGATCCAAGCGAACTCTCTGTAGTCAAATGAAAATGTCTTCTATGCAACTCATCTAATGAGACAGCAAACCTTGAAATGGCGCTTTTTAAGCTAGTGACGTCATTCTCTGGGAGAAAAATTACTTGCATTCGCACTTCTACTACTACGTTACTTGATGTAATAAAAACGTCTTCTTGTCTTTCAACTATAGTGCCATATTTAAAATCTCTACTTTTAGTTTTAGAGCTCATCCCATACGAGAAAAATGTCTGAGCAAACAATATCTCTCCCAACAACAAAAAATTCATCTTGGAAACCTGTAACGAGAGAAATATATGTAATTACTCCTGTATTAAGAAGAAAACTTTTAACATACAAAATAAAAAATCTTTCCTTCACTTCTTTCCCTCTTTCTTTTAATTTCTTATGTGAGCCAATGGTACGATTCTCTCATCAGTGGGTTGGGATACGTTTTGAACTCTAAACCTATTGGCCATTAATGTTTCCAAAATGTTAAATGGGCCTTCAAACTAAGGTGTTAGTTTATAATTAAGTCCTTTACGTACATTTACCTGTATGTATACATTATCACCCACGGTATATGTTTTAGTTGGCTTCGCTATTTTATCATGATTCCTTTTCATTATGATTTGTGATTCTTCTAAATTCTTTCGAAGGATATCAAAACGACTTTTGCTTGCATTTATACATTCTTTTAAAGGATTTGATAGATTAGTTGTAGGGGTTAATACATGGAAAGGCGTTCTAACTGGGGTACCATACAATGCTTCGTGCGGTGACATTTTAATTGATATATGATATGAATGATTCAGAGTACTCAGTACCACAGGTATTGCAATATCCCAGTTGGGGTCTGATCCCCCTTGTGTTACTCTTAATATGTTTAAAACCTTCCTATTTGCTCTTTCCACTAGCCCATTCGACTCTGGGTGATATATCATGGTATTTATTTTCTTTATGCTAAGGAATTCACACAATGAGGTAAGAAAGTGATTATTGAATTCTCCACCTGAGTCTGTGATTATCATGTGTGGAATTCCATGTTTACAAATGTAACACTCGTAAAACTTCCTAGCGCATTCAATCGCAGTTTTAGTTTTAAGCGCTATTAGTTCTGTATATCGAGTTAAAGCATCTACAATTAATAAAAGGTGCTTATTTCCTCTGTCTGACTCGTAAAATCCTGTTAACAAATCTAAATGTATTCTTTCAAAGGGTTGATTGGGCACGGGATAAGCCCCTAGGCTGACAGGTGTTTTCGTATGCCCTTTGTTTTCCTGACATGTGCGACAATTAGCTATGTGTTTTTTTCATATTTGTAAGCATCGTATGCCAATAAAACAATGATTTGGCTTTCTGTGACATTAATGAGAACCCCGGGTGTCCATGTAATGGATTTGCATGCAACCAATTCAGGACAGTGGAAATAAGTGAGATTGGTACCACTACCTGGTCGTTAGTTACATGTGGTGTATTGCGGGTTTTCCTTGTCACGGTCCTACACAGAATATTATCTTTGATTATATAATTTTGCTGCTTATACTTTATATATCCCTTTTCCTTATGATTCCCTTTCAAAGCATTTATAATTGTTTCTAATTTCTGATCTTTTCTTTGCTCAGTCTGTAATAATTCAGCGCTCCAGCCCCAATCTTCTTGTTCAGATATCGTTTTAACAATGGGCATGGATGTTGATATATCTATTAATTCAGCTAAAGGCTCCGTACAAGATGACACGAGGTTGTGTGATAATGCATCAGCAATAATATTTGCTTTCCCAGGTAAACACTCGATTCTCGCGCCAAAGTCTTGTATGATCAAATGCCTCTGAGTTCGTTTGGGGCTGTGGTTGAAGCCTTTAAAGAATTCAGTTAGTGGTTTATGATCAGTAAGAACCTTAACGGGATAACCGTATATTATGAACTTAAAATGCACTAGTGAATTAACAATAGCTAGCCCTTCCTTGTCTATTACTGCATACTTACTCTCGGAAGTTCTCAGTTTTCGAGAATAAAAAGCTATCGGGAAAAATTGTTTATCATATTGCTGAAGCAATACCCCTCCTACTCCTAAGTCTGAGGCGTCTGTTGCAATGAAGAATTCCTTACCGAAGTCAGGAAATTTTAAGATAGAAGAACTACACAGTTCATATTTCAAGGTATTAAACGCCTGTTGATGCTGCTCAGACCATATGAAATCTACGCCCTTCTTCGTAAGATCAGTTAAGGGAGCGGCTATTATTGAATAGTTGCGTATAAAACGCCTGTAATATCCACTACAACCCAGAAATTGCTGTATTCCCTTGACATTAGTAGGTATGGGAAAATTACGGATAGCCGACACCTTATCATGGACTACTTTAAGACCTTGTCTTGACACCATGAAACCCAAATATATTAATTCTGTTTTGAAAAATTCACACTTACTAATTTTTACCCTTAAGTTATGTTGTCTTAGTCTCTGTAGTACTAGTTCTAATTTACGTAGATGTTCTTCTAAGGTGTTGGAAAAGATTACAAGGTCGTCCATATAGGCATACAATATATCCCCTAGCAAGTCTCCAAACACTATGTTAATCATTCTTGTAAATGTTATGGGAGCAAAACGTAAACCAAAAGGCATCCGTAAAAATTCATAATGTCCACTGGCTGTGCTGAAGGCTGTGTATGGGATACTATCTTCTTCTGATTATATCTGGTGAAAGCCTTTAAGTAAGTCCAAACTGGTAAAATATTTATTCTGCCCTAACAAAGACAAAATATCGTTAGTACATGGCACTGGGAATCGATCAGGGATCGTTTCCTCGTTTAGACGACGGAAGTCTACGCAGATGCGCCATGTTGGATCTTTTTTCGGTACAACTATTAATGGAAAATTATAAGGGCTGTTTGATTTCCTAATGACTCCTTCTTCTAGCATTTTACCTACTTCATCATTTATTTCATTCTGGAATTTCATAGGGAGTCTGTATGAGGGTACATAGATAATTTTCTGCTTGTCCTTTAACCTTATTTGATGCTCGATCACATCTGTTTTTCCTAAGGATCCATCCGTAGTGGAAAAAACATCATGATATTTAGTTAAAAGTCCAAAAATTTTCTGCTGAATTTCTTCGTCTTGAATGATTTTATTTTTAATAGATTGCAAAAGGGATTCATCCGCAATTGATTGAGCGTGATTGATTTCAGCAACAGTAAGAATGCGATGTTTATAAACTTCTACATCCAAGATATGTTGATTTTTGTGAATTACTAAAGTGGTATTCAAATTATTACAGACTTCAATATTACATTGTTGATGTGAGCGTACTGTATAAATAGCTTGTGTGACAGACAATCCGTTAGTTTTCAAAGTGTCGGAAAGGATTAATATTTCAGATCCCGGTAATGTTTTCTTTATTTGCACTATTAAATTCAAAGGTACGTTTGGCTCGATAGATTGCTTGCAAGATGATATTACAGGTGAACGAGAAATCTGTTGGGTCGCGTATACTATTTCTTTATTAGTGAGACAAGTTATTGGTTCTTCAACGTACGTTACGGTTACATTTGTCGTCTCCTTTTTATCCTAAACTGATTTTAAGGTATTAGAAGACTTATAAAATTTTCCTTTGATATACACGCCGTGCTTGGCAGGGGCTAAGATAAGGTTTTGATTACCCATAGATGGGTATCCTATAATTACAGATGGATACATATCAATGTTTTGTACAACAACAAATGTATCGGCAAACATGCGCTTACCGACCTTGAACTGAACATGAGTTACGCCTATTACATTAAATTCATTATTTCCTATATCCGAGAGCCTTACTCCGGACTTTTCTAAAGGGAAGTTCGAAAACAACAAATGATGTGTCCTCAAATCTATGATATTACGTGGACTACCACAGTTAGAAAATAATGTAAATGATCTGTGTTCTAAATTTACAGCATATAATGTTGGTCGTCACTCATTTTGGCTTATTATTGTATGAATTCGTTGCAAATCTACGGGAGCATGCACTGATTTACTTAATTCGGCTGTGTGTTTCATAGGAAAATCTATTGCCTCACAATGATCTGATAAAACATTAAATTGATTATTCAATACTACTGATGTTCACATGAATGACCTCGACCCAACATCACTCTCTTCCCCACTGGAGTTAATTATGTGGTGTTTGCTTTGCTCTGCACATTCTGAAAATTAGTCTGACCTTGCGAGGTCTGGTTTGACAACCCAGGCTCAGCGTTATTCGAAGAATTGCTTGTTTGTTTCGGATTCCGAACTACATTGACGTTTGGCTGTTTCTTCTTATTATTAAAATGAGGATTTTTCTTTTTATTTCCATATGGAACTGACTGTGGAATTGACTGTGTATTTCTTGGATTCTGTTGTGTCTTACGCGAGTAGCACTGACTATATGAATGAGTCAAACTATTATGTATCGAACAGAATTTCATTCTGCAGTCCACGATCAAGTGACCTTGACGTTTGCAATTATAACACGTCATTCCCGCAACTTGACTATTATTAACTACATTTACTTGTTGTGGCTTTGTTTCAATTTTTGCAAAAACTTGAGTTAACACGGGATCAAGGTCAGGACACTTAGACATGTGTTTCTTTATCTGTTTATATACATTCAATTCCGTACTTGCAGGCGTTAACTTTTTATCAAAACACCGCACTAAAGCTTCAGGCAACATAAGTGTCATGCAAGTTAAATACATTAATCGTAAAAAATCTTTCACGGAGATGTTATCTCTAGTAACCCAAGTGGAATTACCTAAAATATCTTGATATTCATTAAGCCTATCAGCTATGAGAGCTGCTCTCTCAATAACATTAATCCGAGTCATAGTGGCTTCATTAAGTGTATTTCTTAACGTTAATACTACATCCAAGGCTTCTTCACCCCCATAGACCGCGCGTAACCTAACTTTGAAATCATCCCAGGTAACTGCTTCTTGAAATGAAACACCTCTTAAATACGTACTCGCATCCCCCTTAGAAAAATCTATAAAACTTTTAGCTTCTTGTAATTGTACAAAAGGGTCTACGATTTGTTTGGCATTTAAATGGGTATCGACGGATAAAATCCATGACTCCACATTTTGAGGCAAGAACCCATTAACCCGACCCTGAAAAGGAAGGATTGCTGACCTGGCATTTACAAGCGTCACAATCGGGAGAGGATTTATCTGTCCCGCGTTACTAGGTCCAGGGGTGGGGCTCACAGGGGGCGTCATGATTACGGTATTTCTTTTTCTATCTCTTCGACCCCTTGCAATTCTATCAAAATATCTATATGAATACAGACGTCCACTGCGTAAACGCATAAGCAGTCAATGATAAAGATTATAACAAAATTCCCAAAAACAATGCTAATAATACAAATATATTTCCCGAGAATTTTTGAAGAAAAACGGAACACAAAGATATTTCCCGAGAATTTCTGAAAGAAAACGGAATTAGCACAAGGAGAGAAAAAAAATTCTAGATGAGAATTCGGAGTTGAACACAGTTTCCTTTAACGAAAGGAAAATAGAAGATTAGCAAACCACTCAACCCAGTAATAATCGACTAACGACTCGTGATAACTACACTTCACTGCTCAATACTGAAATGAATAAGAAAATGTACTTGTACTTAGCTTTATATGGTTTTGTGTGATGTCGTCATATCCTCTCTCTCTCTTGATGTTTGGGTGAATGTTTTATGTCCGATTTCCTCTCTCTCTCTCTTGATGTTTGGGTGAATGTTTTCGGTCCGATTTCCATTGAATGTAGTGCTTCCTGGATATGTTT
>NC_090750.1:30631218-30633718 GCF_036898095.1 Palaemon carinicauda | reverse complement strand
CCTGAATAAACATGCCTGTTTTTCTCACCGATAATGGTGTCGATTTTGAACATGAAATTTCCTGTTGCCTTGAGCTTTTATATATAAAGGAGAGTGTTCTATAATAAACTCACTCAGTTGCTTTCATTCTGTCTTTGAGTCACAACCTTCTCTCGGCCCGTCACAGTTTAAACCAGGTAATCCTGGTGGGGGATAAGAGGCCAACCTCTACGCATAGGATCTACGGTAACCTGTATTCCCTTAGGAAGAGTATTCTCCAATCTTGCCCTGCTTACAATAAGATGAAGATTTATTAGTTTTCTAAATAAGATTTAGGTATTAACTTCCCTTGGTGTCTTTTATGGAGATACGAAACTCCAATGTTTCTCTGGAAAACATCTCTCATATTTATTGATGCCGACGGTTTGGGACTCATTCCATTATCAAGGATAAAAAAGACATAAAATATCGTGAGAAAAATTCAGTAAAAATATAAATTACACAATATTTTAATATATATATATATATATATATATATATATATATATATATATATATATATATATATATATATATATATATATATATATATATATATATATATATATATATGTATATATATATATATATATATATATATATATATATACTGTATATATGTTTATATATATACATATAAATATGTATATATATATATATATATATATATATATATATATATATATATATATATATATATATATATATATATATATATATATATATATATATATTTATATGTATGTATATCACCATCAGCTGTTAATAGTCCACTACAGAACAAAGGCCTCAGACATGTCATTCCACTTGCGTCTGTTTATGGTCTTTTTATGGCAGTCTAACACCGCAAACTATTTCAGTTCGTCAATGCATCTTTGTATCCTTCCTTCCAGGCCCCATTCCGTTATTCCTGATGTCCATTTATCATCTGTCATCCTCATTATATGCCCTTCCCATGGTCTTTCCTTTCTTATATGCTGTTACACTATTCTCAACTTTAGCTTGCTCTCATAACCATGTTGCCCCTTTTCTGTCTCCTAGTGTTACTCCCATCATTTTTCTTTCCATAGGTCTTCAAGTCGTAAAAATGCTTATATGCTAATGCTTAAGTAATGCTCCAAGCTTCCGATGCATAGGTTAATACTGGAAGGCCATCTGATTAAATCATTTTTTTCTTAGAGAAAGTGGCATTTTACCTATCATTGTTTCATTTTGTTTACGAAAAGTTCTCCATCTTATACTTAGAATTTGTGTCCTAAATACGTATATTCATTAACAATCTCTAGAGGTTCACTCATTACCCAATTTCTTGTCTGCTCTCATTACTGCTGAAATTTTGACCGAATCAAAACTTTTCCTCATTGTAAATAAATGAAGTTTTTAGTGGTTTGTTATACTCTGTTGATTTTTTCATTAGCTGGGTGTGGTCACTTATTGAATACCGGCTTCTAAAGCCTGCCTGCTCTCTTCATTGATTAAAGTCTAGCATTTTTCCTGTTTGGTCTAAGATCTTTGCAAATATTTTATTTATTACGGAGAGTAGACTTATTGGGCCGTAATTTTTCATGTATGTATGGCGTTTATAGACTATGAGAAATACTGATGCTGGGCGATGATCTGAAAAAAAATGCAAAAAATACAGAATTAGCATTCAAAGAAAAATAGATTACATGGCAATATAAAGCATCATTGCCAGCATCAACCTCACCCATATATTTTATGCATCATCCTCACATACTCTCCAGAAGAAAAAAAAAAACTGTTACATACATGTGTAAACATTCTTGCTAAATGAAATAAAATGTGAAAACTTTCATTTTTTACAACTTACGATATTTAGGAATCATCGGATTTGAATCTCAGAAGTAACACTAGGGACAGAGCTGGAAGAAAATGAGTCCATCCACAACTGAGGGTGAGACCATACCGAAGCCTTGCAGGTCGATATCACCCGCAACCAGTGGAGGCAATGCTTAATGGGAAAATAACTTACATTTTGGCATATATTCTTGATCTCGTACGACCCGTCGTACCAATCCAGGGAATTCCCACATAGGTTGCTAGAGCCCTGCACCTGGGATGTCCCCAGCTTACAATGACTCTTCAGTACGTGTCAGCGTTTGGCCTGACCTAACATATTTAAACCTTGATGGGTCCTGATTTTGACTGACAATATAGTACGATTTACTGAATTAAGGTGGAAGAAGTTGCAGTTGGTGATGGGGAAGGTTAATATGATGTAGATCAATCAATGTCAACAAATGATCTTAAAATTAAAGTTGCAGTTTTTTTTTTTTTTAATTTCACTAGGCTGTTGATTACTGTATCTTATACCTCTTTTACATTCTGGTAAAAGGAAAGCTTCAGGACAATGTCCTCCCCTTCTTATCCTCGCATCTTCTTATCCTTTATCCTTTTCTTACGCTAAGAAAACTTCAATTTCAGTCCCTGTTGTTGCTGTCATTACGAGATTGGATGGCAC
>NC_090750.1:30598718-30623718 GCF_036898095.1 Palaemon carinicauda | reverse complement strand
CCAAGGTTCTTCAGTTCTCCCTTGGACTGCTACCACAGGTTCTGTTGCCGGGCTACTGCCGGCCAGGCCGGCATAGATAAGTGCTGACTCAGATGGTAGCACGCCGACTGTACTGGTACTGCCGGGGGCTAGCCTGCCGGTAGTGTATCGGCGGTATCTTACCAGCAATAGTACAGTAGCTAGATGGAAGCCTGAATGGTACATTCTCCCCTTCCATTAGAACCTTCTTTCTGGAAAAAGGCAATAAAATTAGACTTTTACATCCTTAATTACTGCAGACATTCACAGTAAGGAGTAGTCTTTATTCCATGCTATCTCTCTCTCTAGCTAGCATACCGGATAGGCCGGCAAGACCTAGCTATGCCGGCAACATGCCGGATGAACTACAGAATGGATTTTGAGCGAAGCGAAAAATCTATTTTTGGGTGAGATGGCCATGTCGTCCTGATGGAAGTTCCTATAGGGTACCTTCCTTGGGTATATATGACTACGGTGATATTCCCAGAGAATTTACCTTAAGGTACCCAGAATTCTAACTCCTGGAGCGAATATCCCTAAATAAAAGAACCAGGGATATCGCGAAATATCAGAGGAATTATTCTTGACACGCCATATAGCAATCTGCACCCCGAACAGAATTAACACTTCGAAGTGGTCAAGTGGCAAGAAAACGAAAAACGAGAAAGAAAGGAGAGCCGCTCGCAAGGTACCTCTCCACTCTCGTTTCGTATGCGTGCATAGCGCCGCCGACGGCACCATCTGTATTCCTTGTAGCGATACACGAGGTACTACAGATACTGTATATAGGGAGGGGTCCTGAAGACCTTTTTTAGAGGAAAAAGGAAGGCCGGTTCCATCAAGACGACATGGCCATCTCACCCAAAAATAGATTTTTTTCGGCTCTAGCCATGTCGTCCTGATGGAAGTATACCAGAGCATCACTGTATCTGTGGATTCTCAAAACGTGCCGTACTCTCAAGAAGGTATTTCCCGGTCAAACTAGACCTAGAGACATAAGATGTTACCGTCATACATCTTTTCATCTAACCATAGACTGTGTTAGTGCTTCCTGCCCCCTACAGTGATGAGTCGTACTAGACTCTGGAAAAGTCTGGAAGAGTACATATACCTATGTATGAATAATAGACAAGCCAATATAGTGGTCTTACTCTATATCATGTAAAGCATAGTTTGTAAAAGAACCACTGAGTCGATATGAAATAGGAGGAAAACTTGCACATCCGCTACCGTCCCCTTAGGGCATGGAATCCTCCCGCTAGGGGAAAGTATAAACCAATGAAAGATGCTTGCATAAAGGAACAATCTATTAGAAATATCCATGATAAATATACATAGTAAACGAAATGCTACACCATTTCTAGTAAAATGATACAGGCGAAAGAGACGCAAGGTTCACAACAACTAGTTTATTGACAATCAATAAATAAAACAGGTTAAACAACAATTATACATATATAAGTGGAGGATAACCAACAATAAGCATAAGCATGAAAGTAAACAGAAAAATTGTTTATTCTGAAAGAAAAACCATAAGTGCCACTTTTAACATACCGAGGTATCAAAATCATAAAAATCTGTATTACCATTCAGTCACGTAGCGTTAAAAACGCTTGGCACACATGTCTGCACTTATGCTAGGTTCACCTTTGAATATGGAACAGTCAATGTGGGCACTCTAGTGCCCTACACTTAGTCTGTAGAACAGTCCGTAACTACACACCCACCCCAGAATTGATCGTCCCAATTAATTTCACTGTTCCTCGCAGAGTTAAACAGCAGGTTTAACGACACTACCCACTGCTACCACAGACCTCTTCAGTTGCTCCTCTTGCTTCGCATAATGACGAAAGAGCACTCTGGAAGACTTCCAGCCAGTGTATGAGCGAAGATGTTCGAAATCCATACTATTGAAGAAATTTAAAGATGAGGAAACTTTCCTCAGATTGTGACCTGCGGGTGTACTGTCTGGATCCGCTCTGCTAATAAAATAGGTGATTTTCGCCCTTAGTTGTTTCAGCGATAAATTTGAGCCTGATGTTTCTCCCCTGAATAGTTGACCTCCCCTAAAGTCTGAAGTTCTACGAAGATAGACCTTCAGGCATTCCAATGGACATAGAGATGCATCTTCTTTCAGAGGGCAGATTCTCCAGGAACCCCACCTGTTGGTGGGCAACTCGTTCTTGGCGAGAAACATAGGATCGGGAAACAGGTTCAGTTCTCCTCCATCTACGAACTGAACACGACCTTCCTCTCTCGAGAGGGCTACTATTTCACTAACCCTGGCCCCCAACGCGAGTGCAAACAGAAAAATAACTTTTTGAGTCAAATCCTTTAAAGCACACTCCTCATTGTTCAATAGTGAAGCGAAATGAAGAACCTTATCCAGAGACCATGAAATGGGCTTCGGAGGTGCTGATGATCTGAGCCTAGCACAGGCCTTTGGAATTTTATCAAAAATGTCGTTAGAGAGGTCGACCTGGAAGGCATATAAAATGGGTCTTGTCAAAGCAGATTTACACGTTGATATTGTGTTGGCTGCCAACCGTTGACCATGGAGATGGATGAAGAAAGATAAGCAGAAGTCCGTCGAGATCTTTCGTTGATTCTTCGCCTTAACAAAGGCCACCCATTTTCTCCATGATGACTCATATTGTCTTCTAGTGGATTTCCACTTATACTCCTCTAGAAAGTCTATACTGTCTTTCGAAATCCCGAAACGTTTTCTCACTGCTAGGGAGAGAAAATCATGAGCTGCAGGTTCCGGGTTTTCAGTGATGAAGCACAGACAGTCGTCTTCTGAACTCGCTGGATCAAAACTGGATCTGGTAACGGTAGACAATTCAGCCGTAGCTCTAATGCCAGAAGGAACCACACGCTGTTCGGCCACTTGTGAGCCACTATTGCCGCTACTCCCTTGAAAGATCTCAGTTTGTTGACGACCCTCAATAGAAGGTTGTGAGGAGGGAACAGGTAAATCCTGGACCATCTATTCCAGTCGAGGGACATCGCGTCCACTGCTTCCGCTATGGGATCCTCGTATGGGGACACGTAAAGGGGTAACTTCTTGTTGTCTTTCGTCGCAAAGAGGTCTATCTGCAGTTTCAGGACTTGACTCAAGATGAAGGAGAACGATCCTGCGTCTAGGGACCATTCCGACTCTATCGGTGTGAACTTGGATAGAGCATCCGCTGTCATGTTGCGGACTCCTTGAAGGTGAACTGCTGACAGGTACCATTTCTTCTTTTCCGCCAGCTGAAAGATGGCCAACATCACTTGGTTGAGTGGTGGTGACCTCGATCCTTGTCGATTCAAGCATCTCACTATCACCTCGCTATCCAGTACCAACCTTATGTGGATCGAGCGGCGAGGGGAGACTTTCTTCAAGGTAAGGAGTACTGCCATAGCTTCCAGAAAGTTTATGTGAAATTTCTTGAATAGATTGGACCAAGTTCCTTGGGCCTTCTTCCGATGAGAATGACCTCCCCACCCCTCCTTCGAGGTGTCTGTATGAATAGTCACAGAGGGGGGAGGTGGCTGGAGAAGCACCGACTTCTTTAGTTGTTTGACTTGGGACCAAGGCCTGAGAAGCGTACGTAGACGAGGCGGTACTGGCCTTATCAAATCTCTTCGCGCGTTTGATGCATAACTTCTCCAAACTCCGGTTGCATCCTTTAGCTGTGCTCTTAGCACTGGGTCTGTTACTGAGGTAAACTGGAAAGAACCCAGCACTCTCTCCTGTTCGCGTCTTGATATTCTTTCGGAATCCGGAAGTCTCTTGACAGAACATGCTATTTCCTTCCTCTTGTTCGCAGGGATGGAGAGTTGGTGTGACACTAGGTCCCAGTGGATTCCCAGCCACTGGAACTTTTGAGATGGAGAAAGCCGAGACTTTTTTCTGTTGATCTTGAGGCCTAGATGCTCTAGGAACTGGATCACCTGTAGGGAAGCTTGCAAACACTCTGTCTTGATGCTGCCCACACCAGCCAGTCGTCCAGGTAGGCTACCACCTGGATTCCCTTTAGGCGTAATTGTTTGAGAGCTGCGCTCGCAAGCTTCATGAAGATCCTTGGGGCTATGTTTAGCCCGAATGGCATGGCTCTGAAGGCGTAAAATCTTCGATGTAGCTTGAACCCTAGGTAGGGGGAGAATCGACGATTGATTGGAACGTGCCAATGGGCGTCTGACAAATCTATGGAGATGGTAAATGCCCGCTTAGGCAGTAAGGTCCTTATGTGTTGCAGTGTTAGCATCTTGAACTTGCAGTTCACTATGAACTTGTTGAGTCGTGATAAGTCCAGAATGACTCTGAATTTTTCTGAGTCCTTCTTGGGAACACAAAACAGCCTCCCTTGGAATTTGATGGACTTTACCCTTCGGATTACTCTTTTCTCCAAGAGTTCTCGAATGTATTCCTCCAGAATGGGGGTGGAGTGTTGGAAAAATCGTGGGCATGGGGGTGGAGTGCTGTACCAGCTCCAACCCAGTCCATTCTTGAGTAGGCTGTGGGCTCAGGGATCGAAGGTCCAACGATCACGAAAAATCTGAAGTCTCCCACCTACCGGTATCATTTCACTTTGGCTGCTGTTGCCCTGAGGTCTTGCCTCCTTGATTGTGACCACCCCTAAATCCCCTCCCCCTTGAGGGGCGTCTAGACGAACCTCTGGCTGTTCCTCTAGGTTTTGCTCGAAAGGTAGTAGACTACCCTTCAAACGCTGGGTTAAATGCCGGAGACTGGGTAGTCACGGCTTGGGGTACACACTGGTACGTGGCCGGGGTTTGTACCACCATCTGGGGCAATGGAGGCAAAGGAAGTTGTTGCTGCTGCTGTCTGAATGGCTTGGCTGGGCGAGAGAGTAGCCTAGGCTTCTTAGTCTTCCTCTTTGGTTGGGGACCCTCATCAGGGGAAGACTTTCTCTTAAGAGATAAACCCCACTTCTGGAGAAGGTTTCTATTCTCCGTGGCGGCCTTATCCACTACCTCCTTGACCGCTTCACTAGGGAAGAGGTCTTTGCCCCAAATGCAGGAGGAGATTAGTTTCCTTGGCTCATGCCTCACCGCAGCTAAGGCGAACACGAACTCTCTACTTGCCCTCCTAGCTTTGACGAAGCTATAAAGGTCCTTCGTCACTGTAGCTAGATGTGTCTTAGCCACTACCATAAACATTTCATGGATTTTGGGGTCACTTGCCATTGTCTCCAGAGTCGTTTGAAGAGACATTGAGGCTGCTAGTCTTTCTTTGTCTCAAGCTCCCTGCGCAAAAGAAAGTCAGACAGCTTCGGGAGGTTCTCACCAAACTGACGCCCGGCAATATCGGCCTCCAACTTCCCGACTGAGAAGGTAAGTTGGACGTCCTTCCAGTCTTTGTGGTCATTGGGCAAGGCCAAAGATAGGGGTTTACACTCCTCCAAGGAGGGGCATGGCTTACCCACCTCGACCGCTTTCAGCACGGCAGTAAACCCTTTCTGCATAAAGGGGAAGGCTCTAGAAGGAGAGGACACAAAGGAAGGGTGCTTCTTACTCAAAGCAGGTACCTTTGAGTCTGTGAAGCCCCTCTCTTTCATCGAGCTTTACAACAAAGCTTGAGCCTTAGCATGGTCATAAACTATGACCTCCTTCGGCTCCGTTTCTTCCTTTGAGGCTGGTTCCTTCCTTAGGCGGACATAGCAGTCCGGGTACGACTCCTTGCTGGGCCAGAATTCCACCTCTTCAAGGGGAACTGCGCCCAATTTCTCCGAAATGACGATCTTTCCCGTCGTCATAGGCATGTGCTCGGCATACCTCCAAGGGTTGGCATTCGAGCATAAGGGAAGGTCCTTCGTGCTGAGCTTCTTCTGGGGCCCACGTGATGCTGCAAGTCTCCGCATCTCTAAATTCATTGCAGCAGCATTCTCATTATTTTCCTTCTGCATCTGTTGGATCATTCCAACGATGGAAGAAAGGGTCTTTCCCAGATCCTCTGGGAGAGAGGACGATGTTGAGGGAATAGGTTCAGGGGCCTGAACCGGAGTAGCCGACTCCACGTCGAAATTTTCCTCCTCAATGTCTGGAGCCTGAGTCAGCTCCTCTTCCTGGTCTTCTGCCAGAAGATCTTTTTTCGTGTACTCGGACACCTCCGACATCCTATCGTCCAATTGGATGTCTTGCAGGGCGTCCGCGACTTCAGCATCCACCGGGATCTGAAACAACGGCATCTCCGCTTGAGGCTGGGGAATCACTGCATCCGCTGATGCCTTGGGGAAAAGGTAAGCCCTCATCTTCTCACTTGGAAGATAGGGACCAGAAGTGTTCTTCTGAAATCCCCTTAGCCAGGTACGAAGCTTCTCCCTTGCTGCGTCCCTTGACTCCGCCGTCTTAGGGGAATCAAATGCCTCAGTAATCAGGTTTGTGCATACGGTACATTCCTGCGGGTCCCAATACTGAAGATCACCTTTGGAGACTGCGCATGCTGCGTGCCTCCTACACAAGTCATGTCCGCAGAAGTTCCTGCTGCGGACGTTGCAAAATACGCTTCTACACTTTGGATGGTCCTCCTGTAAAGAGAAGAAAATTCCATGAATATCAAGTGAAATACCCATCATTGGATATACATAGCTTAAAGTAACTAAGCTAGAAAGGAAAGAAGGAAAGACACACACTTGTATTTCCTGCCCAGTCAATTGCTGTAACCTTCCACATAATAAAACTATATGGTCATTCTATACTTGGGTGACCAAAAGTAATTTCCAGAGGAAAGTAGGTGTAGCTCACACCAAAATAAGTAATTTTAAAATACTGGATAGTAGAAAAGAAAGAACTCACTTTCTTTATCTGTACGGTTTCACCAAAGGGCTGTACAAGACAACACAAGAGTATTAGAAAAACTTAGTGTTGTAAAATATTCTATACTATAGTATATCCTATACTGAAAAATACTGGCTACAGTATATAAAGCAATGTGCCGGCCGGCACATACCTTAACTAGTTCCAAAGTATACTACTTTTAGACTATTAGGTGGAAGAACGCTGGTTCGAATACCTGTGCCGGCCGGCAGTGACTACCGGCCGGCAACTAAACAAGATAGCACCCAGCTGCCGGCCACTAATCGTAGCGGCCAGCAGTATATTGGTGTGTTTCTAATGCCGGCCGGCAGGGGGCTGCCAGCCGGCAACTAAACCATGATAGCACCCGGCTGCCGGTCACTAATCGTAGCGGCCGACAGAACTATGGTGTGTTACTATAGCCGGCCGGCAAGGGTATACTACTAATGCCGGCCGGCAGCAAAAAGAACCAAAGAACTTCAAACACTAGAAGAGAAACAGGATGGATTCCGAGATAAGAGACTGTACTGCCTCATAGCCCGGCAACCAGAAAGAGTGCACTTAAGGAAGGGGAGAATATAAATTCAGGCTTCCTTGTCCAATGCCATCTGTCTCTACAGACAAACATGGATGAGAGACCAAGGGAGGTCTGGGGAGCACTCAAAGAAGAAGACCTTTGCCGGCCGGCAAGGGACTGAGTCAACTCCACATCCTAACCTATGCTAGGTACAGATGTAGAATGACGGACAGAGATGTAATGGCTAGGCCATCACCAAGGAAAGAGGGGGAAGGGGAAAAGAGGGTCCTGCCAACCTTGCTCTAATAAAGGATCACCCCGCAGCCAAGAAAACTCATCTTAGCCTAGGGGGAATCCGAGGAGGGAGGCCAGCAGTACTTGCCAACTCCCTCAGAACCAAAGCAAGGAAGGCATTGTTATTCACAGAGAAGGAGGATCTCATCCTCCACACCGAGAACAACAACACTGGACTAGTCTGCTAGATCACAAAAAGAAGGAATCATCTCGTACAGAAACCTTCGAAAGTGAACTAAGGAGGCTAAGCCTCCCATGTCTGCCCCTAGCCTAGCAAGGGAATCTCAATCACAATGCTAGAAAGAAACAGACCCAGACTAATAACTCTGATGTCCTGCCCCCTCCTGAAGCCAGACTTACTGGAAACAGGAAAGAACAGAAACACCCCAATATAGTTATATCTAAATGTCAAATTTAGACAAACCATTAGGGTTAAGCCCAAGGCTTAAACAGAGGGAAAGGGATTGCACACATTCTCCGAGGAGAAGAGAGCAACCGGGGAGTGTAAGAAAGTATACTAGGGCCCATAGGCAACTAGCCTAGGCGCGAAGAGAATCGATTACCTAAATCACCGAAACTCACTCGTATACTATCTTGGAAGAAAATCAACACAATCTTGAATGTAAAAAACTGCCTAAAGCTTCAATAAGATTTTAAAACACTCGGAAATCTGAATATCATGCAAGAAAGTACTAGGGCCAAACGACTAGGCTACAAGGTCTAGCGTAGGCCAGGATCGGCAAATCATTTGCCAAAACGAAAATACTAATAGCATCATATAAAGAATTCCTATGTAAAGCTAAATAGCTAAAATCATTAAAGCGAAACAGCCGGGAACGTCGCTCTAGCTAACTAAATGACTCATGCATGGCGAGCGACAGCGTCCAGGATGCGTCCGGTAGGCAACAGCTCTTGTAACGAAGATATCGCTATCGAATTATCTTAAAATCACCAAGAGCTTACATTTATACATAAAAGGGATAATACTCAACTTATCAGAGGCAGAAGAAGTTGGAGAAAGCATCGTGATGTTGAAATAAATTCAAGAAAAGCGAGATAACACAGGGAAAACACCGAGTTGTTGAGCTACGCAAAAAAGGAATACAGATGGCACCGTCGGCGGCGCTATGCACGCATACGAAACGAGAGTGGAGAGGTACCTTGCGAGCGGCTCTCCTTTCTTTCTCGTTTTTCGTTTTCTTGCCACTTGACCCCTTCGAAGTGTTAATTCTGTTCGGGGTGCAGATTGCTATGTGGCGTGTCATGAATACGTCCTCTGATATTTCGCGATATCCCTGGTTCTTTTATTTAGGAATATTCGCTCCAAGAGTTAGAATTCTGGGTACCTTAAGGTAAATTCTCTAGGAATATCACCGTAGTCATATATACCCAAGGAAGGTACCCTATAGGAACTTCCATCAGGACGACATGGCTTGAGCCTAAAATATATGTTATACAGGTAGCCAGTATATCTGCAGTATAGAGTATACTGCAGATAGAAAACCTATATATTTTATACTAGTAGTTATTTCCAATATATCTTGGATATCCAACACAGGCATTTGCTGAGCCCAATTCCATATTGAATGAATATGATTTCTTCAATATCCTGATTAGAAATCAGTATTCAGATTACCCTACAATATTAAATAACTTCAAGGCAGGAGTGATAAACTCCTAACCCTTAAAGGGTAGAGTCTCCCTGATCAGGAAACTCTATATTTTAATATAGTACGAAAGCTACAGCAAATAGGCTGAGTGGGATATACAAATATATGTCTTTATTTTCCCTAGTCCAGCTGGCTTCATGCTAGATGTGTAATGATTAGAATAGTTAATATTACATGTTTAAAACAAATGACGTAATATGTCATGTTGGTTGGAGGAGCTAACCCTGGGATTTGCTGTAGTCATTCAAATCGTAAACAGGACATACAATGCAAACCTATGCAAACCTCGGCAAATTGACATTCTCTTAAACGTCAACACATTGTCTCATCGTGTGAAAGTTTGTGACGTCACCGGATGCAGGTGTCTTCCGATTTTGTGACGTGGCTAAAGTAAACCAAGCATACGATATCTGTGATATCGATAATTTATTTAGTTCATATCTAAACTTCACCAGAATTGGTCGTCTGGACCAACCCAGCTTCCTCTAGTGATGGAGATGTTTAACTCTGTTGTTTTTATAGAATAAAGACTTAAAAACTATTAAGATGTATTCAGTTACCATTTACATACATCTGAAAACAACTCATACTCAATGTGTGCTTATAACAGTAGCACGCCAATAAATGGTGGCAGCGATTAAACTCTAAGACAGCGGTTAAACTCTAAGAATTAGAGAAAAATCTTCAAGACTTCAAAATAATAGCTGTAAAACCAGAGAAATATCTTCAAGACTTCAACATAAAGGCTGTAAAACCAGAGAAAGGCTGAAGGCTGTGTATGGGATACTATCTTCTTCTAATGATATCTGGTGAAAGCCTTTAAGTAAGTCCAAACTGGTAAAATATTTATTCTGACCTAACAAAGACAAAATATCGTCAGTACATGGCACTGGGAATCGATCAGGGATCGTTTCCTCGTTTAGACGACGAAAGTCGACGCAGATACGTCATGTTCGATCTTTTTTCGGTACAACTATTAAAGGAAAATTATAAGGGCTGTTTGATTTTCTAATGACTCCTTCCTCTAACATTTTACCTACTTCATCATTTATTTCATTCTGGAATTTCATAGGGGTTCTGTACGAGGGTACATATATAATTTTCTGCTTGTCGTTTAACCTTATTTGATGCTCGATCACATCTGTTTTTCCTAAGGATCCATCCGTAGTGGAAAAGACATCTTGATATTTAGTTAAAAGTTCAAAAATTTTCTGCTGAATTTCTTCGTCTTGAATGTCCTTACTGATTTTATTTTTAATAGATCGCAAAAGGGATTCATCCGCAACTGATTGAGAGTGATTGATTTCAGCAACGGTAAGAATACGATGTTTATAAACTTCTACATCCAAGATATGTTGATTTTTGTGAATTACTAAAGTGTTATTTAAATGATTACAGACTTCGATATTACATTGCTGATGTGAGCCTACTGTATAAATAGCTTGTGTGACAGACAATCCATTGGTTTTCAAAGTATCGGATAGGATTAATATTTCAGATCCCGGTAGTGTTTTCTTTATTTGCACTATTAAATTCGAAGGTATGTTTGGTTCGATAGATTGCGTGCAAGATGATATTACGGGTGAACGAGAATTCTGCTGGGTTGCGTATATTATTTCTTTATTAGTGAGACAAGTTATTGGTTCTTCAACGTACGTTACGGTTACATTTGTCGTCTCCTTTTTATCCAAAACTGACTTTAAGGTATTAGAAGACTTATAGAATTTCCCTTTGATATACACGCCGTGCTTGGCAGGAGCTAAGATAATGTTCTGATTTCCCATAGATGGGTATCCTATAATTACAGCTGGATACATATTAATGTTTTTTACAACAACAAATGTATCGGCAAACGTGCGATTACCGACTCTGAACTGAATATGAGTTATGCCTATGACCTTTAATTCATTATTTCCTATACCTGAAAGTCTAATTCCTGATTTTTCAATCGGAAAGTTCGAAAACAACAAATGATGTGTCTTCAAATCCATAATATTACGTGGACTACCAGAGTCAAAAAATAACGTAAAGGATTTGTGTTCTAAATTTACAGCATATAAGGTTGGCCGTAACTCATTTTGGCTTATTATTGTATGAATTCGTTGCAAATCTACGGGAGCATGCACTGTTTTACTTAATTCGGCCGTGTGTTTCATAGGAAAATCTATTGTCTCACAATTATCTGATAAAACATTAAATTGATTTTTCATCCTATTGATGTTGACATGAATGACCTTGACCCAACATCACTCTCTTCCCCTCTAGAGTTAACTATGTGGTATTTGCTTTGCTCTGCACATTCTGAAAATTAGACTGACCTTGCGAGGTCTGGTTTGACGGCCCAGGCTCAGCGATATTTGAAGAAGTGTTTGTTTGTTTCGGACTCTGAACTGCATTGACATTTGGTTGTTTCTTCTTATTATTAAAATGAGGATTTTTCTTTTTATTTCCATATGGAACTGACTGTGGAATTGACTGTGTATTTCTAGGATATTGTTGTGTCTTACGCGAGTAACATTGACTATAAGAATGCGTTGCTGTGTTGTGAACTGAGCAAAATTTCATTCTACAGTCTGCGCTTATGTGACCTTGACGTTTGCAGTTGTAACACGTCACTCCCGCTACTGGACTGTTAATTACGTTCACTGTTTGTGGTTTTGTTTCATTCTTAGCAAAAACTTGAGTTAACACGGGATCGAGATCTGGACACTTGGACATGTGTTTCTTTATCTGTTTATAGACATTCAATTCCGTACTTGCAGGCGTTAACTTCTTATCAAAGCACCGCACTAAAGCTTCAGGCAACATAAGTGTCATGCAAGTTAAATACATTAATCGTAAAAAATCTTTCACGGAGATGTTATCGTTAGTAACCCAAGTGGAATTACCTAAAATGTCCTGATATTCGTTAAGCCTATCAGCTATGAGAGCTGCTCTCTCAATAACATTAAGCCGATTCATAGTGGCTTGATTAAGTGTATTTCGTAACGTTAACACTACATCCAAGGCTTCCTCACCCCCATAGATTGCACGTAACCTAACTTTGAAATCATCCCAAGTAACTGCTTCTTGAAATGAAACACCTCTTAAATACGCACTCGCATCCCCCTTAGAAAAATCTATAAAACTTTTAGCTTCTTGTAATTGTACAAAAGGATCTACAATTTGTTTGGCATTTAAATGGGCATCAACGGATGAAATCCATGACACCACATTTTGTGGCAAGAACCCGTTGACCCGACCTTGAAAAGGAAGGATTGCTGACCTGGCATTTACAAGCGTCACAATTGGAGGAGGATTAGCCTGGCCTACACCACTAGGTCCAGGGGTAGGGCTGACAGGAGGAACCATGACTGCTGTATTTTTTTTTTCTATCTCTTTGACCCCTTGCAATTCTATCAAAATATCTATATGAGTACAGACGCCCACTGCGTAAACGCATATGTATAATAAAATTCCCCAAACAATGTTACTAATCCCAAAACATTTCCCCAAGAATTTCTGTCAGAACTAAGGAATCAGTTAGCTTCAATCAATAAAATTATGGATTTATTAAATGAACATTCAGATAATATCGTTCAAATTATGGAAGTACAGGATTTGTTGGCAACATTAACGTATTATGATTCAAAGATAGATCAGATACATAACAGAATTACACATTTCATTGAGAAATCCAAGGATTATGTAGAAGCTATCACGTTAGCAACTAAAGGTGTATTGTCGCCCCATTTGTTGCCTATACGTTACTTAAAATTAATTCTGAAGAACGGAAGGGATAAACTAGGCTATGTTCCTTTGTCAGACGAACATAGGTTAGAATTTTATTACAGCCTAATTACAGTAAACGTAGATAATAACAAGATTAGGATTACAATTCCCTTTGATTCTTCTGATGCCTGGCAATCTTACAGGATATCACCATTTCCGACTTTCATGACGAATCACTCAAATCCAGTAATATCCAGTTTGACAGGACACGTATTGATTTCCCCAGACAAGGAAACATATACGGTCATTAAAGACTTAAATCAATTAACTCACTGTTCAGACGCAATGGATAGAAAAATATGTACAGCTGACTCATTTGAATTCCATAAAAACTTAATGGATTCATGCGAGTTAGGTATAGTGCTAGACGGTGCTCTCTCCCATACAAGTGAAAATTGTCTGGATAGGCTTTATCCCTTTGACAATAAAGAGTTCAATTGCAGACTGAATAATGGCTCGTGGATACGATACGACAAGGACGGCTTCAATGTATCATGCCCTGACGGATCCACGTCCTTCACCAATATCTTCGTCGCAGCAGATGGTTGTGTCGGGACTTCCCCGAATTCCATGGTGACTGGTCTACGGACAATCATCAGAGAACGAGCCTACTTCGCGAACTTCACGTGGACCTCTACAATGCCAGCACTTCCTCTCCTGTACAACGGACATGTGGCAAAGCGGTTGATGAAACTTACCGAAAAGGACCACCTGTCACCGACTTATAAAGAAATTCTTCACCCCATACTACTGGCTGGTTTGTGTTTCACAGTGGTGATATTTATCGCCGTGAACATCCTTGTTTGGCGTAGGTTACGGCACAGCAAGCAGCTAAAAAGGAATGAGTTGCCTAGCCCCGACAATACCCCCTATTTGATCCAGTTCAAAGCTGTTTGAGTGGCCACCTCATTCGCTAAGGGAGTAATTTGTCGGAAAGATGTTTGTATGAAAAGCTGATTAGTACGCTAGTAATATGTAATTAAAGAAATTTTCTACATTTGCATTGTTAAAAATACATTTAAAATAACATTTAAAAAAAGAATAATAAATAAAATAAAAAAGGATATAAATCATTTTTTCTCTCGGCATCTAATGAAAATATATAAGCCGGAATGTTAAAAAAGAAAAGAGAAAAAAAAAATAAAATATATAACAGAATCTATGGGCATCTAATAAAATATATCAGCCCTATATATAAATATATATATATATGTACGAAACCATGGTACGTGTACGTACCAGGAATTCGTGTTTGTGCACTAAAAATTTGGTATTTTGTTTCTGACAAAGGTAACAATTATTCTTTATCAAGTTACCGAATCATATGTAAGTCAGAAGTTATTTTGTTTTTTGGTACCATGTAATCATTTGCTAGCAATGTACCATATATGTGATCTTGGTTTTATCATGCATTTTTCTTTTTGCTTTGGTAATATCTTTTTTGTATGCATTATTGTTATTATTTTTTGATGTGCCTATTTGGACATTCGTCCTCAGTTGATTATGGCTAAAGTTAAACAAAGAATAATACGTATGTCCAGTCACACCTAATAACCATGTTTCGGCTTGTTGTTAAAGTTTTGTAAAAAAAAAAAATTGAGATAGCTGGCCGAGCTTATGTAATGATTAGAATAGTTAATATTACATGTTTAAAACAAATGACGTAATATGTCATGTTGGTTGGAGGAGCTAACCCTGGGATTTGCTGTAGTCATTCAAATCGTAAACAGGACATACAATGCAAACCTATGCAAACCTCGGCAAATTGACATTCTCTTAAACGTCAACACATTTTCTCATCGTGTGAAAGTTTGTGACGTCACCGGATGCAGGTGTCTTCCAATTTTGTGACGTGGCTAAAGTAAACCAAGCATACGATATCTGTGATATCGATAATTTATTTAGTTCATATCTAAACTTCACCAGAATTGGTCATCTGGACCAACCCAGCTTCCTCCAGTGATGGAGATGTTTAACTCTGTTGTTTTTATAGAATAAAGACTTAAAAACTATTAAGATGTATTCAGTTACCATTTACATACATCTGAAAACAACTCATACTCAATGTGTGCTTATAACAGTAGCACGCCAATAGATGGACTGTACTGTCATATGCTACTATGAAGGCAGCATAATGACTAGACTATAATACATGATGTACAGTAGCCAGTAAATTGCAATATAGACTTACGGCAAATAGAAAACTACAGTACCATTATCAGTAGTAATTTCTGACATACCTTGGGTACCCTTGTACGAGCATTCCGCTGGCACCGCTTATATACTGAATGAATAGTTTTCTTCAATATTCTGATCGAGAATCAGTCATCTTGACCCCACTGTATCAACATTATTTTGGGACAGTGATTTGGTACTTCTCTACCCCTAGGGGTAAGAGCCCTTCTACTTGGAGTTACTCAATAGAGAATCTCCATGTAGTTAATACTGAGAGGAGGTAACAGCATTTGCTCACAGGGGTACACAAGTATGTATCTCCTACTATCCCTTTATAGCTTACTATCCTAAGCTATTCTGTTGTAGATGACCTTTGCATGTTGATTATCAAGGAGATAATCCCTTGTATACTCATTTGGTTTTCCTTTCTTTACAGGAGGAACACCAGATACCTTGTGCTGCAGTCCCCAGCAAGGCCAAGAGTAAGTATTTTTACGGTCATAATACTTGCAGGTTTCATGCTGCCTGCAATATTATTTCTGGATCCCTACATTATTGGAACCCACAGGTTTGCAATATATGTCAGACATTAATGTCTGAAGGATTTGAAAATCCCAAATCTACGGAGACTAGGAATACAGCTCAATACAAATTATGCAACTGGGTGAGAGGCTTCCAAAAAATTTCTCTGGGACCTTTCCTACCTAATGATAGGATGCGTAAGCTACTATTTCCGAAAGCAAGTGAGGAAATAGTAGTGCTTCAGGAGCCAACTACATCTCCTGACGGCCAGAAAACCTTTGGGATTGAGGGCAAGAAGTGCCCCAAGGTAGAAGAGAAAAATGTCGTGTCGGAATTTCCTCCGCCTATGCTGGCTATAGAGCCATCGATGTCGACATCTTCATCTCCTACCCCTCTACTGGATAATGTGGTACAATTATTTATCCAGCTGAAGAATCAGATAGAGAGCGTTCGTAAACATTACGAAAAGCAGGAAGTAAAACGCAAGATAGAGCCTCGCAAAGCTTCTCTTGTCGCTTCCCAGGGGTCAGTCAATCGACCCATGAATCAAGACCTACCAACATGCTCCAAAACCAATCCCTGGAGGTTTGCAGAGCAGAAGCAGATTTCAAATGGCAATCTCTACATCTCAGAGAAAATAGATGCTGTTCCTTTGGACAAAATTCAGTTTTGGCCAAGCTTTGATGCTTTCCTTAATTGCTGGGTTCGACTGAAGAACGAACCAAAGTCAACAAAAGGAACAGAACCAAAGGAGGTCATGATTCTCGTCCACGATAACGCACAGACTATCCTTTCAGGTAGTCTAAAAAAGGCAGGTTATTCAGAGTCAAAGGTATTCTCACTGAATAAGAGATACCCTTCCTTTCTTGCTTCTACTTCACTCTCATTCCTCTTTATGTGGAAGGCATTTAACTCTGTTGCATGGGTAAGCCATGTCCCACACCGATGAGTGCAAGCCTTTGTCACCAGCTTTTCCCGGACAGGAAAAGGATTGGAAGGAAGTCCATTTGACATTTTCAGTAGGAAAATTAGACGAGGATGTCGCAAGTCAACAATTTAATATGTCTCCCTAAATTGTCTGAGTTGCTCTTGTATAATGAACATGAGTCAAAGGAGAGACTTGCGACCTCCCTTTCTCTACAAAACTACATAGAGTTGTGTTCAACCTACGAAAATACCCCAGACATGCTTATGGTCATAGATAAAATGCATATGGCTACCTTAGTGAAGGACCTTTACGCCTTTATCAATGCTAGGAGAGCATGTAGAGAGTTTTGTGTTCGCTGCTGCAACAGTGAAACATGAAACAAGGAAACTAATATCTTCCAACACCTGGGGTAAAGACCTCTTCCCACACGAGGTCATTAGGGAAGTAATTAAGAACGCTACCACGGAGAACATTAATCTTCTCCAAAAATGGGGCATCCCTTCAAAGAGAAAATCTTCCATGGTTGTGGGTCCCCAACCTAAAAAGATCGAAAATGCTGGAAATATCCGGGTTGTTCAACAACATCCCACTATTCCAGTGACCACGATGCCACAGGCAGATGGTCAAAAGTCTAAACCTACTGACTATTGGAAGCATAAAGACGCTTCAACTAGGAGGAACATTCCTTCAGGATCGCAGGACCTTCGATCCTTCGGTCCAAAGCCTATTCAAGATGAACCATTGATGGGAAAAAGAAATGTCCCTACCATCATTTCCTTACCTTCTCCTACAGTTCAAAACCCTCCTGGAGGAGTATACCTGAGAGCTATAGAGCATACAGGTGGTGAGAAAACTTTAGTTCATCGAGTTCCAGGGAAGGCTATTTTGTGTTCACGAGAAGGACTCAAGAAATCTCTGAGTCATTCTGAACTTGTCGCCACTCAACAAGTTCATAAAAAACAGCAAGTTCTGAATGTTAATCCTTCTGGACATATGGACCTTGTTCCAATTAGGGGTGTTTGTAGTCTTGTCAGACCTGAAAGGTGTTCTGAGGAACCTTCCAGTCAACCAACCCCTTTCCTCCTATCTAAAATTCATGTTACAAATAGTAACATTCATTATAGGAAAGATACGTGTCGGACTCACAGTCCTAAGTATCTTCTAGGATTGACGAACTTAGTCACGTCAAAGTCAAGCCTAGAAATGGTTCAAGTATTGATATACCTGATCGAGAGGCTGGGGTAGACAGCACCCAAAGTGGCTGGCCAACGTGCATTCAAAGAAATCACCCGGTTCCCGGGACATCACGGATGCAAGATAAGCTTCTAGAAGTCTCGACTTTCTCCAGCTTAGGGGTTTCGATGGCTAAAAGGCTATCGAAGCCCTCAGTCAAATCAACTCTCCTTTTCCTTGGGAATATAAAAGGAGTTCGCGAGGTCTGTCAAGAGACTCAGGTAATCAGTCAGATTTCCAAAATGCCAACAGGGAAAAGCGCTAAACTTTCCCCAGTTCGCAATAGTGACAGACCTAGTGCAAAGAGCACACTGGAAAGATGCGTTAAGAGCCTGTAGAAAACACGCATCAAACGCTTGAAGAGATAAAAAAAGACTGATATCAGTCCCTCTTTAATTGCTTCTCTAACAAAAATTAAAGCACGAAAGTCCCAAGACTCTTATGGTCCTATCATGGGTGGGGAAGCCCCCTCCACACAGATCAGACCCCCTACGACTGACGCTGAAGCGATAATAAGACGTCACAATCGAACGTCTCATACAGTCTAGGTGAAGTTATTCATCCCTTTCTTAAAGGGATGGCACCTGCCAGCAGTTCATTTACAACTCTATTTCGATCCAAGCTGATAGAGTTGGAATGGTCCATGGACGCAGACATATTCCCTCCCAAATGGGAACAAGTCCCAGAACTGCAATTTGACCTTTTCATTACGAGCGTCTTCAAGAAACTACCTTGATATGTGGCCCCATACGAGGATCCTCTAGTGGGGCTGATAGACAAGATGAGGCTGGTCCTAGCTCTGATCCTAGGTATATTTCCGAAGGTTCAGAAATTAACTGCCTTCGTTTTATCACTGAGAACCCAAACCCTTCATTTCATGATTTTCTTGCTCTAGCGGTTAGAAAAAGATTTGGGATCTCAGAAGGCAATATAGAATTCTTAGAAGAATACAAGGCTAAGTCAACTAGAAGACAATATGAGTCTTCCTGGAAAAAGTGGGCTGCATTTGTCAAAGCAAAAGGACCGAAAGAAATTTCAATAAACTTCTGTCTGTCCTTCTTTGTCCACCTTCATAGCCAAGGTCTGGCGGCCAATACAATAAATACGTGCAAGTCAGCCTTGACTAGGCCTCTCCTATATTCCTTTCAAGTGGATCTGACAAATGAAATCTTTAATAAGATTACGAAGGCATGTGCTAGGCTTAGGCCCGCAGTACCACCAAAGCCCATCTCTTGGTCTTTGGACAAGGTCCTACATTATGCCTTATCTGTGAACAATGAAGATTGTTCCCTTAAGGATCTAACCCAAAAGGTTATTTTTTCTGTTTGCTATAGCCTCTGCAGCTAGAGTTAGTGAAATAGTGGCCCTATCCAGAGATGACGGTCACATTCAGTTCACTGAAGTAGGAGATCTGAATCTCTTTCCTGATCCATCCTTTCTCGCTAAAAAACGAGCTACCCACTAAGAGGTGGGGTCCCTGGAGAATCTGCCCTCTGAAGGAAGATGTCTCTCTATGTCCTGTAGAGTGTCTAAAGGTCTATCTTCATAGAACTTCAGACTTCAGGGGAGGACAGCTCTTTAAAGGAGAAACTTCGGGATCAAATTTATCCCTGAAACAACTAAGGGCGAAGCTCACCTACTTTATTCGTAGAGCGGATCCGGACAGTACTCCCGCAGGTCATGATCCGAGAAAGATTGTTTCATCACTGAACTTCTTTCAGTATATGAGCTTTGAGCGTCTTCGTTCATACATTGGATGGAAATCATCCTGAGTGTTTCACAAACACTATGCAAAACAAGTGCATGAACTGAAACACTTCGTAGTGGCGGCAGGTAGTGTATTAAAACCTGCCCCCTAATTACTGTGGTAAACAGTTAATGGTTTGGGACCTCTCAAGTCCTCGCACATGTACTGGGTGAGAATCATCCCGAGTGTTCTACAAACACTACGCTAGGCAAGTCCATGATCAGAAGCAGTATGTGGTGACGCCAGGTAGAATATTTAACCTGCCGTCTAATTCTACGATGAACAGCTAATTGACTGAGACTGTCAATTAAAGGGAGAAGAGGTCATCCTTCTTAGGTGTGACCTCTTTTGATTAAGTGTTACCATGGTGACACTAGCTTTGTTCAAAATCCCGGGTGTGGAATTATACAGATAACACTATTTCCGGTGTACGTAGTACACAGTACAGATAGAAGTAACCAGTACAGGAATTATGAAGAGAAATTGTTTAATAATTTTTCTTCAGCTGAGAGTGGAACTCATCATTTCTTCCTTCAATGAAGAAATATAGTCTCTGTACTCGTTACAGGTATAATCCCATCGTCATACTACATTAGTTTTACTAACCATCTCTTTTAGTCATTTATTAGGAATAAATGTCTATTAGAATGTAGTGCGTCCACTTTCGCCAGACAATTGTATGTATACATGCCAGAGTGATTCAACTTACCAAAGTAAGTATTCCTCATATATTTGTATGTATCAAATAATAGATATAAGAGACACTGATATTAATTCAACAAAATATACAACTTTGAGACTATTTGTATATTTAGTGTGTACTTATGTTTGGTCATACAATGTATGTTAACCTCGAGATCCCTTTTCTACTGTCTGGATTGACTCTTCCCTGTAGGACGCAGGAAGCACTAACATTGTTTATGATTAGTGATGATGACGAATAACGGTGACGTCACTTGTCTCAATTGGTCCCCATGACTATAGAAAAGGTTGCTATAAGGTTAAGGCACTAAGGAAAATCCACAGATACGCTAATTCTCTGGTATGCTTCCTTCAGGACGACATAGCTTGAGCCCAAAAAACGGATTTTGAGCGAAGCGAAAAATCTATTTTTGGGTGAGATGGCCATGTCGTCCTGATGGACCCACCCATCTCTTCTAATAAGAAAAGATCTTCACAGTATCCCTCCCGTGGTACTGTATCTGTAACACCATGCTGAATGCTACAAGGAATGTCTGCCATCGTGGGAATGGCGCTCTTGTATTCTCAATAGTAATACGGGAAGGGGGGTAGCCTTGGTACGGCTCCCTTCTATTTTGCCACACCTCCTCAAAGTGTAAAATGCTATTAGGGGTGCAGATTGCTATATGGCGTGCCAAGAATACGTCCTCTGATATTATGCGATATCCTTGAGAGAAAATTTAAGGATATTCGCGCCGAGAGTTAGAATTCTGGATACCTAAAGGTAAAATTCTCTAGGAATATCATTGTAGTACATATATCCCTTAGGAAGCTACTTTAAGGAACTTCCATCAGGACGACATGTCCATCTCACCAAAAATAGATTTTTTGCTTCGCTCAAAATCTGTTATATATATATATATATATATATATATATACATATATATATATATATATATATATATATATATATATATATATATATATATATATATATATATATACATATATATATATATATATATATATATATATATATATATATATATATATATATATATATATATATATATATATATATATATATATATATATATATATATATATATATATGTGTGTGTATATATATCACATATATAATATATATATATATATATATATATATATATATATATATATATATATATATATATATATATATATATATGTGTGTGTGTGTGTGTATGTGGGTGCGTGTGTATGTGTATTATTTGCAAAGACATATATATATATATATATATATATATATATATATATATATATATATATATATATATATATAAATATATACGTATATATATATATATATATATATATATATATACATATATAAAAATATATATATATATATATATATATATATATATATATATATATATATAAATATATATATATATATATATATATATATATATATATATATATATATATATATATATATATATATATGTATGTATATATATATAATATATATATATATATAAATATATATATATATATATATATATATTACATATATGTATATATATATATGTATATATATATATATATATATATATATATATATATATATATATATATATATATATATATATATATATATATTTATATATGCATATGTATATATCATATATCATATATATATATATATATATATATATATATATATATATATATATATATATATATATATATATATATATATATATTTATATATGTATATATATATATATATATCATATATCATATATATATATATATATATATATATATATATATATATATATATTTATATTTATTCATATATTTATGTATATATATATATTTGTATATGTATGTATATATATATATATGTATGTATACAGTATATTTTTGTGTATATATGGACATGTATATATAATTGTATTATTTATATATATATATATATATATATATATATATATATATATATATATATATATATCGATAGATAGATAGATAGATAGATAGATATATCTGCCAAAACATATATATATATATATATATATATATATATATATATATATATATATATATATATATATATATATATATATATATATATATATATATATATATATATATATATATATATATTCATTTTCACTTGTAAATTATTGGTAGAAAATTATATTTTGATATGAATACTTTTGGCCTTTGCCCATAACTAAGGAGGAAAATCTTTTGGTACCCTCGTATGAATGGGGTAAGAAGGTAAATCAGAATTAATGTTATTACTGATGAATATTTATATAATAGTTAATATTATACTACTGGTTGAGAGTAATCAAAAGGGCAATAGATAATAAGTTATATTAAACAATTGAGATTATGACTTTTACCGTTAGCAATTTAGTCTGGTTATTACATTTTTTTTTTTTTTTTCTTAATGATTTTACTTTCAACCGTTGCTTTGAGCGCTTGACATACAATGGACATTTTTTTTCATCGGAAATTTCCACGTTACCCACTATAAAATGTCAATTATCATTGCCATGACCATCACAACTGGTATAATGGATAAAGACGAGATTAGAATTGGGGACGAACCCATGCCAACAGATGGATTATTGTGCATTTTCACTAATCATATCGACCATGTTATGTGCTTTTGAAAACTGTTATTCCCTTTACAACCGATCTTTGGTCCGTGGAAGGGGAATTCAATTTACATATTTCCAATCGATGAGGAAAGGAGATTTTTATGCCTTACATATTCAGAAGAGGAAATGTAAATCAGCTGTGCCAAAACGTCACTTTTATTCGTCCGTTTGTTCAGAAGATATTTGCATAAAAAGCGAGGCATGATGACGTCTAGAATGGAAAGTAATATTTGTTAAACTAGTCAGAAACATACTCTTGCCACAGGAAAGGCCTTAAATAAAGCAGTTATCCTATACCCTTGTCTGAACATAAATCTGTGCCCTTCATATTAGGTTCTGATCATTATGCCATAGTTTTCAATCGGTTTTATGCCCCCCTCCCCCCCAAAAAAAAAAAAAATAAAATAAAATAAAATAAATAAAAAAGCAAATCTCACCAAATTATTGAAGAGAGAGCTTACTATTCCAGGAAACCCCTTGAATATGATCTATAATTAGATATTCTTCTATAAGAAAATTATCGACCGCAACAACTTAAAATAAATTTAGAAGCTATATCTCGAATGTTGAAAAACCCTCATGAGCAAGAGAAGGTGCGCTTCACAATTAAAAATTACAAAGTCAGCATAAAATTGTGTTTGGCAGCACGAGTATGAAAAGCTCATTATGGGTTATCATTATGATCTAACAAACATGGAGGCTGTTTGAACAGATAAATATATTAGATTATTGTGCACACTTTTCTATGTATAATGAAGGAGATGGAAGAAGAAAAGGATGAGAGAAAATCAGACAAAACAAAATTTATGAAGGACAAGGCGACGTGAAACACTCTTTGAATACTAAACTATAAAGTCCAAAAAGATAATAACATACAAATTAAAGGTAATGAGAACAGAGAGAATAAAAGAGGGCATCGATGAAACACCTATAGGGAAAATTGTAATAACCAAGGTGACAACAGCTCCTAACATACAGAAAACGACAAGAGGATGTAATCTCAAGGCACATAAAAAATGTGTTTGAATAATTAAAGAATTCCTGATAATAATCAGAACATGATTGAATAAATAGTTAATTTATCATAGAGAAATATTTTCTATAAAAAGACATTTATCAATATGAAGACAAGAAAAATTAAAATGTCGAAGGTTCTATAATTTGAGTGGCGAAATACGCGTACCAGAATCCTATGAAGAAAACATATTTGAAGATTAATGAAAAAAGCTACTCTCCTTTGGTTTTTACTTTATCATCTATTGCAAATTACTTTTGTATATATATATATATATATATATATATATATATATATATATATATATATATATATATATATATATATATATATATATATATATATATATATATATATATAGACTCGTGATTTTAAACAATATGACTATCGACCACAACTATTGCATTTAATATTGAATATTGCCTTTGGGAATGTATATCCACTGGAAAATCATTGAAGATAAAAGCTTCTGGCTGGGCTAGGATTCCAGCCTATGCGTCTTAGCTGAAACCATGCCAGCAGTGACTCTACCAATCGTGTTATCAGAAAGATATACTGTCTGTTTATTACAAGTCTACAATACATATTCCGGTCAAATTCAGGAATCTATTCTTAGACTTCAAATCAACCCATTTCCACCATGATAGCTAATTAGTGAGTTTTCATCACGTGGTTATTTATGATGAACATATATCACTAACACTCGGGATTTTAATAAATGTAAATATCAACCAAAATGACGTTTAATATCGAATTCTATCTTTGGGAATGTATATCCACTAGAAATTCATTATGTTAAATGCTTCTGGCTGGGCAAGGATTCGAACCTATGGGTTGATTTCAAGTTTAAGAACAGATTCCTGAATTCGACAGGAATATGTATAGTAGACTTGTAATCAACTTATTTTGCCCTCCTTTCCAATCTTTTCTTTATTAAATTTTCGGTCTGTTATGATAGGTTTTCTTCA
>NC_090750.1:30586218-30591218 GCF_036898095.1 Palaemon carinicauda | reverse complement strand
CTGCACTATTCTCTTTGAAAATATTTTGGGTAAATTTTTTAAATACATATGAAATTCAATAGGTATTATAGAATCGAAATGTGTATCACCTGAGATTCACTGTTGAACATAGCAAAGATGGACGGCTGACCTTCCAATGATCTCGGTGTTCCTAATTATTTCCTCACGTTTTATGTTGTTGTTGTGGACGTGGAGGGCATGAGCTTTTATTGCACCTTGTTGGACATGACAAGACAGTCTCTTTGACAGATGCATGGTTGTCATTCCTATGTAACAAGCAGAGGATCCTGGAACAGGGCATAAGTAGGAATAGACCACGTTGGTCTGTTTGAGAATATCCTGAGTCAGCGGGGCTGAGTTGTTCCTCATGATGCGAGACCTCGTTTCGTTGGTTTGATAATGAATAGTCAACGTGACCTCTGTGTTTTTATCCACAGCGGAGACGTGACTCTTTATTATGTCTCTCATGGCCTTTTCATCGTTTTGGTAATACCGATGCATAAACCCTTTATAGTTAAGGTTGATGGTAGTAGTGGTGTTCACGGTTGGTTGTTCACCCTGGTACCAGGTGTCCATGGCTAGCTTGATTACACGGGTAACTTGTCTGTTAGAGTAGCCATTGTTCACCAAGACCTTGTTAGTCCAGTTCTTGGTGCGTGGCAGCCCAAAAGGAGCAGTGGGAGAGGGCTCTGCCGACGTAGGCCTTGATGGTGGAGGCCTTGTGCCTGGTAGGGCATTCACTGTCTCCATTCAAACATAACACGAGGTTAGTGGGCTTAATGTACACACTAGTATCAAATCCGATAGTTAGGAGACATGAAAACATCTAGGAAGGGTAGCTGTCCATCTTTGCTATGTTCGACAGTAAACCTCAGCCCTGGTTACCTATATGGTAATATGAAGACTCATAAAAACGGCAACCCACTGAGACCTATTATCAGCCAGTACCCGACGCCGACCTACCACCTGGCAAAAAGACTTAACAGCCTCTTGACCCCTTATATTCCAAAAGAGTATAGTGTCGCCTCATCTACTGAGTTCCTGGGTAAGGTAAAAGGGCTCCCCGCCAGTGGCACCATCGCTTCACTGGATGTGAAGTCCCTTTTTACTAACGTTCCTGTTGGAGAAACCATCGACTTGATCCTGGTGAGAGTCTACAGGGACCCTTCTACTCCAACCCTGAACATCCCCGAGGAGGCCTTCCAAACTCTGCTTGAAGTATGTACTAAGAAGGCCCCTTTTACCACACACAGGGGCCACACGTATATACAGAAGGATGGTGTAGCGATGGGCTCTCCCCTTGGTGTGCTCTTTGCCAACTTTTATATGGGGGTTGTTGAAGAGAGCGTTTTCTCTCGAATTCGTCGTCCAGACGTGTACATGAGATACATGGAGGACACTTTTATCATGGCCCCTTTTCCCCAAGACATCGAGACCCTCCGCAGGATGTTTGAGGAATGCAGCTGCCTGAGGTTTACGGTCGAACATAGCAAAGATGGACGGCTGCCCTTCCTAGATGTTTTCATATCTCCTAACACTGCCGGATTTGATACTAGTGTGTACATTAAGCCCATTAACCTCGGGTTATACTTGAATGGAGACAGTGAATGCCCTACCAGGTACAAGGCCTCCACCATCAAGTCCTACGTCCGCAGAGCCCTCTTCCACTGCTCCTCTTGGGATGCCACACACCAAGAACTCGATCGAGTCACCCAGGTCCTGGTGAACAATGGCTACTTTAATAAACAAGTTACCCGTGAAATCAAGCTAGCCATGGACACCTGGTACCAGGGTGAACAACCGACCGTGAACACCACAACTACCATCAACCTTTACTATAAAGGGTTCATGCATCAGGATTATCAAAAGGATGAAAAGGCCATGAGAGTCATAATAAAGAGTCACGTCTCCCCTGTGGATAAAAACACAGAGGTCAAGTTGATTATTTATTATCAAACTAACAAAACGAGGTGTCTCATCATGAGGAACAACTCAGCCCCGCCGACTCAGGATATTCTCAAACCGACAAACGTGGTCTATTCCTACTTATGCCCTGTTCCAGGATGCGCTGGACGTTACATAGGAATGACCACCATGTGTCAGTCAAAGAGACTGTCTTATCATGTCCAACAAGGTGCAATAAAAGCTCATGCCCTCCACGTCCACATTAACGACATCAAACGTGAGGAAATAATCAAGAACACCGAGATCCTAGGCCATGCTCCAGGTAGCAGGAGACTTTGCATACTTGAAGCTCTTCTTATTCAGAGAGAAAAGCCGACTCTCAACACTACCCAGGAAATGTTCCTCCTTCCCTCCAGTCGAAGGAACGGATCTAGGACAACAGCCCCCGAGACAACTGCCCCCAGGACAGTTGCCCCCCGACAACTGCCCCCAGGACAATTGCCCCCGTAGGACTACTGCCCCCGGAAAATTGCCCCCCATATTGCCATTTACGTAATTACTTTTTAGAAACAATTTACGAAGATATTCTTCCTAATTACATATTCGGTCATTGAACAAATAATTGTATCTATTACCTAAATTTATTACCATTTATGTAGTCATTTCCTAATTAGGTAATCGGTCGTACGATTTATAGTTTATTTTCGAAAGCTATCGCCAATTGGCTAATTCTGTATAGTCAAACAAATTTTTACAAAAAAAAAAAAAGTAAGAAGGATTATGTGTCTAATCGGTCGTACGATTTATAGTTTATTTTCGAAAGCTATCGCCAATTGGCTAATTCTGTATAGTCAAACAAATGTTTACAAAAAAAAAATAAAGTAAGAAGGATTATGTGTCTAATCGGTGGTACGATTTATAGTTTATTTTCGAAAGCTATCGCCAATTGGCTAATTCTGTATAGTCAAACAGATGTTTACAATAAAACGCTATCAGGATTCTAGCATACAAATAGCAAACATTGTGCTAGAATTTGAGAACCACGATGTATTGGAATTTATGAGATACATAACCCACAATTTAAAATTCTAGTATTTAAATCCCTTTTCAATATTTTTGCAACCGATCTATGTACAAATTTTAGTATATAATATTATCTTTTTAAAACATGTATTTTTTAAATCATGTATTTTTTATTAACAATAACAAAACATTAGTTTTAATAGTTATTATGTATTTTTATTTTTTACACCATTGTACAGTGGTTTTACAAGGGCAATTGTCCTGGGGGCAGTTTTCCTACGGGGGCAGTTGTCCTACGGGGCCAGTTGTCCTACGGGGGCAGTTGTCCCGGGGGCAGATGTCAGGGGCAGTTGTCCGGGGGGGCAGCTGTCCGAGGAGCAGTTGTCCTGATACCGAAGGAACAACACACGGAAAAATAACCCAACCAACCATGACGCCTCCAACCAGGACAACCCAACAGATCAAGACTTAAACAACCCCAAAAGCATTGATCAGCGACAGGATAGCCTGCCTAGCCTAGCCTAAAATCCCCAGTGATGGTCTAGAAGTGGACGGCGTTTGTGGCTGCATTGAAAGATCAAGAGAGAGGCCAACAAGACAATTGAAAAAATTAATGCAGCCACAAACGCCGTCCACTTCCAGACCATCACTGGGGATTTAAGCCCTTGTTACCTATATGGTAATGTGAAGACTCATAAGAATGGCAACCCACTCAGACCTATTATCAGCCAGTGCCCGACGCAGACCTACCACCTGGCAAAAAGACTTAACAGCCTCCTGACTCCTTATGTTCCAAACATGTACAGTGTCGCCTCATCTGCTGAGTTCCTGAGTAAGCTAAAAGGGTCCCCCACCAGTGGCACCATCACTTCACTGGATGTGATGTCCCTTTTTACTAACATTCCTGTTGGAGAGACCATCGACTTGATCCTAGAGAGAGTCTACAGGGACACTTCTACTCCAACCCTGTACATCCCCGAGGAGGCCCTCCAAACTCTGCTTGAAGTATGTACCAAGAAGGCCCCTTTTACCACACACAGGGGCCACACATATATACAGAAGGATGGTGTTGCGATGGGCTCTCCCCTTGGTGTGCTCTTTGCCAACTTTTATATGGGAGTTGTTGAAGAGAGCGTTTTCTCACGAATACGTCGTCCAGACGTGTACGTGAGATACATAGATGACACTTTTATAATAGCCCCTTCTACCCAGGACATCGAGACCCTCCGCAGGATATTTGAGGAATGCAGCTGCTTGAGGTTTACTGTTGAACATAGCAAAGATGGACGGCTGCCCTTCCTAGATGTTCTCATATCTCCTAATACTACCGGATTTTGATACTAGTGTGTACATTAAGCCCACTAACCTCGGGTTATGCTTGAATGGAGACAGTGAATGCCCTACCAGGTACAAGGCCTGCACCATCAAGGCGTACGTCCGCAGAGCCCTCTTCCACTGCTCCTCTTGGGATGCCACACACCAAGAACTCGACCGAGTTACCTAGGTCCTGGTGAACAATGGCTACTCTAATAGACAAGTTACCCGTGAAATCATGCTAGCCATGGACACCTGGTACCAGGGTGAACAACTGACCATGAACACCACAACTACCATCAATATTTGCTATAAAGGGTTCATGCATCGGGATTATCAAAGGGATGAAAAGGCCATGAGAGACATAATAAAGAGTCACGTCTCCCCTGTGGATAAAAACACAGAGGTCAAGTTGACTATTTATTATCAAACTAACAAAACGAGGTGTCTTATCATGAGGAACAACCCAGCCCCGCCGACTCAGGATATTCTCAAACAGACTAACGTTGTCTATTCATACTTATGCCCTGTTTCAGGATGCTCTGGACGTTACAGAAGAATGGCCACCATGCGTCTGTCAAATACAATGTCTTGTCATGTCCAACAAGGTGCAATAAAAGCTCATGCCCTCCACGTACACATTAACAACAACATACTTGAAGCTCTTCTTATTCAGAGAGACAAGCCGACTCTCAACACTACCCAGGAAATGTTCTTCCTCCCCTCCTGTCGAAGGAATAACACAAGGAAAAATAACC
>NC_090750.1:30521218-30571218 GCF_036898095.1 Palaemon carinicauda | reverse complement strand
GAGTAGATAGGGTTAGGAACGAAGTGGTGAGAGTGAGAACGGGTGTAAGAAATGAGTTAGCTGCTAGAGTGGATATGAATGTGTTGAGGTGGTTTGGCCATGTTGAAAGAATGAAAAATGGCTGTCTGCTAAAGAAGGTGATGAATGTAAGAGTTGATGGGAGAAGTACAAGAGGAAGGCCAAGGTTTGGGTGGATGGATGGTGTGAAGAAAGCTCTGGGTGATAGGAGGATAGAAGTGAGAGAGGCAAGAGAGCGTGCTAGAAATAGGAATGAATGGCGAGCGATTGTGACGCAATTCCGGTAGGCCCTGCTGCTGCCTCCGATGCCTTAGATGATCGCGGAGGTAGCAGCAGTATGGGATTCAGCATTATGAAGCTTCATCTGATGATAATAATAATAATAATATAATAATAATAATAATAATAATAATAATAATAATAATAATAATAATAATAATAATAATAATAATAATAGGCTGAATTGTTAACACAAATGGCTTCTGAATGGCTGAATTGGTAACATCAAGGGCCCCTTAAAGGCATAACTGGTAGCACCAAGTGTGTCTGAAAGGCTGAATTGGTAACAACTAGGGCTTCAGAACTGATGCATTGATAAAATGAAGGGCTTGAGAAAGACTGAATTAGTAACATCAAGTGCTTCAGAAAGGTTGAAGTAATAACAGCATTGGCTTCTGAAAGGATGTTTATGTAATAACTAGGTGTATTGAAAGGCTGAATTGGAAACTCCAAGGGTTTCTGAAAGAGTAAATGGGTAACACCTAGGGCTTGAGATTGGGTGAATTTGTAGCACCAAGGGCTTCTGAAAGGTTGAATTGGTAACACCAAGTCCTCTAAAAGGCTGTATTGGTAAGATTAAGGCCTTCTGAAAGGCTGAATTGGTTACACCAAGGGTGTCTTAAAGGCTGAATTGGTATCAACAAGGTCTTCTGGAAGGCTGAATTGATAACAGAAAGTGTTTCTCGAAGACTTAATTGGTAACACCAATGGCTTCATAAACAGAATTGGTAATATCAAAGGCTTCTGAAAGGCTTAATTGGTAACACTGAAGGCTTCTGAGAGGCTTAATTGGTAATACGAAGGGCTTTTGAGAGGCTGAAATGGTAACACCATGGGCTTCTGAAAGGCTGAACTGGTAACAGCAAAGGCATGTGTAAGGCTGAATTGGTAACACGAAGGGTCTCATAAATGATGTATTGGTAACACCAAGAGCTTCTGAAAGACTGAATTAGTAACACCTAGAGTATCAGTAAAAGCTGAAGTAGTAACAGCAATGGTTTCTGATATGCTGAAATGGTAACACCTAGGGTTTTTGAAAAGTTGAATTGGTAATGCCAAGGGTTTCTGAAAGGCTGAATTGGTAACAAAATGGGCTCCTGAAAGGCTGAATATGTAATACCATGGGCCTCTTGAAGACTGAATTGGTAACAACAATGGCTTTAGAAAGGTAGAATTTGTAGCACCAATGGATGTGAAAGGTTGAATTGTTAACACATAGGTCTGCTGAAAGGCTGAAATGGTAAAACCACTGTCTTCTAGAGTGGCTGAATTGATAAAACCAAGGGTTTTCACCAAACGCTTCTCAAAGGTAACAACAAAGCTGAATTGGTACCAGCATGTGCTTCTGAAATGCTAAACTGATAAGAGCAAGGGCTTCTGTAAGGCATAATTGGCAACACCAATTGGTTCAGAAAGTGTGGATTAGTAACAAGGGTTTCTGAAAAGGCTGAATTGGTAGTACCAAGGGCTTAAGAAAGGGGGGAATAATAACACCAAGGGCAACAGATAGGGTAAAAATGGTTACATTAATAGCTTCTTAAAGATTGAACTTATAACATCAAGGGCTTTTGAAAGATTGTATTGGTAACACCGTGGGCTTCAACAAGGCTAAATTAGTAACACCAAGGACTTCTGAAAGACTGAATTGGTAACATCAATGGTGCCTGAAAGGCGGAATTGGTAAGAGCAAGGACGTCTGAAAGTCTTAATTGGTAGAACCAAGGGGTTCAGAAAGCCTGAATTGGTAACCACAAGGGCTTCTGAATGGCTGAATTGGTAACAGCATGTGCTTCTGATAAGCCGAGTATCTAAATGCTGAATTTGTAAGACAAAGGATTTCTGAAATTCTAAATTGGTAACACCAACTGTTTCTAAAACGCTGAATTGATAACTGCAATGGCTTCTGGAAGGCAGCAATGGTGGCACAAAAGGGCTTCAGAGAGATTGAATTGATACACCAGGAGTTTCCCAAATGCTGAAATGTTAACACCAAGGGTTTCTGAAAGGCTGAATTGGTAACATGTGTTTCTGAAAGACTGAATTGGTAACAGCGAGGGTTTCCAAGGCTGAATTGGTAACACCAATGGCTTCTTAAAGGCTGAATTTTTAACATCAAGGGTTTCTTAAAAGCTGAACTGGTAACAGCAAGGGTGTCCGAAAGGCCAAATTCATAACTTCAGGCGTTTTCTAAAGGCTGAATTGGTAATGCCAAGGGTTTCTGGAAGGCTGAATTGGTAATGCCAAGGGTTTCCGGAAGGCTGAATTGGTAACACAAAGGGCCTATAAAAGGCTGAATATGGTATACCATGGATTTCTGGAAGTCTGAATTGGTAACACCAAGGGCTTTAGAAAGGTTGAATTGGTAACACAAAGGGATTCTGAAAGGCAGATTTGGTAACAGCAAGTGTTTCTAAAAGGCTGAATTGGTACCACCAAGATCTTCAGATATACTGAATTGGTAACATCAAGGGCTTCTGAAAGACAGAATTGGTAACATCAGGGGCTTCTGAAAGGCTGAACTGGTAACACAAAGGGCTTCTGAAAGGCTGCATTGGTAAGACCAAAGGCTTCTGAAAGGCTGAATTGATAAAACCAAGGGTATCAGAAAGGCCGAATATGTAACAACATTGATTTCTGAAAGGCTGAATTGGTAACACTAAGGGCTTCTTAAATGCAGATTTGGTAATATATGGGCTCCTAAAATGCTGAATTGGCAACACGAAGGTCTTCTGGAAGGCGGAAATGGTAACACAAAGGACAACTGATAGTCTGAAATGGTAACACCAAGGGCTCCTGAAAGGCTGAATTGGTAACATAAATGGATTTGAAAAGATGAATTGGTAAAAGTAAGGGATTCTGAAAGCCGGAATTGGTAACACCAAGGGCTTCAGAAATACTTAATTGGTAACACCAAGGGCGTCTGAAAGGCTGAATTGATAACAGCATTGTCTTGTGAAAAGCCGATTTGGTTACGCCAAGGATTTTTAAATGCTGAATCTGTAACACCAAGGGTTTCTGAAATGTTAAATTCGTAACACCGAAAGTTTCTGGAAGACTTAATTTGTGACAGCAAAGGCTTCTGAAAGGCCCATTTTTTAACACAAAGGGCTTTGGAAAAGCTGAATTGATAAAACCAAGGTTTTCCTAAATGCTGAAATGGTAACACCAAGTGCTTCAGAAATGCTGAACTGGTTATACGAAGGGCTTCTGAAAGAATGAAGTGGTAAAACCAATGGCTTCAGAAAGGATGAATTAGTAATATCAAGTGCTCCTGAGGGCAAAATTGGTAACAACAATGACTTTTGAAATGCTGAATTGGGTTAGCAAGGGCATCTGAAAGGCTGAATTGGTAACACAAAGGGTTTTAGAAAGTTTAAATTGGTAACACCAAGGGCCTCTGAAAAGGTGAATTGGTAACATAAAAGCTTCATATAGACTCTTGATTGGTAACACCAGTGGCTTCAGAAAGATTGAATTGGTAACACCAAGGGCTTCTGAAAGCCGGAAATGGTAACACCAAGTGCAACTGATATGCGGAAATGGTAACCTCAAGGGTTTATGAAAGGCTCAATTGGTAACATCAAGAGCTTCTGAATGACGGAATTAGTAACACTGAAGTCTTTTGAAAGGCTAAATTGGAAACTTCAAGGCTCCAGAAAGGCTCAATTGGTAATACCAAGTGCTTCAAAAGCTTGAATAGATAATAACAAGGGCTTCTAAAAGATTGAATTGGTAACACCATTGGGTTCTGAATTGCCGATTTTGTAACACCGAGGGTTTCTAAGTGCTAAATTGGTAACACCAAGGGTTTCTGAAATGCAAAATTGGTAACACTGGGTGTTTCTGAAAGGCTAAATTGATAACAGCAAGGGCTTCTAGAAGGCAGGATTGGTAACACAAAGAGCTTTAGAGAGGCTGCATTAATAACAAAGTTTTTCCCAAATGCTGAAATGGTAACACCAAGGGTTTCCGAGAGGATGAATTGGCAACCTCAAGGATTTCTGAAAGGTTGAACTGGTAACACCAAGGGCTTCCAAAGGCTGAATTGGTAACACCAAGCTTTTCTGAAAGGCTGAATTGGTAATAACAAGTGTTTTACAAAGGCTGAATTGGTAACACCAATGACTTAGGAAAGGCTTAATTGGTAACACCAAGGGTTCCTTAAAGGCTGAACTGAAAACAGCAAGGGTGTCTGAAAGGTTGAATTGGCAACACTTAGGACTCCAGAAAGGATGCAATGGTAACATCAAGGGCTTCTGAAAGACTGATTTAGTAACACCAAGGGCTTCAGAAAGGCCAAAGTAATAACACCAAGGGCTTTTCAAAGGCTCAATTGGTAATACCAAGGGTTTCTAAAAGGATAAATTCATAACACAAAATGCATCTGAAAAGCTGAATATGTTATACCATGGGCTCCTGGAAGGCTGAATTGGTAACACAAAGGTCTTCAGAAAGGTTGAATTTGTAGCACCAAGGACTTATGAAAGGTTGAATTGTTAACATATGGGGCTTATGAAAGGCTGATCTGTTAATACCAAGGGCTTCTGGAAGACTGAATTGATAAGAGCAAGTGTATCAGCAATGCTGAATTGGAAGTATCAAGCTCTTCTGAAATGCTGAATTGGTAACATCAAGGGCTTCTAAAAAGGTGAATTAGTAACACCAAAAGGCTTCTAAAGAGCTGCATTGGTAAGATCAAGGGCTTCTGAAAGGCTGAATTGGTAACACCAAGGGGATCTGAAAGGCTGAATTGGTAACACCAAGGGCTTTGCTATGGCAGAATTGATAACACATAGTACTTCTGAAGGATGAATTGGTAACACCCAAGATTTCTGGGGGGGGGGGTGGAAATGGTAACACGAAGGACTTATAAGAGGCATAATTGGTAATACTAAGGGCTTCCGAAAGATTGAATTGGTAACACCAAGGGCTTCAGAAAGGCTAAATTGGTAACCCTATGGGCATCTGAAAGGCTGAATTGGTAACACCAAGGGCTCCTGAAATGCTGAAATGGTAACACCATGGTCTTCTGAAAGGCTGATTTGGCAACACCAAAAGCTCCTGAAAGGATGAATTTGTAACACAAAAGTCTTCAGAAAGGCTTAATTCGTAACATCTAGGGCTTCTGAAAGGCTGAATTGATAACAACAATGGCTTCTGCAAGGCTAAAATGGTAACACAAAGGGCTTCAGAAAGTTGTAATTGGTAACTCCAAGGGCTTCTGAAAGGCTGGATTGGTAATATTAAGGGGTTCTGAAAGGCTGAATTGGTAATTCTATGCACTTCTGAAAGGCTGAACTGGTAATACCAAGGGCTTCACTAACGTAGAATTGGTAACACCAATTGCTTTAGAAAGGCTGAATTGGTAACACCCAAGTGTTTTTTTTTTTTTTTTTTTTTTTGTAATCCTGAATTGCTAACATCAAAGGCTTTTTGAAGACTGAATTGGCACACCAAGGAATTTTGAAAGTCTGAATTAGTAACACTAAGGTCTTGTGAAAGACTGAATTGGTAACACCACGGGATTCTGAAAGGCTGAATTGGTAACACCAAGGGTTTCATAAAAGCTGAATTGATAATAGCTTGGGGCTCTAAAAGGCTGAATTGGTAACACCATGGGCTTCTGAAAGGCTGAATTGGTAACATCAGGTGCTTCTGAAAGGCTGAATTGGTAACACCAGGTGCTTCTGAAAAGATGAATTGATAACACTAAGGGGTTTTTAAAGGAGGAAAGGGTAACACCAAGGACTTCTGAAAGACTGAATTAATAATACCAAAGGCTTTTGAAAGGCTGAATTGGTAAAACCAAAGACTTCTGTAAGGCAGGATTGGTAACACCAAGGGTTTCTTAAACGCTGAACTGGTAACAGTAAGGGCTTCTGTAAGGCTGAATCGGTAACACAAAGGCATCATGAAGGGATTCATTGGTAACAATAAGGTCTTTCAAAAGACTAAATTGGTAACACCAAGGGCGTCAGAAAAGCTGGAGCAGTAAAAGAAAAGGCTAAAGAAAGGCTGTATTGGTAAAACAAAAGGTTTTTGAAAGGCTTAATTGGTACCGCCAAGGGTTTCCAAAAGGCTGAATTGGTAACATAAAGGGATTCTGAAAAGCGGAATATTTATACCATGGGCTTCTGGGACGCTGAATTGGTAACACGGAAGGCTTTAGAAAAGCTGAATTCTTAGCACATAAGGCTTTGATAGGTTGAATTGGTAACACAATGAGCTTTTGAAAGGCTCAATTGGTAACACCAAGGGCTTCTCAAAGGCTGATATGATAACAGCAAGTGTTTCTGAAAAGGCAAAATTGGTAGCACCAATGTCTTATGAAATGCTTAACTGCTAACACCAAGTGATTTTTAAAGGCTTAATTGGTAACACCATGGTATTCTGAAAGGCCGAATTGGTAACACCAAGGTCTTCTGAAAGGTTTAATTGGTAAAACCAAGGGTAACTGAAAGGATGAATTGGTAACACCAAGGGCTTCTGAAAGACTGAATTGGTTACATGAACAGCTTCTAAAAAGCTGAATTGGTGATAGAATTTGTGAAAGGCTGAATTGTTAACACCCAAGGCTTCTGAAAGGCTTGACTGGTAACACCAAGGGATTCTGAATTGTTGAATTGATAATACAAAGGGTTTCATAAAGGCTGAATTGGTACCACTATGGGCTTTTGAAAGGCTGAATTGATAACACTAAAGGCTTGTGAAAGGCTGAAATGGTATCACCAAGGGCCTCTGAAAGAATGAATTGGTAACACCAAGGGCTTCAGAAAGGATGAACTGGTAACACCAAGGTCTTCTGAAAGGCAGAATTGGTAGAAACAATGGCTTCTGCCATACTGAATTGGTAAAACCAAGGTCTTCTTAAAGTCTGATTTGGTAACACCGAAGGCATCAGAAAGTCTAAATTGGTAACACCTAGGGGTTTTGCAAGTCTCAATCGGTAACAAATTGGTCTTCTGAAAGGCTCAATTCGTAACATCAAGGGTTTCTAAATGTCTAAATGGTAATGCCAAGAGCTCCAGAAAGGCTGAATTGATAACACCAATGATGTCCTAAAGGCTGAAATGGTAACACCAAGGGTTTTTGAAAGGCAGAATTGGCAACACCAAGGGTTTCTTAAAGGTAGAACTGGTAACACCAAGGTTTTTAAAGGCTATATTGGTAGCACAAAGTGTTTCTGAAAGGCTGACTGTGTAACAATAAGTCTTTTTGGTGGCTAAATTAGTAATTACAAGGGTTTTTTAATGGTTGAATTGGTAACGCATTCAATGGCATCTGAAAGTCGGAACTGGTTAAATCAAGGGTTTCTTGAAGGCTGGACTGGTAACACCAAGGGTTTCTAAAAGACTGAATTAGTAACACCAAGGGTTTCAGAAAGGCTGAAGTAATAACGGGAAAGTCTTCTGTAAGGCTAATTAGGTAACACCAAGGGCTTCTGGAAGGCTGAATTGGTAACACCAAGGGGTTTAGAAAGGCTGAATTTGTAGCACCAAGGGAATGTGAAAGGTTGATTTGGTAACACAAAGGGCTTCTGAAAGGCTGAATTGATAACGTCAAGTGTTTCTGAAAAGCTGAATCGGTAGCACCAAGGCCATCTGATATGCTGAATTGGTAACACCAAGGGCTTCAAAAGGCTTCATTAATAACATCAGGATCTTTTGGAAGGCTGAATTGGTAACGCTAAGGGCTTCCGATAGGATGTATTGGTAAGACCAAAGGCTTCTAATAGACTAAATTGGTAACACCAAGGGCATCTTAAAGGCTGAATTGTTAGCAAGAAGGGGTTTTGGAAGGCTCCATTGGTATCACAGGGGGATTCTGAAAGGCTTAATCGATAACCCTAAGGTTTTCAGTAATGTAGAATTGGTAACACCAAGGGTTTCTAAATGCTTAATTGATAACACCAAATGCTTCAAAAAGGGTGAATTGTTAACACCAAATGCTTCAAAAAGGGTGAATTGTTAACACCAAATGCTTCTGAAAGGTGGGAATGGTAACACCAATGGCTTATGAAAAACTGTGTATGTTTTACCATGGTTTTTTGGAAGGCTGAATAAGTAATACCATGTCGTTTAGAAAGGCTAAATTTGTAGCACCAAGGACTTGTGAAATGTTGAATTAGTAACACAACTGCCTTCTTAATGGGTGAATTTGTAGCATCAAAGGCTTGTGAACGGTTGAATTGGTGACACAAGGGGCCTTTGAAAGGCTTATTTGGTAGCACCAAGGACTTCTGAAGGGCTAAATTGATAACTTCAAGTGTTTTGAAAGGCTGAAATGGTAGCACCAAGGTCCTCCAAAATGCTGAATTGGTCACACCAAGGACTTCTTAAAGGCTGAATTGGTAACACTAGGGGCTTCTGAAAGGCTGAATTGGTAACACAAACGGCTCAGGAAAGGCTGCATTTTTAACACCACGTGCTCCTGAAGGCTGAATTGGTAACACAAATGGGTTTTGAAAGGCTGAAATGGTAACACCAAGGGCTTCTGAAAGGCTGAAATGGTAACATGAAGGGCTTCTGAAAGGATGAATTGGTAACATCTAGGCCTTCTGAAACACGGAATAGGTAACACCAAAGGCTTTTCAAAGGAAGAATTGGTAATAACAGTGGCTTCCGAAATGCTGAATAGGTAAGAGCAAGCGCTTCTTAAAGGCATAATTGGTTACACCAAGGGATTAATAATGTCTGAATTGGTAACAACAAGAGCTTTTGAAAAACTGAATTGGTAACACAAAGGGTTTCTAAATGCTTAGTTTATAACACAAAGTGCTTAAAAGTGGTGAATTGTTAACAAGGGCTTCGAAATGGTGGGAATGGTAATGCCAAGGGCAATTGAAAGACTCAAATGGTAACTCCAAGGGCTTCTGAAAGGCTAAATTGGTAAAATCAAGGGCTTCTGAAAGATTGAATTAATAACACCAAGGTCTTAAGAAAGGCTAAAATAGTAACAGCAGGATCTTCTGAAAGGCTGATAGGGTAACACCAAGGGCTTGTGAAAGGCACAATTGGTCTCATCCAAGTCTTCTGAAAAGCTTACTTTTTAACAGCAAGGGCTTTTCAAATGCTGAATTGGTAACACCAAGGGCTTCCGGAAGGTGGAGATGGTATGACTATGGGCTTCTGAAACACTGAATTGGTAACACCAAGTACTCCCGAAAGACTGAATTAGTAACACCTAGAGCTCCTGAATGGCTGAATTGGTAACTCCAATGGCTTTAAAAAGTTTTAATTGGTAACACCAAGGGCTTCTGAAAGGCAGAGGTGGTAACATCAGGGGTAACTGAAAGGCTGAAATGGTAACACCAAGGGCCTCTTAAAGGCTAAAGTAGTAACACTTAGGGGTTATGAAAGATTGAATTGGTAACACCAAGGGCTACAAAAAGGCTGCATTGGTAACAACAATGGCTTGTGAAAGGGTGATTGGTAACATCAACGGCTCCTGAAAGGTTGAATTGCTAAGAAAAAGGCCTTTTGAAAGACTGAGTTGGGAACACCTAGGGCTTAGGAAAGCCTGAATTGAGAGCACAAAAATGCTAAATTGGTAACACCAAGTGCTTTTGAAAGGCTGAATTGGTAACAACAAGGGCTTTTGAAAGGATGAATTTGTAAGAAGGGCTTCTGAAAGGCAGAATTGGTAACATCAATGGCTTCTGAAAGGCTGAATTGTTAACACCAACCGCTTCTGAAATGTTGAATTGGTAACATCAAGGGTTTCAGAAAAGCTGAATTTGTAGCGCCAGGGGCATTGATAGTTTGAATTGATAACACAGGGGGATTCTGAAAGGCTTAATTGGTAAATCCAAGGACTTCAGAAGGGCTGAAATGATAGGAGCAAGTGTTTTTGAAAGGCAAATTTGATAGCATCGAGGTCTTATGAAATACTTAACTGCTAACACCAAGGGCTTTTGAAAGGCTTAAATGGTAACACCAGGGTCTTTTGACAGGCTAAATTGGTAAAACCAAGGTTGTCTGAAAGGCTGAATTGATAACGCAAAGGGCTTCTGAAAGCTGAATTGGCAACACGAAGGGCTTCTAAAAAGCTTAATTGATAACCTCAAGATCTTCAGAAATACAGAATTTGTAACATCAAGGGCTTGTGAAAGGCTTGATTAGTAACACCCAAGGCTTGTGGAAGGCTTGATTGGTAACAAAGTGGGCTTCTGAAAGGTTGAATTGATAACATCAAGGGTGTTATAAAGGCTGAATTGGTACCACCCTGGGCTTCTGAAAGGATGAATTGGTAACACCAATGGCTTATGAAAGGTTGGAATCTTAACACCAAGGGCTACTGAAATGCTGAGTTGGTAACACCAAGGGCTTCTGAAAGAATCAATTGGTAACACCAAGGACTTCAAAAAGGATGAGTTGGTAACACCAAGGGCTTCTGAAAGGCAGTATTAGTAACAACAATGGCTTCTGAAGTACTGAATTGGTAAAACCAAGTGCTTTTGAAAGTCGGATTTGGTAACACAGAAGGCTTCAGAAACTCTGAATTGGTAACACAATTGGCTTTTGAAAGGGTGAATTGGTAACATTAAGGGTTTTTAAATGTTTAATTGGTAACACCAAAAGCTTCAGATATGATAAATCGATAACACCTATGGCTTCCTAAAGGCGGAAATGGTAACACCAAGGGTTTTTGAAAGACTGAATTGGCAACACCAAGGGTTTCTGAAAGGTTGAGATGGTATCACCAAGGGTTTCTAAAGGCTATATAGGTAACACCAAGTGTTTCTTGAAGGCTGAATTGGTAACACGTCTTTTTGAAAGGCTGAATTAGTAACTCCAAGGGTTTTTTAAATGTAGAATTAGTAACACATTCAATGGCGTCTGAAAGGCTGAATTGGTAAAATCAAGGGTTTATTGAATGCTGAACTGGTAACACGGAGGGTTTTTGAAGTGTTGTATCGGTAACACCAAGGGTTTCAGAAATGATGCATTGGTAATATCAAGGGCTTCTGAAAGACTGAATTAGTAACACCAAGGGCTTCAGAAAAGCTGAAGTAATAACAGCAAAGGCTTCTGAAAGGCTGATTAGGTAACACCAAGGGTTTCTGGAAGGCTAAATTGATAACTCTAAGGGCTATAGAAAGGCTGAATTTGTAGCACCAAGGTATTGTGAAAGGTTTAATTAGTAACACAAGGGGATTCTGTAAGGTTGATTTGGTAACAACAAAGGTTTCCGAAAGGCTGAATTGAGAACAGCAAGTATTTTTGAAGGCTGAATTGGTAGCACCAAGGTCTTCTTATATGCAAAATTGGTAACACCAAGGGCTTTAAAAGACTTAACTAATAACACCAGGGGCTTATGGAAGGCAGAATTGGTAACAACAAGGGCTTCTGATAGGCTGCATTGATAAGACCAAAGGATTCTGATAAGCTAGATCAGTAACACCAAGGGCGCGGGAAATGCTGAATCGGTAACACCAAGGGCTCCTCGAAGGTTGAATTGGTATCACAAAGGGCTTCTGAAAGGCTTAATTGGTAACCATAAGGGTTTCATTAATGCAGAATTGATAACATCAAGTGTTTCTAAAGGCCAAATTGATAACACCAACGACTTCAAAAATGGTGAATCAGTAACACCAAGGGCTTTTGAAGGGCAAAAAGTGACACCAAGGGCCACTGAAAGGCTGAAATGATAAAATTAAGGGCTTCAGAAAGGCTAAATTGATAATATCAAGGGTTTGTGAAAGGCTGAATTGGTAACATCAATGGCTCCTGAAAGGCTGAACTGGAAAGAGCAATGGCTTCAGAAAGCCTGAAACGGTAACACCGAGTGGTTCAGAAAGCCTGAAACGGTAACACCGAGTGGTTCAGAAAGCCTGAATTGGTAATGCCACGGGCTTTTGGATGGCTAAATTGGTAATACCATGGGCTTATGAAAGGCTGATATGGTGACACCAATGGTTTCTAAATGCTGAATTGGTAACAACAAGGTCTTCTGGAAGGCAGAATTTTAACATAAAGGGTCTCAGATAGGCTGAATTGATGAAACCCAGAGTTTCCTAAAGTCTGAAATGGTAACACCCAGGGTTTCTGAAAGGCTGATTGGCAACACCAAGTGTTTCTGAAAGGATAAATTGGTAACACCAAGGGTTTGTAAAGGCTGCACTGGCTACACCACGTTTTTCTGAAAGGCTGAATTTGTAACAACAAGTTTTTCTCAAAGGCGGACTTGGTAACATCATGGGGCTTTTGAAGGCTGAATTGGTAATATCAATGGCTTTCAAAAGGCTTAATTGGTAACACCAAGAGTTTCTTAAAGGTTGAACTGGCAACACAAAGGGTGTCTGAAAGGTTGAATTGGTATCACCAAGGGCTTCAGAAATGATGCATTGGTATTATCGAGGGCTTCTGAAAGACTGAATTAGTAACACCAGAAGCTTCAGAAAGGCTGAAGTATTAACAGCAAAGGTTCTGAAAGGCTGATTCGGTAACACAAAGGGCTTTCGAAGGGCTGAATTGGTAAGGCCAATGGTTTACGAAAGGCTAAATTGCTATAAAAAGGGCTCATGAAAGGCTGAATATGTTATACCATGGTCTTCTGGAAGGCTGAATTACTAATACAGTGGCCCTTAGAAAGACTAAATTTGTAGCACCAAGGACTTTTGATAAGTTGAATTAATAACACAACTGGCTTCTTAAAGGCTGATTTGATTACACTAAGGGCTTAAGAAAGGCTGAATATGTTATAGCGTGGTTTTCTGGAAGGCTGAATTAGTAATAGCACATGCTTCTGAAAGGCTAAATTTGTAGCACCAAGGACTTGTGAAATGTTGAATTAGTAACACAACTGGCTTCTTAAAGGGTGAATTTGTTGCACCAAGGGATTGTGAACCGTTGAATTGGTAACACAAGGGGCCTTTAAATGGCTTATTTGGTAACACCAAGGACTTCTGAAAGGCTGAATTGATAACGTTAAGTGTTTTTGAGAGGCTGAATTGGTAGCACCATGGTCTTCCGAAATGCTGAATTGGTAACACCAAAGACTTCTTAAAGGCTGAATTGGTAACACCAGGGGCTTCAGAAAGGCTGAATTGGTAAATCAACTGGCTTCTGGAAGACTGCATTTTAAGACCAAGTGCTTCTGGAAGGCTGAATTGGTAACACGAAGGGTGTCTTAAAGGCTGAATTGCTAACAGCAAGGGCTCCTGAAGGCTGAATGAGTAACACAAAGGGCTTTTGAAAGGCTGAAATTAACACCAAGGGCTTTTGAAAGGCTAAAATGGTAACACCAAGGGCTTCTGAAAGGTTGAATTGGTAACAACTAGGACTTCAGAAACATGAAATTGGTAACACAACGGTCTTTTCAAAGGCAGAATTGGAAACAAAAATGGCTTCTGAAATGTTGAATTGGTAAGAGCAAGGGCTTCTGAAAGGCATAACTGGCTACACCAAAGGCCTCATAAAGTCTGAATTGGTAACACCAAGGGCTTTTTAAAGACTGAATTGGTAGAACCCTGGGCTTTTGAAAGGCCTCATTAGTAACACAAAGGGTTTCTGAATGCTTAATCTGTACCACCAAGTGCTTCGAAAAGGCTGAATTGGTAATTCCAACCACTTTTGAAAGGTGGGAATGATAATACCAGGGGCAACTGAATCACTGAAATAGTAAAAAAAGGGGCTTCTGAAAGGTGGGAATGGTAATCCCAAGGGCAACTGAATCACAGAGATGGAAACAACAAGGGCTGCTGAAAGGCTGAATTGGTAACATCAAGGGCTTCTGAAAGATTGAATTGGTAACATCAAGTTCTTAAGAAAGGCAAAATTAGTAACACCGATGGCTTCTGAAAGGCTGAATTGGTAACACCAAGTGCTTGGGAAAAGCTCAATTGGTTTCATCCAGGGCTTCTGAAAAGCTTAATTTTTAACACCAAGTGCTTCTGAAAAGCTGAATTGGTAACACCAAAGGCTTTTGAAAGGTTAAAATTGTAACACAAAGGGCTTCAGAAAGGATGAATTGGTAAACCAAGGGGCTCCTGAAAGGCTTAATTTGTAACACATGGCCTTTTGAAATGTTGATATTGTAACAATATGGGCTTCTGAAAAGCTGAATTGGTAACACCAAGTGCTCTTGAAAGGTTGAATTGATAACACCAAGGACTTCAGAAAGGCTGAATTGGTAACACCAAGGTCTTCTGAAAGGCTGATTTGGTTACACCAATGACTTTCGAAATGTTGAAATGTTATCACCAGGAGTTTCTGAAAGGCTTAATTGACAACACCAATGGCTTCAAAAAGTTTTATTTGGTAACATCATGGGCTTCTGAAAGGGAGAAATGGTAACACTAAGGGCAACTGAAAGGCTGAAATGGTGACACTAAGGGCTTCTTTAAGGCTAAACTACTGGTAACACTTAGGCCCTATGATTGATTGAATTGGTACCACCGAGAGCTAGAGAAAAGCTGAATTGGTAACTGCAAGGGCTTGTGAAAGGCTTAATTGGTAACATCAAGGCCTTAAAAAGGCTGGATTTGGAACAGAAAGGGCTTCCGAAATGGCTGAATTGGTAACATAAAAGGGCTTTTGAAAGGCCGAATATGTAACAATAAGTGTTTATTAATGCTTAAATGGTAACAACAAAGGTTTCTGGAATGTTGAATTTGTAAACCTGATGGTTTCTGAAAGGCTGAATTGGTAATAGCAAGGGGTTCTGAAGACAGCAATGGAAACAGTAATGGCTTTGAAAAGGATTAATTGACAAAACCAAGGGTTTCCTAAAGGCTGAATTGTCAACACCAAAGGCTTCAGAAATGCTAAATTGGTACCAACAAGGTCTCCTGACAGGCGGAAATGGTAACACCAAGGGCAATTGAGGCTGAAATGGTAACATTAAGGCCTTATGAAAGATTGAATTGGTAACATCAAAGGCTACAGAAAGGCTGAATTGGTAACAACATGTTGTTGTCAAAGGTTGAATTGGTAACATCAATGTCTCCAAAGGCTGAATGGGTAAGAGCATGGGCTTCTGAGTGGCTGAATTGGTAACATCGAGGTCTTAAGAAAGTTTGAATTGGGAACACCAAGGGCTTCTGACAGGCTGAATTGGTAACCGCATAGGGATTCTGAGAGCCGAATTAATTACACCAAGGGTTTTCAAATGATGAATTGGTAACACCAATGGTTTCTGCAATGCTGAATTGGTAAGAGCGAGTATTTGTGAAAGGCTGAATTGGCAACAGCAAAGGCTTTTTCAAGGCAGAACTGGTAACACTAAAGGTATCAGAAAGGCTGAAAGGTCAACGCCAGGGGATTCTGAAAGATTGAAGTGGTGACATGAAGGGTTTCTAGAATTGTAACACCAAACGGGTCTGAAAGGCTGAATTGGTATCAACAAGTGTTTCTGAAAGACTGAATTGGTAACACCAAGAGTTTTTTAGAGGCTAAATTGGTAACACCGACAGATTCTGAATTGCTGAATCAGTAAACCAAAAGGTTTTTAAAAGGCTGAATTGGTGCTGCCAACGGTTTCCATAAGGGTAAATTGGTAACACAAAGGGCTCTGGAAAGTGGAATATTTGAGACCACGGGCTTCCGGGAGGCTGAATTGGTAACACCAAAGGCTTTAGAAAAGCTTAATTTGTAGCACATAGGGCTTTGATAGGTTGAATTGGTAACACAAAGGGTCTTTTGACAGGCTGAATTGGTAACACCAATGGCTTCTGAAAGGCTGAAGTGGTAACATCAAGGGTTTCTGAAATGTTGAATTGGTAACACCAAGGGCTTCTAAAAGGGTGAATTGGTCACACCTAAGGCTTCAGAAAGGATGAATTGGTAACACCAAGGGCTTCTGAAAGGCAGAATTGGTAACAACAATGGCTTCTACTATACTGAATTGGTAAAAGTAAGGTCTTCTGAAAGTCTGATTTGATAACAACTAGGGCTTTTGAAATTCTAAATTGGTAACACAATGGGCTTCTGAAAGGCTGAATTAGTATCATCGAGGGTTTCTAAATGTTGAATTGGTAAAACCAAGAGTTTTAGAAAGGCTGAATTGATAACACTGATGGTTTCCTAAATTCTGAAATGGTAACACCTATGGTATTTGAAAGGCTGAATTGGCAACACCAAGAGTTTCTTAAAGGTTGAACTGGTAACACCAAGGGTTTCTAAAGGCTATAGTGGTAAAAGCAAGTGTTTCTGAAAGACTGAATGTGTAACAACAAGTCTTTCTGATTGCTGAATTAATAATTACAAGGTTTTTTTTTTTAGAGGTTGTATTGGTAACAAATTCAATGGCATCTGAAAGGGTATACTAGTAAAATCAAGGGTTTCTTGAAGGCTGAACTGGTAACACCAAGGGTTCCTGAAGTGCTGAATTGGTAACATCAAGGGTTTCAAAAGGGATGTATTGGTTACATCAAGGGCTTCTGAAAGACTTAATTAGTAACACAAAGGGCTTCAGAAAGGCTGAAGTAATAACAGGAAAGGCTTCTGAAAGGCTGATTAGGTAACACCAAAGGGCTTTTGAGAGACAGAATTGGTAACACCAAGTGTTTCTCAATACTTAAATGGTAACACCAAAGGTTTCTGGAATGTTGAATTTGTAAAACCGATGGTTTCTGAAAGGTTGAACTGGTAATAACAACGGTTTCTGGAAGGCAGCAATGGACACCAGAGGTTTCAGAAATACTAAATTGGTACCAACAAGGTCTCCAGACAGGCAAATGGTAACACCAAGGGCAAATAAGGCTGAAATGGTAACATTAAGGCCTTATGAGAGATTGAATTGGTAACACCAAGGCTACAGAAAGGCTGAATTGGTAACATGTACTTGTGAAAGGTTGAACTGGTAATATCAATGTGTCCTTAAAGGCTGAATTGGTAACATCAAGGTCCTCAGAAAGTAGGAATTGGGAACACCAAGGGCTTCTGACAGGCTGAATTGGTAACCGCATAAGGCTTCTAAAAGCCTGATCGGTTACACCAAATGTATTCAAATGATGAATTGATAACACTAATAGTTACTGAAATGCTTAATCGGTAAAAGCGAGTGTTTTTGAAAAGCTGAATTGGTAACTGCAAGGGCTTTTTCAAAGCAGAACTGGTAACACTAAAGGTTTCAGAAAGGCTGAATGGTCATCGCCAAGGGTGTCTGAAAGGTGGAACTGGTAACATCAATTGTTTCTAGAATTGTAATACCAAAGGTTTCTGAAAGGCTGAACTGGTAACACCAAGGATTTTTTAAAGGCTGAATTGGTGCCACCAAGGGTTTCCATAAGGCTGAATTGGTAACACAAAGGGCTCTGGAGAGCAGAATATTTGATTCCACGGGCTTCTGGGAGACTGAATTGGTAACACCAAAGATGAATTTGTAGCATAAAGGGCTTTGATAGGTTGAATTGGTAACACAAAGGGGCTTTTAAAAGGCTAAATTGGTAACGCCAATGGCTTGTGAAAGGCTGAAATGGTATCACCAAAGGTTTCTGAAATGTTGAATTGGTAACACTAAGGGCTTCTAAAAGTATGAATTGGTAACGCCAAGTGCTTCAGAAAGGATGAATTGGTAATACGAAGGGCTTCTGAAAGGCAGAATTGGTAACAACAATGGCTTCTGCAATACTGAAAGTTGGTAACACATAGGACTTTTGAATGTCTCAATTGGTAACACAAAGGGCTTCTGAAGGGATGAATTGGTACCCTCAAGGGTTTCTAAATGTTTAATTTATAACACCAAGAGCTTCAGAAAGGCTGAATTGGTAACACCGATGGTTTCCTAAAGTCTGAAATGATAACACCTAAGGTTTTTGAAAGGCTGCGTTGGCAACACCAAGGGTTTCTTAAAGGTTAAACTGGTAACACCAAGGGTTTCTAAAGGCTATATTGGTAACAGCAAGTGATTCTGAACGACTGAATATGTAACAACAAGTCTTTTTGATTGCTGAATTAATAATTGCAAGGGTTTTTTTAGAGGTTGTATTGGTAACACACTCAATGGCGTCTGAAAGGCTGAACTAGTAAAATCAAGGGTTTCTTGAAGGCTGAACTGGTAAGATCAAGGGTTTCTGAAGTGTTGAATTGGTAACACCAAGAGTTTCAGAAAGGATGTACTGGTAACATCAAGGGCTTCTGAAAGACTTAATTAGTAACAAAAAGGGCTTCAGAAAGGCTGAAATAATAACAGGATAGGTTTCTGAAAGGCTGATTAGGTAACACCAAGGGCTTCTGAAAAACTGAATTTGTAACACCAAGGGCTTTAGAAAGGCTGAATCTGTAGCACAAAGGGAATGAGAAATGTTGATTTGGTAACACAAGGGGCTTCTGAATGGTTGATTTGGTAACATCAAGGGCTTCTGAAATGCTGAATTGGTAAGAGCAAGTGTTTCTAAAAGGCTGAATTGGTAGCACCAAGGCCATCTGATATGCTAAATTGGTAACACCAAGGGCTTCGAAAGACTTAATTAATAACATCAATATCTTCTGGAAGGCTGAATAGGTAACACTATGGGCTTCTGATAGGCTACATTGGTAAGACCAAAGGCTTCTGATACGCTAAATTGGTTATTACCACGGGCGTCTTAAAGGCTGAATTGTTAACACCAAGGGCTTCTGGAAGGCGGAATTGGTATCACAAAGGGCTTCTGAAATGCTTAATTGGTAACACCAAAGCTTTCTAAATACCTAATTGGTAACACCAAGGGCTTCAAAAACGCTGAATTGTAACACCAAGGGCTTTTAAAAGGGTGAATTGGTAACACCAAGGGCATCTGAAAGGCTGAAATGATAAAACCAAGGGCTTTAAGAAAGCTGATTTGGTAACATCAAGGGCTTGTGAAAGGCTTAATTGGTAACATAATGGCTCCTAAAGGCAGAATTGGAAAGAGCATGGGCTTCTGAAAGACTGAATTGGTAACACCCAGGAGTTCAGAGAGCCAGAATTGGTAACACCAAGGGCTTCTGGAAGGCTCTATTGGTAATACCATGGGTTTATGAAAGGCTGATATGGTAACACCAAGGGTTTCTAAATGTTGAATTTGTAACACCAAGGTTTTCTGAAAGGCCAAATAGGTAACACCGAGTGTTTCTTGAAGGCAGAATTGGTAACAACAAGGTCTTCTGGAAGGCAGAATTGATAACACAAAGGGCTTCAGAAAGGCTGAATTGATAAAACCTATGGTTTCCCAAAGCTTGATATATTAACACCAAGGGTTTCTGAAAGAGTGAATTGGCAACACCAAGGGTTTCTGGAAAGATGAATTGGAAATACCAAGAGTTCGTAAAGGCTTAATTGGTAACACCAAGTGTTTCTGAAACGCTGAATTTGTAACAAAAAGTGTTTTTTAAAGGCTGAATTGGTAACACCAAGGGTTTATTGAAGGCTTAATTGGTAACATCAATGACTTTTGAAAGTCTTAATAGGCCAGACTGGTAACACAATGGGTGTCTGAATGGCTGAATTGGTAGCACCAAGGGCTTCAGAAAGGATGCATTAGTAGCACCAAGGGTTTGTAAAGGCTGAATTGGTAAAACCAAGTTTTTCTGAAAGTCTGAATTGGTAACACCAAGTATTTCCTAAAGGCTTAACTGGTAACATAAAGGGTGTCTGAATAGCTGAATTGGTAGCACCAAGGGCTTCAGAAAGGATGCATTGGTAAAATCGAGGGCTTTTGAAAGACGGAATTAGTAACACCTAAGACTTCTGAAAGGCTGATTAGGTAACACCAAAGGCTTTCGAAAGGCTTAATTGGTAATGCCAATGGTATACAAAAGGCTAAATAGGTAAAAAAGGGTTAATGAAATGCTTACTATGTTATACCATGGTCTTCCGGAAGGCTGAATTAGTAATACCTCGGCCTTTAAAAAGGCTAAATTTGTAGCACCATTGACTTGTGAAAAGTTAAACTAAAAACACAACTAGATTCTTAAAGACTGATTTGGTAACACCAAGGGATTATGAAAGGCTGAATATGTTATAGCATGAATTTCTGGAAGGCTTAATTAGTAATACCACGGGCTTTAGAAAGGCTAAATTTGTAGCCCTGGACTGATGTAATGGTGAATTTGTAACACAAATGGCTTCTTAAACGGTGAATTTGTAGCACCAAGGGCTTGTGAACGGTCGAATTGGTAGCACTAGGGGGCCTTTGAAAGGCTTATTTGGTAACACCAAGGTCCTCCAAGATGCTGAATTGATAACACCAAAGACTTCTTAAAGGCTGAATTGGTAACACCAGGGGCTTCTGAAAGGCTGAGTTGGTAACACCAGGGGCTTCTGGCAGGCTCAATTGGTAACACGAATGGCTTCTGAAAGGCTGCATTTTTATGACCATGGCCTTCTGAAAGGCTGAATTGGTATCACCAAGGTCGTCTGAAAGGCTGAAGTGGTAACAGCAAGGTCTCCTGAAGGCTGAATTGGTAACACAAACGTGTTCTAAAAGGCTGAAATGGTAACACCAAGGGCTTCTGAAGGCTGAAATGGTAACACCATGGGCTGCTGAAAGGATGAATTGGTAATACATAGGCCTTAAAAAACCCGGAATTTGTAACACCAAGGGCTTCTCAAAGGCAGAATTGGTAACAACAATGGCTTCTGAAATGCTGAATTGGTAAGAACAAGGGCTTCTGAAAGGCATAATTGGTTACACCAAGATCTTAATAACGTTTGAATTGGTAACATCAAGGGCTTTTGGAAGACAGAATTAGTAGCACAAAGGACTTTTGAAAGGCAGCTTTGATAACACCAAGTGTTTCTAAATGCTTAATCAATAACACCAAGTGCTTCAATAAGGGTGAATTGTTAAAACCAAGTGCTTCTGAAAGGTGGGGATGGTAACACCAAGGGCAATTTAAACGCTGAAATGTTAACCCCAAGGGCTTCTGAAAGGCTGAATTGGTAACATCAAAGGCTTTTGAAAGATTGAATTGGTAACACCAAAGGCTTAAGAAAGGCTAAATTAGTAACACCAAGGGCTTTTGAAAGGCTGATGTGGTAACACCAACTGCTTGTGAAAGGCTCAAGTGGTATCACGGTAGGGTTCTGAAAAGCTTACTTTTTAACACCACAGGCTTTTGAAAAGCTGAATTGGTAACACCAAGAGCTTCTGAAAGGTTGAGATTTTAACACTATGGGCTTCTGAAACGCTGAATTGGTAGCACCAAGTACTTCTCAAAGGTTGAATTGATAACACCAAGAGCTTCAGAAAGGCTGAATTGGTAACACCAAGGTCTTCCGAAAAGTTGAATTAATAACACCAATCACTCCTACATTGGTAACACTTCGGGCTTATGAAAGATTGAATTGGTAACACCAAAGGTTACAAAAAGGCTGCATTGGTAACAAAAATCGCTTGTGAAAGGATGAATTGGTAACATCAACTGCTCCTGAAAGAGTGAATTGGAATGAGCAAGGGCTTTTTAAAGGTTGAATTGGGAACACCAAGGGCTTCTGAAAAGGCTGAAATGGTAACATCAAAGGGCTTCTGAAAGGCCGAATTGGTAACACTAAGCTTTTGTCAATGCTAAAATGGTAACACTAATGGTTTCTGTAATGCTGAATTGGTAAAACCAAGTGTTTCTGAAAGGCTGAATTGGTAAGAGTAAGGGCTTTTGGAAGGCTGCATTGGAAACACCAAGGGCTTAAGAAAGGCTGAATTGATAACACCAAGAGTTTCCTAAAGGCGGAATTGTCAACACTAAAGTTCTCAGAAAGGTTGAATTGGTACCATCAAGGTATTCTGAAAGGCGGTTATGGCAACACCACGAGACATTAAGGCTTAAAGGGTAACACTAAAAGCTTGTGAAAGATTGAGTTGTTGACACCAAGGGCTATAGAAAGGCTGAAATTGTAACATGTGCATGAGAAAGGTTGGATTGGTAAGAGCATGAGCTTCTGAAAGGCTGAATTGGTAACATCAAGGACCCCAGGAAGTCTGAATTGGGAACACCAAGGGCTACTGACAGGCTGAATTGGTAACACCATAGGGCTTCTGAAAGGCCTAATTAGTAACATCAAGGGTTTCCAAAAGCTTAATTGGTAATACAAATGGTTTCTGAAATGCTGAATTGGTAAAACAGAGTATTTCTGAAAGGCAGAATTGGTAAAAGCAAGTTCTTCTTGAAGGCAGAATTGGTAACACCACGGGCATCTGAAAGTCTGAATTGATAACACTCAAGGTTTCCTAAAGGTTGTATTGGAAACACTACAAGATTCAGAAAGGCTGAATTGTCAACGTCAATGGTTTCTGAAAGATTGAACTGGTAACATCAAAGGTTTCTAGAACTGTAACACCAAGGGTTTCTGAAAGGCTGAATTGGTAACAACAAGTGTTTCTGAGAGACTGAATTGGTAACACCATGAGTTTTTTAAAGGCTGAATTGGTTACAGCTACGGCTTCTGAAAGCCTGAACTGGTAACACAAAGGGCTTCTGGAAGACTGAATTGGTATCATCAAGCATTTCTGAAAGTCTGAATTGGTTTTACAATGTTTTAAAAGGCTTAATCGGTAACACCAAATTCTTTTGAAAAGCTCAATTGATACCACTAAGCATTTCTGAAAGGCTGAATTGGTAATAGCAAGAGCTTCTGAAAGGCCGAATAGGTAACACAAATGGCTTTTGAAAGGGTGAATTGGTAAAACCAAAGGCTACTGGAAGGCAGAATTGGTAACACCAAGGGTTTCTTAGAGGCTGAACTGGTAACACCAAGGTCGTCTGAAAATCCGAATTGGTGACTCCAAGTTTTTCAGAAAAGATGCAATGGTAACACCAAGGGATTCTGAAATGCTTAATTAGTAACACCAAGGGCTTCTGAAATGCTGAATTTTAACACCAAGGGCTTTTTAAATGCTGATTTGGTAATAAGAACGGTTTCAGAGAGGCTGAATTGGTATTGGCTTGTGAAAGGCTGAATGGGTAATAACAAATGCCTCTTGATGGCTGAGTATGTATTATCATGGACTCCTGGAATGCTTATTTTGTAACACCAGGGGCTTTAGAAATGCTGAATTGGTAACACAATAGGCTTATGAAAGGCTTGCATTGTTAACACAAAGGGCTTCTGAAAGGCTGAATTTGCAACAAGGGTTTCTGGAAGGCTATATTGGTATCAGCTAGAGTTTATGAAAGGCTTAATTAGTAACACCGGCAGCTTCTGAAAGGCTGCATTGGTAACCCCAAAGGCTCCTGAAAGGCTGAATTGGAAACACCAGGTGCTTCTGAAAGGATGAATTGGTAACACCGAGGTATTCTTAAAAGCTGAATTGGTAACATCAAGGGCTTCAAAAGGCTAAATTGGTAACAACAAGTGCTTTTGAAAGGTTGAATTGGTAACACCAATTCCTTTTGAAAGGCAGGAAGAGGAACAATATGGGCTTATGAAAGGCTGAGTTGGTAACAACAAGGGCTTTTGAAAGGAGGAATTGGTAACAAGGGCTTCTGAAAGGCTGGATTGCCAACACCAATGGCTTCTGAAAGGCTGAATTAGTAACACCAATTGCTTCTGAGATGTTGAATTGGTAACACCAAGGGTTTCAGAAAAGCTTAATTTGTAGCACATAGGGCTTTGATAGGTTAAATTGGTAACACAAGAGGCTTCTGAAAGGCTTAATTAGTGAATCCAAGGACTTCAGAGGGGCTGAAATGATATCAGCAATTGTTTCTGAAAGGCAAAATTGGTAGCAACAAAGTCTTATGAAATACGTATCTGCTAACACCAAGGGCTTTTGAAAGGGTTAATTGGCAACACCAGGGTCTTTTGAAAGGCTGAATAGGTAAAACCAAAGGGTGTCTGAAATGCTGAATTGGTAATGCCAGGGGCTTTTGAAAGCGGAATTGGTAACACAAACGGCTTCTAAGAAGCTGAATTGGTAACATCAAGGTTTTCAGAAATACAGAATTTGTAACACCAAGGGCTTGTAGAAGGCTTGATTAGTAACACGCAAGGCTTTTGGAAGGTTTCATTGGTAACATTATGGGCTTCTGAAAGGTTGAATTGATAACACAAAGGGCGTCATAAAGGCTTAATTGGTACCACCCTGGGTTTCTGAAAGGCTGAATTGGTAACACCAATTCCTTGTGAAAGGTTGGAATCTTAATACCAAGGGCTTCTGAAATGCTGAGTTGGTAACACCAAGGGCATCTGAAAGAATCAATTGGTAACACCAGGGGCTTCAGAAAGGATGAATTGGTAACACAAGGGCTTCTGAAAGGCAGTATTAGTAACAACAATTACTTCTGAAATACTGAATTGGTAAAACCAAGGGCTTTTGAAAGTCTGAATTGTCAACACCGAAGGCTTCAGAAAGTCTTAATTGGTAACATCTATGGGTTTTGAAAGTCTCAATTGGTAACACAATGGGCTTCTTAAAGGCTGAATTGGTAACATCAAGGGTTTGTAAATGTTTAATTGGTAACACCAAAAGCTTCAGATAGGCTGAATTGATAACACCAATGGTTTCCTAAAGGCTGAAATGGTAACACCAAGGGTTTTTGAAATGCTAAATTGGGAACACCAAGGGTTTTTGAAAGGTGGAACTGGTAACACCAAGGGTTTCTAAAGGCTGTATATGTAACACTAAATGTTTTTTGAAGGCTGAATTGGTAACAAGTCTTTTTGAAAGGCTGAATTAGTAACTCCAAGGGTTTTTAAAGGTTGAATTGGTAGCACATTCAATGGCATCTGAAAGGGTGAATTGGTAAAATCAAGGGTATCTTGAAGGCTGAACTGGAAACATGGAGGCTTTTTGAAGTCCTGAATTAGTAACACTAATGATTTCAGAAAGGATGCATTGGTAACATCAAGGGCTTCTGAAAGACTGAATTATTAACACCAAGGGTTTCAGAAAGGCTGAATTTATAACAGGAAAACCTTCTGAAAGCCTGATTAGGTAACACAAAGGGCGTCTGAAAGGCTAAATTGGTAACACTAAGGGTTTAGAAAGGCTGAATTTGTAGCACCAAGGGATTGTGAAAGGTTTAATTAGTAACACAAGGGGCTTCTGAAATGTTCATTTGTAACACCATGGGTTTCTGAAAGGCTGATTTGAGAACAGCAAGTGTTTCTGCAAGGCTGAATTGGTAGAGTTAATACCAATGGCTTCAAAAGGCTTAATTGATAACCCTTGGGCCTTCTGGAAGGCTGAATAGCTAATATGCTTATGATAAGCTAAATTAGTAACAGCAAGGGGGTCTGAAAAGCTGAATTGGTAACACCAAGGGCTCCTCAAAGGCTGAAATGGTATCACAAAAGGGCTTCTGAAAGGCTTATTTGGTAACCATAAAGGCTTCAGTAATGCGGAATTGGTAACACAAAGTGTTTCTAAATGCCATATTGGTAACACCAAGGGATTAAAATACTGTAGTGGTAACACCAAGGACTTTTGAAAGGTGAAAATGATAACACCAAGGTGCCACTATAAGGCTGAAATGATAAAACCAAGGGCTTCAGGAATGCTACATTAGTAACATCGAAGGCTTGGAAAGGCTGATTTGGTAACATCAATGGCTCCTGAAAGGCTGAATTTGAAAGAGCAATGGCTTCTGAAAGCCTGAATTGGTAACACCAAGTGGTTCAGAAACCTTAAATTGGTAACACCAAGGGCTTATGAAAGGCTGATATAGTAACACCAGGGTTTCTAAATGCTGAATTTGTAGCATCAATGGTTTCTTAGATGCCAAAATTGGTAATACTGAGTGTTCCTGGAAGTCAGAATTAGTAACAACAACCCAGGGTTTCCTAAAGTCTGAAATGGTACCACCAAGGGTTCCTGAGAGGCAGAATTTGTAACAACAAGGGTTTCTGAAAGGATGAATTAGTAACACCAAGGGTTTGTAAAGGCTGAATTGATAACACCCTGTTTTCCTGAAAGGCTGAATCGGTAACAACAAGCGTTTCTCAAAGACGGAATTGGTAACATCAAGGGTTTTTTTAAGACTGAATTGGTGACACCAATGACTTCTGAAAGGCTTAATTAGTTACACCAATGATTTCTGAAATGCTGATTTGGTAACATCAAGAGCTTCTGAAAAGCGGAATTGATAACACCAATGGCTTCAGAAAGTTTTATTTGGTAACACCAAGGGCTCATGAAAAGCTAAGTTGGTAGCACCATGGGCTTATGAAAGGCAGAAATGGTAAAACCAGGGGCAACTGAAAGGCTGAGATGTTGACATTAAGGGCTTTTTAAAGGCTAAATTGGTAACATTTAGGGCTTATGATTGATTGAATTGGTAACACTAAGGGATACAGAAAGGCTGAATTGGTAACTACAAGGGCTTTTGAAAGGCGGCATTGGTAACACCCAGGCCTTAAGAAAGTCTGAATTGGGAACAAAAAGGGCTCCTTAAAAGGGTGAATTGGTAACATCAAACGGCTTCTGAAAGGCTGAATTGGTAACACTAAGTGTTTCTTAATGCTCAAATGGTAACGCCAAAGGTTTCTGAAATGTTGAATTGGTAAAACCGAATGTTTCTGAAAGACTGAATTGGGAATAGCAAGCTTCTGAAAGGCAAAATTGGAAACACTAATGGCTTCGAAAAGGATTAATTGATAACACCAAGGGTTTCCTAAAGGCTGAATTTTCAACACCAAAAGTTTCAGAAAGGCTAAATTGGTACCAAAAAGGTCTCCTGAAAGACGGAAATGGTAACACCAAGGGCAACTAAGGCTGAAATGGTAACATTAAGACCTTATGAAAGATTGAATTGGTAACACCAAGGGCTACAGAAAGGCTGAATTGGTAACAACATGTGCTTGTGAAAGGTTGAATTGGTAACATCAAAGTCTCCTTAAAGGCTTAATTGGTAACATCAAGGTCTTCAGAAAGTCTGAATTGGGAACACAAAGGGCTTCTGACAAGCTGAATTGGTAACAAAAAGGGCTTCTGAAAGATTAAATTGGTAACACCAAGCTTTTTTAGAAGTCTGAATTGGTCTTCAAGTGTTTTTAAAAAGCTTAATTGGTAACACCAAATACTTCTGAAAGGCTGAATTGAAAACACCAAGCGTTTCTGAAATGCTGAATTGGTAACACCAAGGGCTACGAAAGTCTGAATTTTTAACATAAATAGATTCTGAAAGACTGAAATGGTAAAACCAAAGGCTACCGGAAAGCAGAATTGGTAACACCTAGGGCGTCTGAAAATTAGAATTGGCAACTCCACGTTTTTCAGAAAGGATGCATTAGTAACACCAAGGGCTTCTGAAATGCTGAATTTCAACACCTAGGGCTTGTTAAATTCTGAATTGGTAATAAGAAGGGTTTGAGAGAGGCTGAATTGGTAACATAAATAGCTTGTGAAAGGCTGAATTGGTAGTACCAATGGCTTCTTAAAGGCTGAATATGTATTACCATGGGGTCCTGGAAGGCTTAATTGGTAACACTAAGGGCTTTAAAAAGGCTGAATTGGTAACCCAATGGGCTTGTGAAAGGCTTGAATTGGTAACACAAAGGGCTCCCGGAAGGCTGAATTTGCAATACCACGGGTTTCTGAAAGGCTGAATTGGTATCAGCAAGTGTTTCTGAAAGGCTTAATTGGTAACACCGATAGCTACTGAAAGGCTGAATTGGTAACGCCAAGGGCTTTTGAAAGGCTGAATTGGTTACACCAGGGGCTTCTGAAAGGCTGAATTGATAACACTAAGGGCTTCTGAAAAGCTTAATTGGTAACACTAAGGGCTTATTAAAGGCGTATTTGGTAACACCAAGAGCTTCAAAACGCTGAATTGGTAACACCAAGTGCTTTTGAAAGGATGAATTGGTAACACCTAGAGCTTTTGAAAGGCTGAATTGGTAGAACCAAGTGCTTTTGAAAGGCCAGAAGAGGAACCTTAATGGCTTATGAAAAGGCTGAATTTTTAACACTAAGGGCTTTTGAAAGGCTGAATTGGTAACAAGGGGTTCTGAATGTCTGAATTGGTAACATCAATGGCTTCTGAAAGGCTGAATTGGTAACACCAACTGCTTCTGAAATATTGAATTCGTAACACCAAGGGTTTCAGAAAGGCTGAATTGGTAAAACCAAGGGCTTCTGAAAAGATGAATTGGTAAGACCCAGGGGTTCAGAAAGACTGAACTGCTAATACCAAGGGCTTCAGACGGGCTGAGATGGTAACACCATGGGCTTCTGAATGGTTGAATTGGTAACACCATGGGCTTCATAAAGCCTGAATTAGTATTCCTCCAGTCCTCAGAAAGGCTGAATTGGTAACATTGTCCCAGACAGACAAAATTTAATTTCAAATTCAAGTTCAATTCAATCTCAGGGAACAGGATAAGTCAGAGGCGAATCTGAACTTTCAAACTTACATATATTTCAATGGAAATTTCACAACTTCAATCTTGAGCACTTCAAAGATTTTCTAAGTCTCAAAATTCTGGATAGTGTTCTTAAAACATTATCTATGTGTTAAATAGTTTCCATAACATTACAAGTGCTCTCATAATCAATGAGTTTACATCATAATTTCTGGGCAAGACTACAGCTGGAGACTAGTTTTTAAAAGTTACTTTAAATTCAATATATCACTAAAAAAGTATAAGTTCAAATCAATGACTTAGCTTGGGTGCCCTTAGCACAACGGAGAGTGACTTGAGCCTTCTAACATGGATCTCCTCGAACTAAATCTAGGCATGGCAATCTCTCAAGACATGGTCCTTTAGCATCCTGGGGTAGGTGCCATCTTTCCTAGGGGTGTCAAGGTAGGAGTCCGTTCTATTCTGGTCTCCTGGCTGTAGCTTTCCCACACAATCTGTAAGAACAAAGAGGAGACAACAAAAAGTCCTCGTCAACAGAAATGAGAGGGCAACAGAACTCTGTCGCCGATGGAAGCTGAGGTAGCGTGTATTCCCAAGCGAAGCCAGCAGGCAGAGGTTGTTCACATGACCCCAAAAGGGGGTTTCAAACATTTGTTACGTGTGACAACATCAATGGCTTCTGATAGGCTGAATTGGTAACACCAAGGGCTTCTGAAAGTCTGAATTAGTAACACCAAGCGCTTCAGAAAGTGTGAATTAGTAATATAATGGGCCCCTGAAAGGCTAAATTGATAAGACCATGGGCTTCTGAAAACCCGAATTGCTAAAGCCAAGAGTTTGTAAATGCTGAATGGGGAACACCAAGTGCATCTGAAATGCGGAATTGGTAACACCGAATGTTTCTGAAAGACTGGATTGGTAAAAGTCAATTCTTCTGAAAGGCTGAATTGGTAACACCAAGGGCTTCAGGAACGCGGAATTGGTGGCACCTATGGTTTCTGAAAGGCAGCATTGACATTACCAAGGGTTCTTGAAAGGCTGAATTTGTAACACCAACGGCTTCTGAAAGCCTGAACTGGTAACAAAAAGGGCTTCTGAAAGATTGAATTGGTAATACCAAGATTTTCCAGAAGTCGGAATTGGTCTTCAAGTGTTTTTAAAATGCTTAATTGGTAACACCAAATACTTCTGAAAGGCTGAATTGAAAACACCAAGCGTTTCTGAAATGCTGAATTGGTAACACCAAGGGCTACGAAAGTCTGAATTTTTAACATAAATGGCTTCTGAAAGACTGAAATGGTAAAACCAAAGGCTACCGGAAGGCAGAATTGGTAACACCTAGGGCGTCTGAAAATCAGAATTGGCAACTCCACGTTTTTCAGAAAGGATGCATTAGTAACACCAAGGGCTTCTGAAATGCTGAATTTTAACACCAAGGGCTTGTTAAATGCTGAATTGGTAATAAGAAGGGTTTGGGAGAGGCTGAATTGGTAACATAAATAGCTTGTGAAAGGCTGAATTGGTAATACCAATGGCTTCTTAAAGGCTGAATATGTATTACCATGGGGTCCTGGAAGGCTTAATTGGTAACACTAAGGGCTTTAAAAAGGCTGAATTGGTAACCCAATGGGCTTGTGAAAGGCTTGAATTGGTAACACAAAGGGCTCCCGGAAGGCTGAATTTGCAATACCACGGGTTTCTGAAAGGCTGAATTGGTATCAGCAAGTGTTTCTGAACGGCTTAATTGGTAACACCGATAGCTACTGAAAGGCTGAATTGGTAACACCAAGGGCTTTTGAAAGGCTGAATTGGTTACACCAGGGGCTTCTGAAAGGCTGAATTGATAACACTAAGGGCTTCTAAAAAGCTTAATTGGTAACACCAAGGGCTTATTAAAGGCGTATTTGGTAACACCAAGAGCTTCAAAATGCTGAATTGGTAACACCAAGTGCTTTTGAAAGGATGAATTGGTAACACCTAGAGCTTTTGAAAGGCTGAATTGGTAGAACCAAGTGCTTTTGAAAGGCCAGAAGAGGAACCTTAATGGCTTATGAAAAGGCTGAATTTTTAACACTAAGGGCTTTTGAAAGGCTGAATTGGTAACAAGGGGTTCTGAATGTCTGAATTGGTAACATCAATGGCTTCTGAAAGGCTGAATTGGTAACACCAATTGCTTCTGAAATATTGAATTCGTAACACCAAGGCTTTCAGAAGGGCTGAATTGGTAAAACCAAGGGCTTCTGAAAAGATGAATTGGTAAGACCCAGGGGTTCAGAAAGACTGAACTGCTAATACCAAGGGCTTCAGACGGGCTGAGATGGTAACACCATGGGCTTCTGAATGGTTGAATTGGTAACACCATGGGCTTCATAAAGCCTGAATTGGTATTCCTCCAGTCCTCAGAAAGGCTGAATTGGTAACATTGTCCCAGACAGACAAAATTTAATTTCAAATTCAAGTTCAATTCAATCTCAGGAAACAGGATAAGTCAGAGGCGAATCTGATCTTTCAAACTTACATATATTTCAATGGAAATTTCACAACTTCAATCTTGAGCACTTCAAAGATTTTCTAAGACTCGAAATTCTGGATAGTGTTCTTAAAACATTATCTATGTGTTAAATAGTTTCCATAACATTACAAGTGCTCTCACAATCAATGAGTTTACACCATAATTTCTGGGCAAGACTACAGCTGGAGACTAGTTTTTAAAAGTTACTTTAAATTCAACATATCACTAAAAAAGTATAAGTTCAAATCAGTGACTTAGCTTGGGTGCCCTTAGCACAACGGAGAGTGACTTGAGCCTTCTAACATGGCTCTCCTCGAACTAAATCTAGGCATGGCAATCTCTCAAGACATGGTCCTTTAGCATCCTGGGGTAGGTGCCATCTTTCCTAGGGGTGTCAAGGTAGGAGTCCGTTCTATTCTGGTCTCCTGGCTGTAGCTTTCCCACACAATCTGTAAGAACAAAGAGGAGACAACAAAAAGTCCTCGTCAACAGAAATGAGAGGGCAACAGAACTCTGTCGCCGATGGAAGCTGAGGTAGCGTGTATTCCCAAGCGAAGCCAGCAGGCAGAGGTTGTTCACATGACCCCAAAAGGGGGTTTCAAACATTTGTTACGTGTGACAACATCAATGGCTTCTGATAGGCTGAATTGGTAACACCAAGGGCTTCTGAAAGTCTGAATTAGTAACACCAAGCGCTTCAGAAAGTGTGAATTAGTAATATAATGGGCCCCTGAAAGGCTAAATTGATAAGACCATGGGCTTCTGAAAACCCGAATTGCTAAAGCCAAGAGTTTGTAAATGCTGAATGGGGAACACCAAGTGCTTCTGAAATGCGGAATTGGTAACACCGAATGTTTCTGAAAGACTGGATTGGTAAAAGTCAGTTCTTTTGAAAGGCTGAATTGGTAACACCAAGGGCTTCAGGAACGCAGAATTGGTGGCACCTATGGTTTCTGAAAGGCAGCATTGACATTACCAAGGGTTCTTGAAAGGCTGAATTAGTAACACCAATGGTTTCTAAATCCTGAATTGGTAACACCAAGGGTTTCTGAAAGGCTGAATTGGTAACACTAAGGGTTTCTTAAATGATGAATTGGGAACACCATGGGTTTCTAAAAGGCTTAACTCGTAACATCAATGGCTTCTGAACGGCTGAGTTGGTAACACCAAGGGTTTGAAAAAGGCTGAAATGGTAACACCAAGGGTTTTTGAGAGACGGAATTAGTAACTCTCTTTCCATCAGTGATCTGAACAAGACTACTATGCATTTCAGGCAAAATATAGTGTGTTTTCCTTTAATATCTCCAATACAAATTACTTGATCAGAATGGTATTTTGACACAGCACTCTATAGATCTCCCCATAATTTTTGATACTATGATGCATTGCCAAATCCCGTAATCAGGATGTTTATCAATGGTTTAATAATGGTTAGGCCAGGCGAATCTGCTAAGTCAAGCAATTCGAATACCTAAGCTCCCACGTCCCTTCCCTCTCCTTACCCCCCTCTGTTTTGACTCTTCTCTTATCTCCCCAGTAACCCCATTTCCTAGATTCTCGGTCGTCAGTTACTAAACATTTTCTGTAACCTGTTATATTTGTTAATAACAGATAGAATTCACATGTTGGATTCTTGTTTTAATTCTTATTATCTTTTCATGATATTGTTGTATTTCGTCAAGGTCCATAAGGAGTTTATAGCCTTTAGCCTATTTATCCTACTTGATGAACTTGCCCTGATTGCTTCCTTTAACTGTGTAAAAGAATATGAAACGCACGTTTTCCAACGACAGGATTGATTGGATTTACCTTCTTGAAAGGCCTGTGTAGAAAACACAAAATCTGTAGAATACAAACAGAATTATACTGTGACACAAATAAATATAGTATCTAAATCTATGATAAAAATCTACGAACTACATAATTGGTTGGATTGATATGTGCAATTATACACACACACGCACACACACACACGTACAAACACACACACACACACACACACACACACATATATATATATATATATATATATATATATATATATATATATATATATATATATATATATATAGAGAGAGAGAGAGAGAGAGAGAGAGAGAGAGAGAGAGAGAGAGAGAGAGAGAGAGAGAGAGAGAGAGAGAGAGAGAGAGAGAGAGAGTGAATAATATAGTTAATATTTACTTATTCAGTAATATTCATGTGTTTCTTATGCCCAATTGCGTTATTGTGTGTACAACATACCTGAAGCTTCTCTTACCAGTTGAGACTAATCTTTAGTTTATGATTAGCTTGTTCCAGTTTGTATATGGAATGGAGATGTAATGCAAATGCATTTCAGCATTTACGGGAGCAAGTAACATACCAGTCATGAATGTGATTGTTAAGCCTACCCGGTCAAACAAAACCTTAATACAACAAACTGCTTGGGCATAAAACATAGCAGATACCCAAAGTATGATTGTTAATGGTAAAATTTTCGGTGAACTTATATAACTTATATAACACTTGATTACATTTACTCTACCTTTCATGGAGGTAAAGCCCGACAATCCTGATTTAGGAAATTGTGTGTTTCATTATTTTTGCACAGTTAAAAGAAGCACTCAGGGCAGGTTCATCAAGTTGTATAAATAGGATAAAAACTATCTTGGCACGCTTCATAAACGGTGTGCTCGAGGATGGTCGTGGGAATATATTTAATATTTGGCTTATTGTTGCCATTTAAAGTTACGGTATATGTGAAATACTCGTATAGGCAGAAAACTGCACACAAAGTCGAATTGTAATTTGGCACTTGCATATCATTGGTAAAACGCTTCATGCTGGAATATCTTCGTTAAAAAAGAAAAAAAATTCAGTAAATTATTCCCAGTGACCTTCTGGCCGCATGCCCAATGGATAAAAAAATTTGATGTTTTTCAATGGGCTCTTTGTTATTATAAATATAACCCAATGTCCGATTTCACGAAACTGATGTGATGGTAGGATGTTCGAAATAAGAATAATAGGCTTTGACATTATTAAGGGTATCCAGAAGCTTTCCAAATAATCACTGGGTACACACCAGTAAAAATGTGCTTCATGGCCTAACCTATTGAACAGAGTGAATTCTATATCTGCATAATTCATTTGTATGTGCTGCCTAGATCGCTTCAGAACTTCGACTACTACCCTGCCAACTCTACTGATTGAAATATATATAATTTTGTTATCAATCATACACAATTTGTAATGAAGTAAGGGATACTTGAAACATGACCTTTCTTAGATTTAAGCGTCGACTACGGTCCCTCCAACTCCACTCATTGAAATATATATTATCTTTTTTTATTATTATTCATACCCAATTTATAATGAAGTAAGGGATAATGGAAACATAAAATTTCATAGATTTTTATCAAGAAAACCATATATTTCCAATCATGGAATACATACATTAAAGAAAAAAAACCATATTACAAATACAGAGAATACTTTTAATATCTGCCTTAGGCTTCAAATTTGCTGCCCATTTGACTTACAAATTTCATTTGCGGTATCTGGTAACGCTTCTTAGATGGTGTGGCCAATGATGGTCGTAGACTGTCTCGTTTTTTCGACAGCCAATTTTGTTGTTGTTGTTGTTGGCCTTGAGTTTTTGTAACACACATGCCAACGCCACAATTTGCAAATCTGTTATAGTTGACCGTTCATCCATTTGTGGCCCTGGCAGCGTAAGTAGGGAGTTGGGGATATTGGCAAAAGTTTCATCAGCTCCAGCAGGGGTGATGTTTAACATTTCTTCTATAGATGATGGTGAAGATAATCCTTCTTTTTTCTTCTTCTGACACTTTTCCAGAAACTCGTGCTAAATTCCCTCGAATAGAGCGATGTGTTCTGTGACCCCCTGTACGATTTTCCTGACTTCATATTGATTGCTGATAGCAAGTACGATAAATTCGGTTGTTTTATCATCTCACTGTTGAGCTGCAGAACCAACAGGTCAGTATGAATGCCTTCGTGAAGACTACGTCGACATTCTTCACTATATTGTAGAAACTTACGGATTTGACCTTCATCCAAGACGGGGATCTCCCAACTTATTAAGAATAAACACTCAGCGATAATTATTGTCCCTAAAAATATTTGTCCCACACACACACACACACACGCACACACGCACACACACACGTTTTAATTACACCCAAAAATTGTTTGCACCTCTATAAACAATATATTAACTTCTTCAGTTCTAGCAAAACACATGGAAATACTTGCGCTTAGGTAATCCAGGCAAGTCTTTCCCCAAGAGGTGTGCGTCATTGTATCGACATAATTATCCAAGATCAACTTCAGCTGCGCCTTCCCTGACGAATACCCAGAATCTACCTGGGATATGACTTGCTGGAGGTGAATATATACTACATCCATTCATCAAAACACGTACATGCACGCTCACACACATACAAACACACGCCCAGACCTAACTTAAAACACGCCTCCCACTAACAAAACGATTTGCATCCACCCCCGGGTATCCTGTGAGTTTACAGCTGTTGACCAACAAACCACCTCGCTCCCTAGTATTTTGCAACTTGGAAAATGTGCGAGGTGGTAATATTAACCTATCAGTGAAATTTCAGTTTATTTGTTTTGATGATTATTTGACCGGAATAAGAGACAGTGAATGTGTTATGAGATTTCAGTTAGTTTACGACACCGAATATTTCATTAAAATAAGCGCCAGTGTATGTATTATTTTTTATTTAATTTTCAGCTGAGAGGGGAGAGAAAAGGAAACACGATGAGTGTGAAACACACCTTCCAATCAAAAAAGAAAAGATCCACAAGTCTGTAAGTATTAGTTAATATAGACAATGTAAAGCGGGATGTTAATATCTTTCGAATTTGCCATATAATGGATTTATAATTACACATTGGAACTACCAAATAAATTAAAAACCACATTTTCTCTTATTGCTGGGCTAGCAACCAGACACAAATTATTGAAAAATTCCTGTCTCAGGGGGTTGCTTCAACATCCGCTGCATGGATCCTCCTCAGATTTGTCCACACCAGCACCAAGGACGACAACCACTTCAGGGCAGATGTTGAAGTTCGTTAGAAGAAAGACACCCCTCAACAAGATGTATATGCAAGAGGAATATACATTTCCCTCTGTGAGCGATCCACTGTTATTTATAATGTATGCTAGGGATGATATACGTTGCCATTTAGAACGGCATTTCAATAATAAAAATCTTTCTGCAAAGATTGCTGGTCATTTGACTTAGATCATGAGTAAACAGAACTTCCTAAAGACTGAACAATAGGAAAATACGCTTATGAAGCTGTGGCTCCCAGCAATGGTTATTATTGCAGATGAATGGGAGGGTGTGGTAAATTCTAAATTTACCCGAATACTCAATGAATTAAGGGGGAATGGCTGGACAGTGGAACGCATGGCAACTTCAAAGCTTTTTTTACAGTCAGGCTGTAATGGGTGGGATGGGCGCGCCCATTTTCCCAACTAAAGATGTCCTTGGTGAACATTTGGTCTTTATTCCCTCTGGATTGGGGAATTCCTGTTTTATCCAGGCTCTGGCGGCCTACTTCATTGCTAAATAAACCCAAAAACCATGCTGGGCAAATATTGCTCACGCTGTAAATAGTATCTGACGTTGCATGCAATATGTTAACTTCCACATGATTACCATGCCTATTCAGTGGGATGACATTTCACGCCTCAAGTTAATGAATCAACTCTCCATTTATATTTATGAAATGGTGAGGGGGGGGGATATGAAGTACCTCCTTCCGTTGGCAAGACTTAGAACGAAAAATTCTCAACCATTGTCCCCTCCTACTATTGGGTGGTGACCATATTTGCATCATTTAAGATTTTCACAATTTGTGAAAAGCTTTGCTAGGGAAAGTCCTTCTAACCCCCTTTACCTCTGTCATAACTATCTATCGCAGCATGCAACAACTACCAAACAAAAACAGCATGAAGCCACCTGCAATCTGGCAGTAACGCTAAGTTTTCCCACTCGCGGGAGTACTTTAAGATTTAGAAACCCCCATACGACACAAAAGTTTTCTTATATTTGTGTCTTTGACTTAGAATCAGCTTTGAAGAAATCCACTAATGCATATGGTGTGGAGACCATACACAAATCAATAGCGTTTTGCTATATCATTATCGACAGTGAAGGAAAATTAGCAGAGTCCAGTTATCATTGCAGAAATGATTGCGTCGATAACTTTCTATTAGATCTTAATGATTGTTGGGAAGCCATAAGATCGCAATGGAAAAAAATTGATATGACGGTCGAGGTTGCAAGAACTTTCCAACAGCAGGCCTTATGCCAGCTGTGTAAGACGTCGTTCAAACACGTGTGTGACTAGCACAGACACCATGACCATGCTGGACCCAGTAATAGTTTTACTGGGGCTTACTGCATTCGTTGTCATTTAGTACTGTATGCTAGGAACTTAAAACTATAATCCCTGTTTTCGCACACAATTGTGCCCTTTTACCCCCAAAAGGACATACTGGTACGTTTCACAAAAGCCATCCCTTTACCCCCATGGAAGTACCGGTACGTCCTTGCATAAAAATGCTATAATTTTTTTTTCATATTTTTGATAATTTTTTGAGAAAATTCAGGCATTTTCCAAGAGAACGAGACCAACCTGACCTCTCTATGACAAAAATTAAGGCTGTTAGAGCAATTTAAAAAAAAAAATATACTGCAAAATGTGCTGGGAAAAAAATAATCCCCTGGGGGTTAAGGGTTGGAAATTTCCAAATAGCCTGGGGGTAAAAGGGCTAGATACGACCTTGGTCTTATCCTTAAGGAACTGAAGAATAAAGTTAATATCACAATCATAACCAAACAAAGGCTGAGAATTCAGCGAATGATCGTCGAGAATTTAATTCTCATCAATTACTCTAGCCTTTTTTAGGTTCTTCTTTGGATATTTTAACCTCTAAGAACATTTTAGGGGTGGAAGGAATGCATGCTTAACGGAGAAAATCATTCAAGGAAAATTGCTTTTCTGCTATGACTATATAGACAGTCTTACAAAAGTAGAGGAAATGCAGTTGCCCACCAAATCACCATTTTACAATGGTCTAAAGGCGTTTGATGTATCTGATGAGGAATATAAAGGGGCTCAGCATGTTTAGACTATAAGAAAATGTAAAACACTGAAAGATTTTCTTCTCCTTTACCTCATTGTAGTGTCTACATTCTTTATTACGGCTTTATTACGGGATATTCTCATTGGGTGGCGTTTTGTACTTTATGATGAGTAAGGACTTGATTTACGACACTGTTTCACTTCCATCCTACGCCTTTGACAGCTTTTTTTAAGATGAGCAACATTGAGCTGGATCACGTCTATTATCTAATCAGGTGCAATGTCAAGGGGGGGGGGGGGGGTGTTTCACTTCTGTGGTGCAGTAATCATTCACTGCCAACAACCGTAAAATAAATCCATAATTTAATCCACAATCCCCTAAAGTTCTTACATCCTTTATTTAGACTTCAATTCGCTGTATGCAACAGTTATGACTAAGAACCTTCCCACTGGTGGAATTCATAAACATTTTGATGAAGAAAAGGATAGTTTTTTAGGAAGGGGTATTGAAAATGCTATTACAATATGGATAAAGGACACTGGCTCCTCGTCAGTACTAAAGCACCTTCAGACGAAGTTGCTAGAACCACTGATGAACTACCCTTTTGCTTATCCCACGAGGAAGTTGCTTTTAGAAATCCATCACTCTGCTATAAAAACGTACTAGCACAAGAATGAGGGCGCATGACTGTAAAGTGTAAAAAGCTTATGGACACCCACCACTCATAAAAAAACTATAATAGGTTCCCACTCAGAGGGTTGGGAGGAGAGTGTTTCCCCTGGAAGTTCACAGATATACGGACCTGGAAATCATTAAGCGGTAATTTCGGCAAATGTATAAAGCAAGCATCTTCATATCGAAAGAAAATAGTAAGGCACTAGACATAGGTCAGACAGTGCGCATTGCAAATGGGCTCCGTCGGTCTGTACTCCATCATGGGTATAAAATTAAAAATACATTCGAAAATTTCAAAATTCGGAGCGTGGAAAGGATACAGGCTCCATTGAGGATCTCGGTGGTGAAAATATTGAGGGTATTTTTCATAAAGCGGAACTAAAGCTCACAGCCACACCAGAAACTTTCCCTATTGACATTATCAAAAAGAAAGTTACGAAGGGCGAAGTCAAGTATCTCGTATCGTGGAGGGGTTACCTACCGAGTTTTAACTCGTCGGCGGACCGTAAAGATGTTGAAAGGCTGCTAAGGGAAACTTAGAAATGAAATCACACATACGCAAACTATGGTGATTTTCTTCTGTTTTTAAATAACCTCCTACAAAAAGTTAAGGGGAGGTTTAATTCCTTTGCTAAGGTAAACGCATCTCGACTATTTATCAGAGATCTTCTCTAACTTTTTTCAGAAAATCTAACTCGTGATAGTAAAGCAATAGAAAATGTTAAGAAGTATAGGGGTGAAATAAGGATAGTAGCTCGGAAAAGGACCCCACTTAAAGAAAAGAAAAAATCTTATCATCACTTTGAGGGGTGCCATACTTTTAGTAGTTTTACCTTTAGCAGGGAGTCTAATTGGGGATTTGTTAGGGAGATGAAAGAATACTGTCTGGTCCCGTGAAAGACGATAAAAGGATTTAATTACCTCCAAGAATAAGGGGAAATAGTGTTCAAAACACTAAACAAATTATAGAGGAAAATGGAAGGTAGATAATCAGCAGGGTGGAGGGGGTAATAGAGATTTGCTACAAAATTTAGTAAAAATTATATAAACGATCAGGTACAAGTTAGAAAACAAACCAAAAAACAAGAAGGCTTAAAGAATTGGGGAAGAAACGTGCGTGTGGTCCTCTCACCCTCTCCACGACACGGCCTTACCCCAATCGCCCTTTGGTGAGTATTATTGACGTAGAATTATCCCCTTCCAACAGATGGTATGCCCTTGCTTTTTAAAATTTCTTTGAATGGCGGGGCGATGTCGAGTGGGATGTTAGAGGAAATTTGAGAAAACCCATCCACCATTTAAATTTAATAGATGTGTGTAAGAAATTAATTCAGCAATTTGATGCTATAGAGGAAGAGGAAGTGCCATTTTATAAAACCCTGCTAGATCCAGTGGAAATGCCTTATACTTATATAAAGAATGTATTTAATTAAAGGGAAAGGGGGGAGAATATGCGAGGAAAGTAAAAAAATAAAAGTGAAAGGCAGGCTGCGCTGGGTTCCTTATTAGGAAGACTGTATTCCTGGTAAAGTCAATGGGAAATGCATGTTTTAGCATGTTGTACTAAAAAGGCGTGTAAAGGGGCGCGGTTTTAGCTGTTTAGCCATAGTCGGAGATAGTCTACCTTTCTCATTATCAGTTTACAACACGATCCCTGTACGATGCAGTACTCGCCTCTAAAACTAAGCATCGTCAACTTTAAGACTCAGGTTCTAAAGAAGGGGAATATCTGTTTAGTAGCGGGGGTGGTAATTCAATTGGCGTCGTATCCTACAGTATTGCAGCGCAAACATAAAAAGCCTACCCCTACAGTGATAACGTGAGCAACCGAAGGAGGCTTTTTAATTTAAGCCCTTCAATATCTTTGTTTAGCTTAGGTTGGGGAATGCTCTGGCCTTTTCGTAGAACTAGTAGGATGAGAAAGCCCTTGTCTGTTTTGTCATGGGAACACTAGAGAAATCTGACATACATGTGTTGGTGTTTTATTAATTCTAATAGTATTGGTAGGCTTTCTATATTAAAAACTAAAATTCATATGCTTGCCTAATGATCAAAAAGTCTAAAAACGGGATACTGTTATTATCTTAATTTTCTTTCGTAAATATATGGACGATATCAATGAATAGATGATTGAAACACAAACCTCAAATTTGAATGTTCTTCTGGAATACCCAAAACATTGTCAACATAACGAGGAAAAAAAATGATTATGAGGACCACATTGAAGGAATTAATCTAGATTATAATCACACTGGATAAAAGAGGAGACAAAATGTGTTCAGTATGCAGACAATTCATTGAAACACAATTGGTAGAATGACAATTCGTCGAAATGGCAATTTGTTGAACTGACAATTTGTTGAAATGACAATTTACACCTTTTAATGCCGCAACAAATAAGTTCAGTAACAGTAAGGGCTCGTAAAGGTAACTCATAAGCATCTAAAATACAAGACAGGACATCCAATAAATCAACCAGAACTTTAGTAAACAATGAAGTAACACCAAAGCTACCTAATCTATGCTTAGACGTAACATTTTGTATTTTGTTGCATAAATAAACTTAATTTTTCTATTTGAGGTTCAAATAGATCCTGAAATCGGAGAAAGTAATTTAACATAACAGTTGAGTTTTCTATAACCAAAGTAAAGGGAGTGGTCAATGATTCATGAAAAGTAGAACATGGTTTTTACGTGTTCAATTTCGTAAGAGAAATTACTTTTTCTTCACAAGGCATGCAAAGAAAACTGGAATCATATAAAACGAAGAGCATGTAAGAATTCCAATGGTTCGTGGAGTACCTGGTTATCAAGACCAATTGGCATCATCCCACTCAGCTGCCTGGTACATAAATGTAACTAACCTTGTCACCCCGACTCAGGCTAGGCTACCCTGTCTCTTGGAAACTGTTCGCCCTTGACGACAGGCAATGTACATATTGTAACCTACCAGCCGACTTCCCACTTGCCCACTACCTTCTCCACTACACTGAAACTTTTCCCTTTAAGCAAAACCTTAACTCTGGTTCTCACCTCACTCCCTTTTCAGTAGTCAGGCATATCGTGAAAAACATACAAATATTTTCAGGTTTCTTGTACTCATATACACCGCCTAGGTAACCACTGTACCTTGGCCCTTTTCAGGTCACTGCTTGTAAATTCCTTACCCATCGTAGCCTACATCACACGCCAGTTTGATCTTTACACAAGCACACTCTATATGCTGCAAGTAGGATCCACCCCCTTCTGTCATGAAACTCCCACTAACCCTACACTAGTTCGTCCCCCTTACTAACTGGCGTATATGCCTTTTTTGGTGGTCAAAGTTCCTTCTTACTTTCACTCATACTGCCTCTACTTGTTTGGTCTTCCTATGTCCTTTAAATCAATCTTAAGGTTACCAGGGACTTAGTCTCACATCTTTCTCCCACTCAAATTCTCTTCACTACTCACCCAGTCTGTTCAACTAAATGGGTCTCGGTGCTATCTGATCTCTCTCTCCTCACTGAAAATTCTCCTTCCTCCCTAAGGGGACTGCACGGCTTGACAACAGTTATGCTACCCATCCTTAATCCCTCAATTAAGTTATACATACTGATGGCTTGTCCTACTTGCCCAATAATATATGAACTGGCTGTTTTATAAGAAAAAGTTTTGACAAGGTTTTCAACTCTGTTGAGAATTCCCAGATTCCTGTCCTTGGGCTCAGGTACAGACAATACTCCCCTGTTGTGTATTGATCTTGAGACTAATCATTAGACCAAGGCTTTAAAAGTGGGTCTTTAGACCCCCCCGCACTGTCCAAACATCTCTCACTAAAAAAAACTCTCACTCCTCACTCAGCCCCTTCAACTATAAAGTTTCTTAACCATTAGCAGTTTATTCTCTCTCTCTCTCTCTCTCTCTCTCTCTCTCTCTCTCTCTCTCTCTCTCTCTCTCTCTCTCTCTCTCTCTCTCTCTTTCTCCTAATTCCCTTTTATCATGAGTTCCTTGACAGCTTATCTCTCTATCAAGTTCCTTATCCATTTACAGTTTCTTCTCTCTATCACTCAGTCCCTTCAACTCACTGAGTCTTACTGATAACCAACCTTTTACCTCCTCCTCATGCAGATTTCAGTGAACACGGATGTTCAGTCTTCAACTGCCTTCATTCCGGCTCCCTTTACGGGTTCTGTATTTTCTTTTCCAGTAGCTGCAGTGCTCTGGAACCTGCCCTGACACCCTTCCTGAAGCTTCCATTCATGATGTGTTAAGCAGGACTCTGACAGCACCGGTCAAGTCTTCAACCCTTGGGGCTATGACTGATAGTATAAGCCTACTCCCAGGAAAAAATTCCATGCAATCTCGGTGTGTGAGTATGTGTGTGTGTGTGTGCGCGCGCTCGCATGCTCCCTCCAATCGTTAAGGTGCGTTTACACGATCGAACTATGTTCGACGGACAAAATCGTTACCATATCACAGGAGAAGCAGGATGACATCATAAGCGGTGAAACGATGGAAGCGGATCTGGCAATAAGCAATGGTACCAGATGAGGGTGTTTACCACGGTTTCGAATCTGCTCACAGGGCATAGACCGGTGGACAATGTTCAAAGGTGATGTCCGTTGGTAACTCAGGCTAATTCTAAGAACTTTGGCTTTTCCTCCATAAGGCTCTTTGACATACAGTAGCTAGAAGTTTTATTCCTGCTGTGACCAGTTCGTAAAGCATGGTGGTTTAATCGGTGGATATTCAGAAGTTTAGATATACGTTAATAAGTTTCTGTCGAACAGGTTGACATGTGTAATTTTATAGTAGACTGATCTATTTAAAGTTGTTACTGATTTAATTGTGGTTCAGATTATTTTTTTAGGAAATTCATTCATAGTTTATAGGCAACGTTCAAACAAGCATGATCTCGTTGCTGGGATTCTTAGGCTTGTAGCATCCTGCTTTTCCAAATAGGGTTATAGCTTATTAAATAATTATGATAATAAGGGGCTGGGGAGTAAATGATTAGGGAACTGGTAAAAAAAAAACTAGTTAGAAATTAAGCTATATAATAACAGGTTTGCCCAGTTCCTTTAAAAAAATTCTCTTCTTTTTTGTTTTCTTTATAATATTAGGTTCAGTTTGTTTGCCCAATGTTCAATATTGCGTTAACCTTTTTCAAAGCCAGTATTGCATCAAAATTTCTACATAGATATTTAATATTTATTTATGTTATTTTAAAACCCTGATTAATTTATTAATCTTTCAAGGTAACAACCTTGATAATGAAAAAAGAATTGCCTGAGAGTGGACGCACAAGGCCCTACTGAATGGAATATATGATTTTTTACGTATTAATAATATTAATGAGCCTTGTTGAAAAGCGGATTCCTCAATGCATAACAAAATAAAGTACATTCGAGAAAGGCTTTACCATTTTACATTTTTATGTACAAATATAGTATTTGGAGTCGTTTTGTGCAAACCTGTGAATGATTGTTGAAGGAAATTATGATATAATAAAAACAATGAAATGCTTTAGTTTACGATAATAAAGGACCTGCTTTCTTCCATATGTATGAATGAAATTCGCTTGTTTACCAACAAGCGGAAGGTAGCCTATCCTTCGATTATGGCAGATTTGGAAATGAGGGTACCAGAGAAATAATCTAAAATTTCTTAAGAGAATCATTCAGAGAAAGATAATATATCAGAGAAAATTATAAGCAATAATGGCCAGTGATGAGATGCAATATGTTAATCGTGTGCCTGGTAGCATCGTATACTTCCGCACCAGACAATGTGTAACGTTTCGATGCTGGGAACACGGACAAGTGTCCAGTACACCACTTGGTACTCGCTTCTGACGTCACCAGCGAGCTTTTTCGCTGTTCACTGCTAGTTGGCCATAAGTGTCTCAACAGTCCAGTTTGTTAATTGCGTCGGGAGAGTTCTCTGTTGGTACCTCTCTGTTGTATACTGCTGCGTTTGTAAAATTCCAATAGTAATCACAATTTCTTCAATATACCCAATACAACTCTGGGAAGAAAGGTAAGCATAATTAGAAAAAGAAAAGCATGAAAAATTGATGTTTACACATGGCACCCAGCACTTTATTAGGCTAGCAGACGATTCAATATAGCATTAGAAAGAGTATTCACCTTGACTAAACACAGTTTATAAAGTATACAAAACACACACATCTCTCACATTAGTTCTATCTCACACACTTGTAGAAAATAAGACTGTTGACTCTATCTCTGACATCGGTGAAGTTCATAACCAGCATTCGTTGACATGGGCTCTTTACAGAGTAGGATCCCGGTGTAAAGGTTTCAAGTTACCCCTAGTTTCAAACTACCCCCCGGTAACTTGAAACCGGTTTCAGATTACCGGGGGGGGGGGGGGTAGTTTGAAACCGGTTTCAAATTACCCCCCTCTGTTTTCAAGTTACCCCCTCATCAGAATGATAAATAATTCATGTGACATTGCAAATATGTATCATGCATTTATTGCTGGTTTCACAGCAGTAGGAAATGTAGTTTAATTTTGTACCCAAGACCAAATATTGTGTATTAGTGAATTGTATGCCACGTTAAAAGTCACAGACTGTAATTTAAGGTTTTGTGATAAAAGCGAGGTAAAATCTTATATTTATTTCAGTGTTTGTGTGATTGTTGATATTTTTGTATTTACGACCTAACATGTCATATAATTCACTAATACATAATATTTGAAGTTACAGACTGTCATTTAAGGTGTAGTGATAACGGCGAGATAAAACTTCATTTTATTTCAGCGTGCGCGTGATTGTCGAGATTATTATTATTATTATTATTTTTTTTTTTTTTTTTTTTTTTTTTTTTTTTTTTTTTTTTTTTTAATCTCCAATAGATTCCATTCATGTGCTTTAGGTGCATGAGTTTCGGGCGGCAATATGCCTGGAGAAATTGACACAAAAATCACTCAGAATAAATTATGTTGATATACCATATTAAACATAGTTAATTAAATCCTTAACGGCGAGATAAAACTTCATTTTAATTCAGTGAGCGCGTGATTGTCAAGATTTTTTTTTTTTTTTTTTTTTTTTTTTTTTTTTTTTTTTTTTTTTTTTTTTTTTTTTTTTTTTTTTTTTAATCTCCAATAGATTTCATTCATGTGCTTTAGGTGCATGAGCTTCGGGCGGCAATGTTCCTGGAGAAATTGACACAAAAATCACTCAGAATAAATTATGTTGATATACCATATTAAACATAGTTAATTAAATCCTTAATGGCGAGATAAAACTTCATTTTAATTCAGTGAGCGCGTGATTGTCAAGATTTTTTTTTTTTTTTTTTTTTTTTTTTTTTTAATCTCCAATAGATTCCATTCATGTGCTTTAGGTGCATGAGCTTCGGGCGGCAATATGCCTGGAGAAATTGACACAAAAATCACTCAGAATAAATTATGTTGATATACCATATTAAACATAGTTAATTAAATCCTTAACGGCGAGATAAAACTTCATTTTAATTCAGTGAGCGCGTGATTGTCAAGATTTTTTTTTTTTTTTTTTTTTTTTTTTTTTTAATCTCCAATAGATTTCATTCATGTGCTTTAGGTGCATGAGCTTCGGGCGGCAATGTTCCTGGAGAAATTGACACAAAAATCACTCAGAATAAATTATGTTGACATACCATATTAAACATAGTTAATTAAATCCTTAACGGCGAGATAAAACTTCATTTTAATTCAGTGAGCGCGTGATTGTCAAGATTTTTTTTTTTTTTTTTTTTTTTTAAATCTCCAATAGATTTCATTCATGTGCTTTAGGTGCATGAGCTTCGGGCGGCAATGTTCCTGGAGAAATTGACACAAAAATCACTCAGAATAAATTATGTTGACATACCATATTAAACATAGTTAATTAAATCCTTTGTAAAGAATCCTGTCTTTTAATAATCAATCAGAATTGAGAACTTAATTCATTTGATATCAAAATTAAGATTATTTCTGTTAGTTTGATAATCGTTTTATAACAATTTTACTCTTTGTTATATCTGAGAGTTTCAACTTGTCACCACGTGGTTGCAAACAAAAAGAGCGAAGGAAGCAATTTAGAGAGAGTATCAAATTAAAAGATTATATTCTTAGACCGTTCAAATCCGGGTGAATGACTTATTAGCTGACCTTTTCTTGGCTCGCCCATAGAATAAAGCGGTCAAGCCAGGTGTGCTTTGAAAATGACCCAAGAGAACTGCCAAGGCCGCTATTGGGATCCGAGTTTGCTCTTAAAATGGATTAACTATACCTATAGATGCAATATAACAATACAACTCCATGAGTCTATATATCTTTTTGTTTATTTATATATTCTGTCAGTGATAATGCATAGTAACTTCGTAGCATTTGGATTTTATGCACGTGAAAAATAAAAGCTCAAATATGAATTACCAACATGCATGTTGTCGTGCAGACTGAATTATCGTTGTGTAAGCTACTGTTAGCTCGATTCAATTTAAACCAGACGACTTTAAATATGGTATGAAGTCTCGATTACTAGGTATTGCTGTTTTGTCATTTGATGAAATGAGTAATAAGAAAGAATGGAGCTATGACAAAGGTGACTATGTTGCGAGGTCTTTTTTTTTTCTTTATGATACATTTCAGGTAAAATTCTTAAACATTTTATCACTCAAGTTTTTCAATAATTTTCCATTTCGAGATCAACAACAGAGAAAAAAGAATCCATACACAAATCCATCACTTACTACTTTGGAAAATGGTTTGAATAGGATTTGATTTAGCCCATGATAACACACAGCTGCCTGCCTTTAGGCTAAAATCAGTAACAACAGTTGTGAGATTAACACAAGTTGTGTTCAATGTCATTCATAGAGGGCTATAAAGTGTAACGACTTATTCGTAGTCCAGGTGTTTTCGTATACAAACAACCAATGTCAGTACAGTAGCAGCAAACAGCATGTACTGTATCTTGTTTCATTAAAACTGTTATAATTGCTTACAATCTTACTTTATTAAAAGTGTCAATTATTTACAGATATCATGAATGGTATAGTATTTACAACATACATACAAATATATATATATATATATATATATACGAACACATATATAATATATGTATATATATATATATATATATATGTGTGTGTGTGTGTATACATATATGCTTATGATCAATATGTTGATTATACCTTATATAATATTTGATTGCAGTATAATTATGAAATATTTCAAATAATGGAAAAAATAACCGTCAAAATCAAATTCCACCTCGTCTCCCTATCTCAGAAAATTATGCGCTCATGACTGGTAACGGAATTTCCGACATTTATTAGCTTAGATATAAACATAAAACTGATAAAGGCTGGATATTAATAAACTATATCAATAGGTGAAACAGTATATATATATATATATATATATATATATATACCTAATGATTGTGTTGACCCTGATCAAAAGCAATTTATTAATAATAAATGATGAGATCCTGCGCAAAATCGAGGGGGGGGTAGTTTGAAACCAAGGGGGGTGGGTAGTATAAAACCGGATTCAAATTACCTCCGGGGGTAGTTGAAACCGGTTTCAAGTTACCCCCCGGTAATGTGAATCCAGTTTCAAACTACCGGGGGGTAAGATTTGGAGGGGGTAATTTGAAACCGGTACACCGGGTCCAATATATTAATACATCAGCAGCAGTCCTTAAGGCTTCACTCTCTCCGGTTTATTATAACACCAGATTTCTTTTTCTCTATACTAACTTACCTTGCCAACACAAGAGGAGCAACTCTCTCTCTCTCTCTCTCTCTCTCTCTCTCTCTCTCTCTCTCTCTCTCTCTCTCTCGATATGTCATAATCTATGCATTTTTTTGTATTCTCTTCATATCAACTTTTATCAGCTTTTCGCCTGTTGTATCCGTGTTTTTATTTATTTATATGTGAGAGTGATAAAGAGAGAGTTCGATTTTCATACATTCAATGTATTTCTGTTCACGAAAAATAATTGCATGGAATAACATCATTATTATAATTATTTATTGAAATTATTATTATTATTATTATTATTATTATTATTATTATTTTGAAATTGTACCGATTCAACTACTATAAGTAATAGTTGTGATAACCAGCAAGCAATATAATCACATTTCACCGAGTTCCTCGAAAAAAATATGAAAATGGTTATTTGATTCTATAATAATGATGAAGGGCAAGGCGGATTGGTTCTCATTTTTAGAAAACAATATGAAAAATATCAAATAATTTCACACGATACGGATCATTTGGTCATAAGAATATCCCTTATATTTTAAGGGCATACTACACCTTTAACTCAAAAAATATCTATAAAAAGAAGTTTATAGTATTTCCAACTCTCTGTGATCATAAGAACGTGATATTTCTGTCCCGTTTGTCCATCTGTCGTATGACGTCATAAACCTTTAACGGTTTTATTAATTACCTTAAACAGACCTAAAATTTGCAAGTAGATACTCGTGTAATCTCGTTTTTCTTCAAATATCAAATAAGTAAATAATTAGAAAATGTAATAACCCGAGAGAGGTATATCCAGTCTGAACTCGCATGATAAATTTCAAGTAACTCCTATTATTCTTAGAATTTTGTTAAATATCTGAAACAAAAAAGTAGTGTTTTGAGAAGGAGCGTTTTAAAGTTTTTAGTTCCATGTCGGAAATATGCTTGAAAATTTACGATAAACAAAAGCCGGTTATTTATTTCATAAATGGCATTATATCCACAAACAACATTCTTTAACATATAATAATCCTATAGAGGAAAATATTCTTATAATTCTAAAATTTACTACAGATTATTTACAACATACTCACTTCGATTACGTGTTCAGATCCCCTGCCATCGACTTCTCTCTCTCTCTCTCTCTCTCTCTCTCTCTCCCTCTCTCTCCTCTCCCTCTCTCTCTCTCTCTCTCTCTCTCTCTCTCTCTCATCTCTCTCTCTCTCTCTCTCTATTTTTCTTGCATTTTAATGGCCTTTTTATGCCTCACTGCTTGGGTATTATTGCAGTGCTAAATCATTTCACAAGGATTTTGTTTAAGGACCGATGAGCGCCTTCCCTCCAGTCATATAGAATGCTTAACAAATAAGTGTAACACAGATGTTACACAGATGTTGCACAGTTGTTCAATAATTTCATTGGTTCCACGCCCTGGTCCGTAAGTTTCAC
>NC_090750.1:30511218-30516218 GCF_036898095.1 Palaemon carinicauda | reverse complement strand
TTCCAATCACTGCGACAAGGCAACTTCAATCTGTACAACGCTGCACTCACAAAGCTGGCCCCATGGTTCTTTGCACTTGACCACCCAAATTATGCTCGTTGGGTTGCAGTGCATATTAGAGATATGGCTTCCCTAGATTTGATGCATCCTGAGGTTGTTGCTGAATTCTCAGAAGGAAAGTTTGTTGTTCACAAAACACAACACTCATTTCCCGGCATCCCATTAGACCAAGTTCACGAACAGAACAACAAACAGATTAAAGGAGATTGTGGTGCTGTGGGCCTAACTGAAAACAGTGCACAACTCCAAAGATGGATGGTGGCTGGGTAAGAAGTGTCAAGAGTTGTGAATGTGTTTAAAAATGTGGTGAAAGGACTCCTGGGACAGGCAGAAAAGCATTCAAACCAAAGACACCATGAAGCTCAACAGGGGGTACAGACAATACACAGAAAGCAAATCAATTCCTTGTGTGATACATTAGAAGACATGGGAAATCCATTCATGGAAGATTCATCTGATCTTCTTGTATTAGGCACCCAGGATGTTGTAGACAAAGAGGTTATAGAAACCGTAAGGCATATCAAAAGGGTGGGAAATGAACAATATGGTTATTTTGGGAAGGAACGGCTAGAAGACAGAACCAAAAAGTCTGACAGACCCTATCAAAAGGAACAAATTTCCTCTAATCAGCAGCCAGCCTACCCGCAAAGTGTCAAAGGAGAAGCAACAAATTGCATCATTGAAAACAAGACTGTTCTCTTTTCTCTAAACTGTATGTCTTGACAAGTGAGAGATGGGGATATTGATGAGTTTTTCCACCATGAGAATCAGTCCAGTCCACCATCATTGTCACAGGGTGGAAAACTTCAACATGGGACCAAAGCTGATCTTCTCCCATTCCTTACACATCATAGTACCACAATCAAGGACAAGCCTGATACTGATGCTGTTCTTCTACAGTAGATGGGGCTGCCATTGTTAATATGCTTAACCCAGGTGCATCTAGAACATTTCAAGAGTATGCTGACCAGGTATTTGTACCACATGTAAAGCGTCAACTGGAGTCAGCAAGAAGGGTAAATATTATCTTTGATCAGTACTTCCACGACAGTCTGAAGGCGACTGGTAGGAGTCTCAGAGGAGAGGGGGACCGCAGAAAAGTAAACGCTAACACTCCTGTTCCTGGCAACTGGAAGGCTTTTTTGCGGTGTGATGCAAACAAAGCCGAGCTCTTCAGTTTTCTAGCGGATCAATGTACTACTGTCAACTGTCCAGAGGGCAAGCAAATTATGTCCACAAAAGGAGAATTGGTCCTTTGCAACCCCCAGGGGGACAGTATTGATCCAATATCTCCGTGCTCCCATGAGGAAGCAGACACAAGGCTTCTTCTCCATGCTAAAGATGCTGTTCAACATGGTTGTGAGAGGATCATGATCAGAACTGTGGACACTGATGTAGTAGTGTTAGCTATAGCATTGTGTCTTCCAATTCACGCAAGTGAACGGTGAATCAGCTTTGGGGTTGGGGACAACTTCAAATATATCCCTTGTACACACCATAGCTGGTTCTCTAGGTCCAAAGTGTCGTGCTCTGCCTATGTTTCATGCCTTCAGCGAGTGTGACAACACATCCTCCTTTGCTGGTAAAGGGAAGAAATCTTCTTGGGAGACGCGGCAAATATGTGAAAGTGTAACCGAGGTGTTTGCAGACCTTGGGAATGTACCAACACTGGAGAGAATTGACCAGCACATGGCAAACCTTGAGCGAGTTGTTGTTCTGCGTTATGACATCTGCCACATCAGCTTATGAAGCGAGAAAAGATCTCTTCACCAGGAAGGGCAGGTCTATTGATCTCACACCACCAACTTCTGCTGCTCTTTACCAGCATGTCATAAGAGTATCTTATCAAGCGGGTCATGTTTGGGGCCAGTCACTTCTCCCCAATCCCATGTTACCTTCATCTGTTGAATGGGGTTGGATGAAAGGACATGGAATGCATGGGAATCTTATTGGTCAGATCTGCCTTAAGCATCATATTCCTGTATGGAATTCCTGAAATGTGGATGTGTCAAAGGCTGCACAAGAAGATGCAAGTGTGTGAAAGCACTACTAGCACGTATGGCTCTGTGCAAATGTGGGGGGGGGGGATTGTTGTCTGTGTGTGTGATTAGACTGTGTACTTAAATTAGTCATTTCAGTACTGTACTAGCAATTGATGGTTACAAGGATAGGACCTATTTTGGGATTAAGTTAATATAAAACTCTTCATATTGAGTTAATAAAACATTGTACTTATGTTTGACATTCAAATACATTCTTTACTTTGTGTTAAATTACAGAACAAATATGATTACAGCCGGTTTGATATTTTTGTAGGCAATTTCTGTAACAAAAAGGTCATTTGCTTCTTAAATATTTGTCTTATGTGCCCACATTTGCTTTCGATATTTAGAACATCCTTGAAAATATAGGTAAAGACTCCAAAATTGTGACTATAATGATATAAATACTTCAAATAGCAGCATTTTCCAGATTTTTTGGCGGCCGTTCTTGAAAAAAGCGGCCGTATTGGAAAGATATCAAATGGGTCTCTATCACATTTCAAAAGGTACATCTCAAGCTAACTTTGTGCAAAATTTGGTGCTTTTAACCGAATGTGAACGATTTTTACTGAAAACGGCTGACTATAAGGGTTGTGATGGCACATTGGAAACGTCCATGTCATGCAATAAGACGGACTTGGGTTAGAATCAGCTCATGCTCGATAGTTTTTGTAGAGTTTGTAACCTCAATATCCTAGTGAGCTAATGATGGCGGGTTTTGGGGCTTTAGGTCTACTGGCTGAGTCATTAGCAGCTATTGCCTGGCTCTTCCTGTTCCCAGCTTGGATGGAGAGGGGGACGTGGGTGCTGGTCATTTGCATATATTGCCAGTCTCTAGGGTACTTTCCTGCTAGCTAGGGTACTATCACTATCCCTTGCATCTGTCATTCATGAGTAGCCTTTAAACCTTTAGATTTAAACCCAAATTCTTTAAGACTGCACTTGGGGTTGCCCAAACGCTATTGTCTTAGATTTCCTTTTCAATACATTTCCGTTGATTATTGAGCCTATCTTTCCTGCCATGGCTTGACCCAACAAGAGGCCTGGACTATTCCCAGTGAAGCTGGCATCACCTGACCCAGCCTGATTTGACATTTCCTCTGAATAATATTTAGCTAATACAAGACGAATTAATCAGTCTCTCTCTCTCTCTCTCTCTCTCTCTCTCTCTCTCTCTCTCTCTCTCTCTCTTTTAAACCTGCTTGGTGTTTGTTATTCAAGATCTTATCCACTACACACTCTCTCTCTCTCTCTCTCTCTCTCTCTCTCTCTCTCTCTCTCTCTCTCTCTTACCTGCTTAATGGTTGCTGTTCAAGATCATATCTCCTACCCTCTCTCTCTGTCTCCCAATTCCCCCTTCTCATGAGTTCCATGTCAGCTTCTCTATGTATGCACCAACGGAAACAAAGGAAATATACAGGCCACCGGCTCCGTGGATAAGCACCGAAATCAAAGAGGCTATGAAAAACCCGCGATCATTTAAGAAACAGGAGAGAGATTTAGTCAAAGATCAAAGCTCTATAGAACAATATAAACTATCACAGAATAAAGTAAAATCAATGATGGAATGTGCAAGAGTTAAATACAATCAAAACCAGCTAAATCTAACAGTAAAAATATGTGGAAAGTGATAAATAAAATTATTCCAACTAAGAAAACAGGAGGAAGGAGGAGTAACTTAGAACATCCGGAAGAAACTAGCGAAAGATTTAATGAATTCTTTGCGAATGTTGGCAAGAAAGTATATGAGGAGGTGAACACAAACAGGGAAGTGAATGAGGAAAATTCCACATTACTAGACGATCAGCATATCATCCATAGAAGAGAGAGTGTTTTAGGCCAAGTCCGGTTGATGTTGGAAAGGTGGTTCAGGTGGTTAATAGTTTAAAGAACACAAATTCTCATGGTCCTGATAACATTACGAGTCGATTTTTAAAAAGATTCAATGTCAGTCATAGGCCTTTATCTTACTGTAATTATTAACACTTCAATCGTAACAGACAAGGTCCCAATTGAATGGAAATATAGTATAGTAAATCCGCTTTATAAGGAAGGTGACGTTGATGATCCCAGTAATTTTAGACCAATATCTTTATTATCTATTATGTCAAAAGTATTGGAGAAAATTGTGAGCGACCAACTATACGACTACTTGGAGTCAGGGAAATTGTTATCTATCACTCAGCATGGTTTCAGAAAAACATTTATCTACAGAAAACTGCTCTAACAATAATATGTGAACAGATTCACGAAAATATTGATAATAGTAAAATATCTTTGCTTACTTTGTGTGATCTGTCAAAAGCTTTTGATTCTGTTTCCCATATACTACTTCTAAAAAAGATGATTGATTTAGGTATCGAGGATTTTTGGTTTAGAGATTATCTGACAGGTCGGACTCAATCAGTAAAAATAGATAACCACATCTCAAGCAGACATAAAGTGGAATATGTAGTACCACAAGGCTCGATTCTTGGACCAATTCTATTTAATATTTACGTAAATGACCTTGTTGATATAAATGACGCTGACGCGTTAGTCCAATATGCTGATGATGCGCAATTTCTTCACTCCGGTATGATCGATAACGTAGCAGAAATTCTCAATCGAGCTGAAAGAAATTAATAAAAGTAAACAAAATATTTTTCTGAAAATGGCTTAAAAATGAATGCCAATAAAACTCAATTTTTGTTTATAGGATCTCGTCAATATATCAACCGACTGCCGAACTATATTTCAATTAAAAGTAAATAACGACAACATCAAACCAAGTGAAAGCGTAAAAAATCTTGGTGTAATTATTGATAGATTTTTTTACTTTTGATAATCATGTAGAAAAGATATATAGCAAAGCTAAGGGAGTGCTGTATTTCCTAAATAGAAATAAAGGTCATTTTG
>NC_090750.1:30446796-30504296 GCF_036898095.1 Palaemon carinicauda | reverse complement strand
TTCGAAAGGCTAAATTGGTAACACCCAAGGCTTTTGATAGGATGAATTGATATAATAAAGGGCTTTTGGAAGGCTGAATTGGTAACACCAAGTGTTTTTTGTAATCCGGAATTGGTAACATCAATGGCTTTTTAAAGACTGAATTGGCAAACCTAGGATTTTTGAAAATCTGAACTAGTAACACTAAGGTCTTGTGAAAGACTGAATTGGTAGCACCACGGGATTCTCAAAGGCTGAATCGGTAACACCAAGGGTTTCAGAAAAGCTGAATTAGTAATAGCTTGGGGTTCTGAAAGGCTGAATTAGAAAAACCACGAGCTTCTGAAAGGCTGAATTGGTAACACCAAGGGCTTCTGAAAGGCTGAATTGGTAACACTATAGGTTTGTAAAAGGATGAAATGTTAACAACAAAGGATTCTGAATGGCTAAATTTGTTAAGACCAAGGATTTCTGAAAAGCTGTATAAATAAAGGTCTTCTGAAAGGATGAATTGATAAAACCAAGGACTTTTTAAAGGGTGAAATGGTAACACCAAGGACTTCTGAAAGACTGAATTGATAATACCAAGGGATTTTGAAAGGCTGAATTGGTAAAAGCTAAGACTTCTGTGAGGCAGGATTGGTAACACCAAGGGTTTCTTAAACGCTGAACTGGTAACAGTAAGGGCTTCTGTAATGCTGAATTGGTAACACAAAGGCATCATGAAAGGATTCATTGGTAACAACAAGGACTTTCAAAAGACTGAATTAGTAACACCAAGGGCGTCAGAAAAGCTGGAGTAGAAAAAGAAAAGGGTAATGAATGGCTGAATTAGTAAAGCAAAGGGTTTTTTAACGGCTTAATTGGTACTGCCAAGGGTTTCGATAAGGCTGAATTGGTAACATAAAGGGATTCTGAAAAGCGGAATATTTATACCATGGGCTTCTGCGAGGCTTAATTGGTAACATGAAAGGCTTTAGAAAAGCTGAATTCTTAGCACATAAGGCTTTGATATGTTGAATTGGTAACACAATGGGCTTCTGAAAGGCTGAATTGGTAACGCCAAGGTCTTCTTAAAGGCTGAAATGATAACAGCAAGTGTTTCTGAAAAGGCAAAATTGGTAGCACCAATGTCTTATGAAATGCTTAACTGCAAAAACCAAGGGATTTTTAAAGGCTTAATTGGCAACATCATAGTATTCTGAAAGGCTGAATTGGTATTCTGAAAAACTGAATTGCTGACAGAATTTGTGAAAGGCTGAATTCCTAACATCCAAGGGTTCTGAAAGGCTTGACTGGTAACGCTAAGGGATTCTGAATTGTTGAATTGATAATACCAAGAGTGTCATAAAGGCAGAATTGGTACCACCACGGACTTTTGAAAGGCTGAATTGATAACACCAATGGCTTGTGAAAGGGTGAAATGGTAACACCAAGTGTTTCTGAAATGTTGAATTGGTAACACCAAAAAGGCCTCTGAAAGGATGAATTGGTAACACCAAGGGCTTCAGAAAGGATGAATTGGTAACACCAAGAACTTCTGAAAGGCAGAATTGGTAGAAACAATGACTTCTGCCATTTTGAATTGGTAAAAGCAAAGTCTTCTTAAAGTCTGATTTGGTAACACCAAAGGCATCAGAAAGTCTAAATTGGTAACACCTAGGGCTTTTGCAAGTCTCAATTGGTAACAAAATGGTCTTCTGAAAGGCTGAATTTGTAACATCAAGGGTTTCTAAATTTCTAATTGGTAACACCAAGAGCTTAAGAAAGGCTAAATTGATAACACCAATGGTTTCCTAAAGTCTGAAATGGTAACACCAAGGATTTTTGAAAGGCAGAATTGGCAACACTAAGGGTTTCTTAAAGGATGAACTGGTAACACCAAGGGTTTTCAAAGACTATATTGGTAGCACCAAGTGTTTCTGAAAGGCTGACTGTGTAACAATAAGTCTTTTTGGTAGCAGAATTAGAAATTACAAGGTTTTTTTTAAGGTTGAATTGGTAATGCATTCAATAGCCACTGAAAGTCTGAACTGGAAAAATCAAGGGTTTCTTGAAGGCTGGACTGGTAACACCAAGGGTTTCTAAAGTGCTGAATTGGTAACACCAAGGGTTTCAGAAGGGATGTATTGGTAACACAAAGGGCTTCTAAAAGACTGAGTTTTGAAGACCAAGTGCTTCTGGAAGGCTGAATTGGTAAAACGAAGGGTGTGTGAAAGGCTGAATTGCTAACAGCTAGGGCTCTTGAAGGTGGAATGAGTAACACAAAGGGCTTTTGAAAGGCATCATTAGCAACATCAGGGTTTTCTGAATGCTTAATCTGTACCACCAAGTGCTTCGAAAAGGCTGACTTGGTAATTAAAACCGCTTCTGAAAGGTGGGAATGGTAATACCAGGGGCAACTGAATTGCTGAAATAGTAACAAAAAGGGCTTCTGAAAGGTGGGAATGGTAATCCCAAGGGCAACTGAATCACAGAGATGGTAACAACAAGGGCTTCTGAAAGGCTGAATTGGTAACATCAAAGGCTTCTGAAAGATTGAATTGGTAACATCAAATTCTTAAAAAAGGCAAAATTAGTAACACCGATGGCTTCTGAAAGGTTGAATTGGTAACACCAAGTGCTTATGAAAAGCTCATTTGGTTTCATCTAAGGCTTCTAAAAAGCTCAATTTATATCACCAGGGGCTTCTGAAAAGCTGAATTTGTAACACCAAAGGCTTTTGAAAGGTTGAAATTGTAACACAAAGTGCTTCAGAAAGGATGAATTGATAACCAAAGGGGCTCCTGAAAGGCCTAATTGGTAACACCATGGCCTTTTGAAATGTGAAGATTGTAACAATATGGGCTTCTGAAACGCTGAATTAGTAACACCAAGTGCTCCCGAAAGGTTTAATTGATAACACCAAGGACTTCAGAAAGGCTGAATTGGTAACACCAAGGTCTTCTGAAAGGCCGAATTGGTTACACGAATGACTTTCGAAATGCTGAAAGGCTATCACCAAATTTCTGAAAGGATTAATTGATAACACCAATGGCTTCAAAAAGTTTCATTTGGTAACACCTTGGGCTTATGAAAGGGATAAATGGTAACACCAAGGGCAACTGAAAGGCTGAAATGGTGACACTAAGGGCTTTTTAAGGCTAAATTGGTAAAACTTGGGCCTTATGATTGATTGTATTGGTAACACCAAGAGCTAGAGAAAAGCTGAATTGGTAACTGCTAGGGCTTGCTAAAGGCTTAACTGGTAACACCAAGGATTGTTTTAGAGACTAAATTGGTAACACCGACGGATTCTGAATTGCTGAACTAGTAAATAAAGAGGTTTTTAAAGGCTGAATTGGTGCCGCCAGGGGTTTCCATAAGTGTAAACTGGTAACACAAAGGGCTCTGGAAAGTGTAATATTTGATATCACGGTCTTCTAGGAGGCTAAATTGGTAACACCGAAGGCTTTGGAAAAGCTGAATTTGTAGCAAATAGGGCTTTGATATTTTGAACTGGTAACATAAAGGGGCTTTCGACAGGCTGAATTGGTAATACCAAGGCCTTCACTAGTGCAGAATTGGTAACAACAATTGCTTTCGAGAGGCAGATTTGGTAACATCCAATGCTTTTGATAGGCTAAATTGATATCATAAAGGGCTTTTGGAAGGCTGAATTGGTAACACCAAGTGTTTTTTGTAATCCTGAATTGGTAACATCAAGGGCTTTTTGAAGACTAAATTAGCACACAAAGGAGTTTTGAAAGTTTGAATTAGTAACACTATGGTCTTGTGAAAGACTGAATTGGTAGCACAACGGGATTCTCAAAGGCTAAATCGTAACACCAAGGGTTTCAGAAAAGCTGAATTGGTAATAGCTTGCATTTTTGAAAGGCTGAATTAGGAACACCATGGGCTTCTGAAAGGCTGAATTGGTAACACCAAGGGCTTCTGGAAGGCTGAATTGGTAACACCAAAGGTTTGTAAAATGATGAATTGGTAACAACAAGGAATTCTGAATGGCTAAATTTGTTAAGACTAAGGATTTCTGAAAGGCTGTATAACCAAGGTCTTCTGAAAGGATGAATTAATAAAACCATGGACTATACCCAGGAAAGGTATGATGGGTCGTATGCGACCCCTACAGCATTTTCAAAACCTGTTTTTTCCCCATAAATCATCAGCTGTCTCGAATATGGAAGTGATCGACCTGCAAGGGGTGACTAGTCTACATGCCATTGTTTGCTTTAGGACTGATTTTCGTCTAACTTCCCTCCTTCCCCGTTTTTTTACCCCCCCCCCCCGGTGTTGACCTCGACCCTGACATACCTTTATAGGGGTAAGTGATCAAACAGCAAAGTTATTACATAATTATAAATTGTCGAACAGTGTTGATACTTGTTTGGTTCTTTATAGTTGGAAAGTGTGGATGGATGGTGTGTATACCACTTGCCTGACATTGGTTTTGGCTTAGATGCCATATATTGCCATGAGGTCCATTTTCCCTCAAATACTAATTTCTGAATTTTTTTCTATTTTTTGCAAATTTGATTTTTTTTTCTATTTATTTTGAATTTATCTTCAATAATGGCCAGCAGGCAGTATTCCCTTGGCATGGATGTCATCAACACACTTCTTATGGAGTTAAAAAGAGATGTTGATGATAATATGGAGTTTGCAACCCCAATCTTCATTTCAAGTGGTAGATTGGGCTGTAAGAGTGGTTGCGGTCTGTGGCCATTTTGTTGACATACCCGAAAGGTAAGTTGGCATATCTCTACATATTCTTGTTCTATATAGAATTCGTGATATTTTGCTATATTTTAATGCATAAATATCATATTTTATAGGAGATACAATGATTTTCATAAGAAATTTACATTGTGAAACTAGGCCGTCAAAAAATGACCTTTAGATTTTGCCCCTGATATAACAGTAAATTACATCTTAGTACACATTTTATTATGTATTTCTTTTCTAGGATAATATGAGTTTATTTTATAAAAAAATTAGCCTCTTCCTATTTCATTTGGGTACCCAAAAAAATTCATGAAATTTGGACAATTTTTTTTGGCCAAAAAAAGTTACCCTTTTTTTCTCATTTCAGATCTAGACTTCTATGGGTCCAACTCATTTCCAGCAACTACAAGCTGTTGCTTTGCCATCTAAGAAGGTGTCCCTAAAGGGATTTATGTGTATATGTATATTTCTATTTTTTGTGAATATTTACGTCAAGTCTTTTTTTTTGTATACTTAAATTTTTAATATATTTCCAATAAATAGTTATTTTGTAGATGGGTATCATTAATATTCTCAGTAGTTTTTAGCATTCTTTGAAGTATTTTTAGCAAGTCAAGCAATACAGATTGATGCATAACTAAATTTTCCTGAATTTTTTTCGGAGTCGTGGTCGCGCGCGACCGAGTATACCCTTAAGGGGATGTCCGAGGAGCGTACCTATCCAGGGTAGGAGGAAATGTTAACCAAGGACTTCTGAAAGACTGAATTGATAATACCAAGGGCTATTGAAAGGCTGAATTGGTGAAACCAAAGACTTCTGTAAAGCAGGATTGGTAACACCAAGGGTTTCTTAAACGCTGAACTGGTAACAGTAAGGGTTTCTTTAAGGCTGAATTGGTAACACAAAGGCATCATGAAAGGATTCATTGGTAACAACAAGGTCTTTCAAAAGACTAAATTAGTAACACCAAGGGCGTCAGAAAAGCTGGAGTAGTAAAAGGAAAGGTTAATAAAAGGCTTAATTAGTGAAACAAAGGGTTTTTTAATGGCTTAATTGGTACTGCCAAGGGTTTCGATAAGGCTGAGTTGGTAACATAAATGGATTCTGAAAAGCAGAATATTTATACCATGGGCTTCTGCAAGGCTCAATTGGTAACATGAAAGGCTTTAGAAAAGCTGAATTCTTAGCACATAAGGCTTTGGTATGTTGAATTGGTAACACAAAGGGCTTCTGAAAGGCTGAATTGGTAACACCAAGTGTGTCTCAAAGGCTAAAATGATAACAGCAAGTGTTTCTGAAAAGGCAAAATTGATAGCACCAATGTCTTCTGAAATACTTAACTGCTAACACCAAGGGTTTTTTAAAGGCTTAACTGGTAATACCATGGTATTCTGAAAGGCTGAATTGGTATTCTAAAAAGCTGAATTTGTGACAGAATTTATGAAAGGCTGAATTGGTAACATCCAAAGCATCTAGAAGGCTTGACTGGTAACACCAAGGGATTCTGAATTGTTGAATTGATAATACCAAGGGTGTCATAAAGGCAGAATTGGTACCACCACGGACTTTTGAAAGGCTGAATTGGTAACACTAATGGCTTATGAAAGGGTGAAATGATAACACCAAGGTTTTCTGAAATGTTGAATTGGTAACACCAAAGTGCCTCTGAAAGGATGAATTGGTAACACCAAGGGCTTCAGAAAGGATGAATTGGTTACACCAAGGTATTCTGAAAGGCAGAATTGGTAGAATCAATGGCTTCTGCCATTTTGAATTGGTAAATGCAAGGTCTTCTTAAAGTCTGATTTGGTAACACCGAAGGCATCAGAAAGTCTAAATTGGTAACACCTAGGGCTTTTGCAAGTCCCAATTGGTAACAAATTGGTCTTCTGAAAGGCTGAATTCGTAACATCAAGGGTTTCTAAATGTCTAATTGGTAACACCAAGAGCTTAAGAAAGGCTGAATTGATAACACCAATGGTTTCCTAAAGGCTGAAATGGAAAAACCAAGGGTTTTTGACAGGCAGAATTGGCAACACTAAGGGTATCTTAAAGGATGAACTGGTAACACCAAGGGTTTTCAAAGGCTATATTTGTAGCACCAAGTGTTTCTGAAAGGCTGACTGTGTAACAATAAGTCTTTTTGGTGGCTGAATTAGTAATTACAAGGGTTTTCTAAAGGTTGAATTGGTAATCCAGTCAATGGCGTCCGAAAGTCTGAACTGGCAAAATCAAGGATTTCTTGAAGGCTGGACTGGTAACACCAAGGGTTTCTAAAGTGCTGAATTGGTAACACTAAAGGTTTCAGAAGGGATGTTTTGGTAACACCAAGGGCTTCTGAAAGGCTGAAGTAATAACAGGAAATCTTCTGAAAGGCTGATTAGGTAACACCAAGGTCTTCTGGAAGGCTGAATTGGTAATGCCAAAAGCTTTAGAAAGGCTGAATTTGTACCCCAAAGGGAATGTGAAAGATTGATTTGGTAACACAAGAGGCTTCTGAATGGTTGATTTGGTAACACAAAGGGCTTCTGAAAGGCTGAATTGATAACAGCAAGTGTTTCTGAAAAGCTGAATTGGTAGCACTAGGGCCATCGGATATGCTGAATTGGTGACACCAAGGGCTTCAAAAGGCTTCATTAATAACATCAGGATCTTTTGGAAGGCTGAATTGGTAACGCTAAGGGCTTCCGATAGGAAGTATTGGTAAGACCAAAGGCTTCTGATAGACTAAATTGGTAACACCAGGGGCATCTTAAAAGCTGAATTGTTAAGAACAAGGGCTTCTGCAAGGCTGAATTAGTATAACAAGGGGATTCTAAAGGCTTAATTGATAACCCTAAAAGCTTCAGTAATGTAGAATTAGTTACACCAAATGTTTCTAAATGCTTAATTGATAACACCAAATGTTTCAAAAAGGGTGAATTGTTAACACCAAATGCCTCCGAAAGGTGGGAATGGTAACACCAACGGCTTATTAAAGGCTATGCATGTTTTACCATGGTTTTTTGGAAGGCTGAATAAGTAATTCCATGTTTAGAAAGGCTAAATTTTCAGCCACGGACTTTTGAGATTTTGAATTAGTAACACAACTGCCTTCTTAAAAGGTGAATTTGTAGCATCAAAGGCTTGTGAACGGTTGAATTGATAACACAAGGGGCCTTTGAAATTCTTATTTGGTAAGACCAAGGACTTCTGAAGGGCTGAATTGATAACATCAAGTGTTTTGAAAGGCTGAAATGGTAGCACCAAGGTCCTCAAAAATGCTGAATTGGTAACACCAAGGACTTCTTCAAGGCTGAATTGGTAACACTAGGGGCTTCTGAAAGGCTGAATTGGTAACACGAAGGGCTTAGGAAAGGCTGCATTTTTAAGACCATGTGCTCCGGAATGCTGAATTGATAACACAAAGGGGTTTTGAAATGCTGAAATGATAACACCAAGGGCTTCTGAAAGGCTAAAATGGTAACACTAAGGGCTTCTGAAAGGATGAATTGGTAACATCTAGGCCCTCTGAAACATGGAATAGGTAACACCAAAGGCTTTTCAAAGGCAGAATTGGTAATAACAATCAATGGCTTCTGAAATGCTGAATTGGTGAGAGCAAGTGCTTCTAAAAGGCACAATTGGTTACACCGAAGGCTTAATAATGTGTGAATTGGTAACACCAAGGGCTTTTGAAAGACTCAATTGGTAACACCAAGGGTTTCTAAATGTTTAGTTTATAACACCAAGTGCTTAAAAAATGGTGAATTGTTAACACCAAGGGCTTCGGAATGGTGGGAATGGTAACGCCAAGGGCAATTGAAACGCTCAAATGGTAACTCTAAGGACTCCCGAAAGGCTGCATTGGCAACATCAAGGGATTTCGAAAGATTGAAGTGGTAACACCAAGGTATTAAGAAAGGCTAAAATAGTAACACTAAGGTCTTCTGAAAGGCTGATATGGTAACACCAAGGGCTTGTGAAAGGCTCAATTGTTCTCATCCAAGTCTTCTGAAAAGCTTACTTTTTAGCAGCAAGGGCTTTTCAAATGCTGAATTGGTAACACCAAGGGCTTCTAGAAGGTAGAGATGGTATGACTATTGGCTTTTCAAACACTGAATTGGTAACACCAAGTACTTCTGAGAGCCTGAATCTGTAACACCAATGGCTTCAGGAAGGCTGAATTGATAACACCAAGGTTTTCCTAAAGGCAGAATTAGTAACACCAATAACCTGAAAGGCTGAATTAGTAACACCTAGAACTCCTGAAAGACTGAATCAGTAACTCCAATGGCTTTAAAAAAGTTTAATTGGTAACACCAAGGGCTTCTGAAAGGCTGAGTTGGTAACACCATGGGCTTATGAAAGGCAGAGATTGTAACATCAGTGACAACTGAAAGGCTTAAATGGTAACACTATGGGCTTCTTAAAGGCTAAATTGGTAATGCTTAGGGCTCATGAAAGATTACATTGGTAACACCAAGAACTACAAAAGGGCTGCATTGTTAACAACAATGGCTTGTGAAAGGGTGAATTGGTAACATAAACGGCTCCTGAAAGGTTGAATTGGTAGGAAAAAGGCCTTTTGAAAGACTGAATTGGGAACAACTAGGGCTTAGGAAAGTCTGAATTGGTAAAAACACGGGCTTTTGAAAGGATGATTTGGTAATAAGGGCTTCTGAAAGGCTGAATTGGTAACGTCAATGGATTCTGAAATGTTGAATTAGTAACACCAGGGGTTTCAGAAAAGCTTAATTTGTAGTACCAGGGGCTTTGATAGTTTGAATCGATCACACTATGGGCTTCTGAAAGGCTTAATTAGTAAATCCAAGGACTTCAGAAGGGCTGAAATGATAGCAGAAACTGCTTCTGAAAGGCAAAATAGATAGCACCAAGGTCTTATGAAATACTTAACTGCTAACACCAAGGGTTTTTGAAATGTTTAATTGGTAACACCAGCGTCTTTTGATAGGCTAAATCGGTAAAACCAAGGTTGTCTGAAAGGCTGAATTGATAACGCAAAGGGCTTTTGAAAGCTGAATTGGCAACACGAAGGGGTTCTAAAAAACTGAATTGACAACCTCAAGATCCTCAGAAATACAGAATTTGCAACACCAAGGGCTTGTGAAAGGCTTGATTAGTAACACCCAAGGCTTGTGGAAGGCTTGATTGGTAACACAAGGGGTTTCTGAAAGGCTGAATTGGTAACACCAATAGCTCATGAAAGGTTGGAATCTTAACACCAAGGGCTACTGAAATGCTGAGTTGGTAATACCAAGGGCTTCTGGAAGGCAGTATTAGTAACAAAAATGGCTTCTGAAATACTGAATTGGTAAAACAAAGGGCTTTTGAAAGTCGGATTTGGTAACACAGAAGGCTTCAGAAACTCTGAATTGGCAACACAATGGGCTTCTTTAAGGCTGAATTGGTAACATTAAGTGTTTTTAAATGTTTAATTGGTAACACCAACAGCTTCAAATAGGCCGAATCGATAACACCTATGGCTTCCTAAAGGCTGAAATAGTAACAGCTGGGGTTTTTGAAGACTGACTTGGTAACACTAAGGGTTTCTGAAAGGTTGAACTAGTATCCCCAAGGGTTTCTAAAGGCCGTATAGGTAACACCAAGTGTTTCTTGAAGGCTGAATTGGTAACAAGTCTTTTTGAAAGGCTGAATTAGTAACTCCAAGGGTTTTTTAAATGTAGAATTGGTAACACATCCAATGGCGTCTGAAAGGCTGAATTGGTAAAATGAAGGGTTTATTGAAGGCTGAACTGGTAACACGGAGGGTTTTTGAAGTGTTGAATCCGTAACACCAAGGGTTTCAGAAATGATGCATTAGTAACATCAAGGACTTCTGAAAGACTGAATTAGTAACACCAAGGGCTTCATAAAGGCTGAAGTAATAACAGCAAAGGCTTCTGAAAGGCTGATTAGGTAACACCAAGAGTTTCTGGAAGGCTAAATTGGTAACACTAAGAGCTATAGAAAGGCTGAATTTGCAGCACCATGGGATTGTGAAAGGTTGAATTGGTAACGCAAGGGGCTTCTGAATGGTTGATTTGGTAACAACAAAGGTTTCTGAAAAGCTGAATTGGGAAGAGAACGTGTTTTTGGAAGGCTGAATTGCTAGCACCAAGGTCTCCTGATATGCAGAATTGGTAACACCAGGGGCTTCAAAAGGCTTAATTATTAGCATCAGGGGCATATGGAAGGCTGAATTGGTAACACCAAGGGCTTCTGATAGGCTGCATTGATGAGACTAAAGGATTCTGATAAGCTAGATCAGTAACACCAAGGGCATGTGAAACTGAATTGGTAACATGAAGGGCTCCTCGAAGGCGGAATTGGTATCACAAAGGGCTTCTGAAAGGCTTAATTGGTAACGATAAGGGCTTCAATAAGGCAGAATTGATAACATCAAGTGTTTCTAAAGGCCAAATTGATAACACCAATATCTTCAAAAATGGTGATTCAGTAACACCAAGGGCTTTTGGAGAGCAAAAAGTGACACCAAGGGCCACTGAAAGGCTGAAATGATAAAACCAAGGGCTTCAGGAAGGCTAAATTGATAACATCAAGGGTTTGTGAAAGGCTGAATTGGTAACATCAATGGCTCCTGAAAGGCTGAACTAAAAAGAGCAATGGCTTCAGAAACCCTGAATTGGTAACACCGAGTGGTTCAGGAAGCCTTAATTGGTAACAGCACGCCCTTCTGGAAGGCTAAATTGGTAAAACTATGGGCTTATGAAAGGCTGATATGGTGACACAAAGGGTTTCTAAATGCTGAATTTGTAACATCAAGGGTTTATGAAATGCCAAAATTGGTAACACTGGGTGTTTCTGGAAGGCAGAACTGGTAACAACAAGATCTTCTGGAAGGCAAAATTTGTAACATAAAGGGCCTCAGATAGGCTGAATTGATGAAACTCAGGGTTTCCTAAAGACTGAAATGGTAACATAAAGGATTTCTGAAAAGCTGATTGGCAACACCAAGGGTTTCTGAAAAAATAAATTGGTAACACCAAGGGTTTGTAAAGGCTGAATTGGTAACACCAAGTTTTCTGAAAGGCTGAATTTGTAACAACAAGTGTTTTTCAAAGGCTAACTTGGTAACATCATGGGGCTTCTGATGACTGAATTGGTAACATCAATGGCTTCTGGAAGGCTGAATTGGTAAAACGAAGGGTGTGTGAAAGGCTGAATTGCTAACAGAAAGGGCTCCTGAAGGCTGAATGAGTAACACAAAGGGCTTTAGAAAGGCATCATTGGTAACACCAAGGGTTTCTGAATGCTTAATCAGTACCACCAAGTGCTTCGAAAATGCTGACTTGGTAATTCCAACCGCTTCTGAAAGGTGGGAATAGTAATACCAGGGGCAACTAAATTGCTGAAATAGTAACAAAAAGGGCTTCTGAAAGGTGAGAATGGTAATCCCAAGGGCAACTGAATAACAGAGATGGTAACAACAAGGACTTCTGAAAGGCTGAATTGATAACATCAAGGGCTTCTGAAAGATTGAATTGGTAACATCAAATTCTTAAGAAAGGCAAAATTAGTAACACCGATGGCTTCTGAAAGGCTGAATTAGTAACACCAAGTGCTTGTGAAAAGCTCAACTGGTTTCATCCAAGGCTTCTGGAAAGCTTAATTTTTAGCACCAAGGGCTTCTAAAAAGTTGAATTGGTAACACCAAAGGCTTTTGAAAGGTTAAAATTGTAACACAAAGGTCTTCAGAAAGGATGAATTGATAACCCAAGGGGCTCCTGAAAGGCTTAATTGGTAACACCATGGCCTTTTGAAATGTTGAGATTGTAACAATATGGTCTCCTGAAACGCTGAATTGGTAACACCAAGTGCTCCAGAAAGGTTGAATTGATAACACCAAGGACTTCAGAAAGGCTGAATTGGTAACACCAAGGTCTTCTGAAAGGCCAAATTGGTTACACCAATGACTTTCGAAATGCTGAAAGGCTATCACCAAGAGTTTCTGAAAGGCTTAATTGATAACACCAATGGCTTCAAAAAGTTTCATTTGGTAACACCAAGGGCTTCTGAAAGGCTGAGTTGGTAACACCATGGGTTTAGGAAAGGGAGAAATGGTAACACCAAGGGCAACTGAAAGGCTGAAATGGTGACACTAAGGGCTTCTTCAAGGCTAAATTGGTAACACTTAGGTCTTATGATTGATTTAATTGGTAACACCAAGAGCTAGAGAAAAACTGAATTGGTAAATGCAAGGGCTAGTGAAAGGCTTAATTGGTAACATGAGGGATTTTTTAGAGGCTAAATTGGTAACACCGGTGGATTCTAAATTGCTGAACTAGTAAATAAAGAGGTTTTTAAAGGCTGAATTGGTGCTGCCAAGGGTTTCCATAAGGGTAAATTGGTAACTCAAAGGGCTCTGGAAAGTGGAATATTTGATACCACAGGCTTTTGGGAGGCTAAATTGGTAACACCGAAGGCTTTGGAAAAGCTGAATTTGTAGCAAATAGGGCTTTGATAGGTTGAACTGGTAACATAAAGTGGCTTTTGACAGGCTAAATTGGTAACACTAATGGCTTGTGATAGGCTGAAGTGGTAACACCAAGGGTTTCTGAAATGTTGAATTGGTAACACCCAGGGCTTCTAAAAGGATGAATTGGTAACACCAAAGGCTTCAGAAAGGCTGAATTGATAACACCGATGGTTTCCTAAAGTCTGAAATGGTAACACCTACGGTATTTGAAAGGCTGAATTGGCAACACCAGGGGTTTCTTAAAGGTTGAACTGGTAACACCAAGGGTTTTTAAAGGCTATATTGGTAACAGAAAGTGTTTCTGAAAGACTGGATATGTAACAACAAGTCTTTTTGATTGCTGAAATAATAATTACAAGGGTTTTTTTGAGGTTGTATTGGTAACACACTCAATGGTGTCTGAAAGGCTGGACTAGTAAAATCAAGGGTTTCTTGAAGGCTGAACTGGTAATAACAAGGGTTCCTGAAGTCTTGAATTGGTAACACCAAGGGTTTCAGAAGGGATTTATTGGTTACATCAAAGGCTTCTGAAAGACTGTATTAATAACAGAAAGGGCTTCAGGAAGCCTGAAGTAATAACAAGAAAGGCTTTTGAAAGCCTAATTATGTAACACCAAAGGGTTTCTGAAAGGTGGAATTGGTAACACCAATTGTTTCTCAATGCTTAAATGGTAACAGCAAAGGTTTCTGGAATGCTGAATTTGTAAAATCGATGGTTTCTGAAAGGCTGAATTGGTAATAGTAAGGGCTTCTGCAAGGCAGCAATGGAAACACTAATGGCTTCAAAAAGGCTTAACTGATAACACTAAGGGTTCCCGAAAGGCTTAATTGTCCTCATCAAAGTCTTCAGAAATACTAAATTGGTACCAACATTGTCTCCTGACAGGCAAATGGTAACACCGACCACAGAAAGGCTGAATTGGTAACATGTGCATGTAAAAGGTTGAACTGGTAACATCGATGTCTCCTTAAGTGCTGAATTGGTAACATCAAGGTCGTCAGAAAGTCTGAATTGGGAACACCAAGGCCTTCTGACAGGCTGAATTGGTAACCGCATAGGACTTCTGAAAGCCTAATCGGTTACACCAAGGGTTTTCAAATGATGAATTGATAACACTAATTGTTTCTGAAATGCTGAATTGATAAAATCGAGTGTTTTTGAAAGGCTAAATTAGTAGTAGCAAGGGCTTTTTCAAGACAGAGCTGGTAACACTAAAGGTTTCAGAAAGGCTGAATGGTCATCGCCAAGGGTGTCTGAAAGGTTGAACTGGTAATATCAATTGTTTCTAGAATTGTAATACTGAAGGTTTCTGAAAGCCTGAGTTGGTAACAACAAGTGTTTCTGAAAGACGGAATTGGTAACACCAAGGTCTCTGGAAAGCGGAATATTTGATACCACAGTCTTCTTGGAGGCTTAATTGGTAATACCAAAGGCTTTAGAAAAGCTGAATTTGTAGCACATAGGGCTTTGATAGGTTGAATTGTTACACAAAGGGGCTTTTATAAGGCTAAATTGGTAACACCAATGGCTTGTGAAAGGCTGAAATGGTATAACCAAAGGATTCTGAAATGTTGAATTGGTAACACTAAGGGCTTCTAAAAGGATGAATTGGTAACAACAAGTGCTTCAGAAATGATGGATTGGTAACACCAAGGGCTTCTGAAAGCCAGAATTGCTAACAACAATGGCTTCTGCAATACTGAAAGTCTGATTTGGTAATAATGAAGGCTTCAGAAAGTCTAAGTTGGTAACACCTAGGGTTTTACAAAGGCTGAATTGGCAACACCAAGGGTTTCTTAAAGTTTGAACTGGTAACAACCAGGGTTTCTAAAGGCTATATTGGTAACAGAAATTTTTTGAAAGACTGAATATGTAACAACAAGTCTTTTTGATTGCTGAATTTTTAGTTACAATGGTTTTTTAGAAGTTTTATTGGTAACACACTCAATGGCGTCTGAAAGGCTGATCTAGTAAAACCAAGGGTTTCTTAAAGGTTGAACTGGTAACATCAAGGGTTTCTGAAGTGCTGAATTGGTGATACCAAGGGTTTCAGAAAGGATGTACTGGTAACATCAATGGCTTCTAAAAGACATAATTAGTAAATCATGGGGCTTCGGGAAGGCTGATATAATAACAGGATAGGCTTCTGAAAGGATGATTAGGTAACACGAATGGCTTCTCGAAGGCTGAATTGGTAACACCAAGGGCTTTAGAAAGGCTGAATTTGTAGCACAAAGGGAATGAGAAAGGTTGATTTATTAACTCAAGGGGCTTCTGAATGGTTGATTTGGTAACACCAAGGTCTTCTGAAATGCTGAATTGATAACAGCAAGTTTTTTTAAAAGGCTGAATTGGGAGCACCAAGGCCATATGATATGCTAAATTAGTAACAAATAGGGCTTCAAAAGACTTAATTAATAACATCAGTATCTTTTGGAAGGCTGAATTGGTAACACTAAAGGCTTCTGATAGCCTGCATTGGTAAGACCAAAGGCTTCTGATATGCTAAATTGGTAGCACCAAGGACGTCTGAAAGGCTGAATGGCTAACACCAAGGGCTTCTGGAAGGCGGAATTGGTATCACAAAGAGCTTCTGGAATGCTTAATTGGTAACCCCAAGGGCTTCAGTAATGTGGATTTGGTAACAACGAAGGTTTTTAAATGCCTAACACCAAGTGCTTCAAAAATGGTGAGTTGATAATACCAAGGGCTTTTAAAAGGGTGAAATGGTAAAACCAAGGGCATCTGAAAGGCCGAAATGATAAAACCAAGGGCTTTAGGAAGGTTAATTTGGTAACATCAAGAGCTTGTGAAAGGCTTAATAGGTAACATAATGGCTCCTTAAAGGCAGAATTGGAGCATGGGCTTCTGAAAGACTGAACTGGTAACATCCAGGGGTTCAGAGAGTGGGAATTGGTAACACCAAGGGCTTCTGAAAGGCTCTATTGGTAATACCATGGGTTTATGAAATGCTGATATGGTAACACCAAGGGTTTGTAAATGCTGAATTTGTAACACTAAGGTTTTCTAAAAAGCTAAATAGGTAACACCGAGTGTTTCTGGAAGGCAGAATTGGTAACAACAAGGCCTTCTGGAAGGTAGAATTGGTAACACAAAGGGCTTCGGAAAGGCTGAATTGATAAAACCCAGGGTTTCCTAAAGCTTGATATATTAACACCAAGGGTTTCTGAAAGAGTGAATTGGCAACACCAAGGGTTTCTGGAAAGATGAATTGGAAACACCAAGAGTTTGTAAAGGCTGAATTGGTAACACCAAGTGCTTCTGAAACGTTGAATTTAAAACAAGTGTTTTTTAAGGGCTGAATTGGTAACACCAAGTGTTTTTTTTTTTGGGAGGCTTAATTGGTAACATCAGTGACTTCTGAAAGCCTTAATAGGCCAGACTGGTAACACAATGGGTGTCTGAATGGCTGAATTGGTAACACCAAGGGCTTCAAAAAGGATGCATTAGTAGCACCAAGGGTTTGTAAAGGCTGAATTGGTCAAACCAAGTGTTTCTGAAAGTCTCAATTGGTAACACCAAGGGGTTTGTAAAAGCTGAATTGGTAAAACCAATGGCTTCTGAAAGAATGAATTGGTAACACCATGGCTTTCCTAAAGGCTGAACTGGTAACATAAAGGGTGTCTGAATAGCTGAATTGGTAGCACCAAGGGCTTCAGAAAGGATGCATTGGTAACAGCGAGGGCTTTTGAAAGACGGAATAAATAACAACAAAGGCTTCTGAAAGTCTGACTAGGTAACACCAAAGGCTTTCGAAAGACCTAATTGGTAATGCCAATAGTATACAAATGGCTAAATTGGTAAAAATGAGTTATTGAAATGCTGACTATGTTATACAATGGTCTTCTGGAAGGTTGAATTAGTATTACCTCGGCATTTAGAAAGGCTAAATTTGTAACAACAATGACTTGTGAAAAGTTCCATTAGTAACACAACTGGATTCTTAAAGACTGATTTGGCAACACCAAGGGAATATTAAAGGCTGAATATGTTATACCAGGGTTTTCTGGAAGGCTCAATTAGTAATACCACGGACTTGTGTAATGTTGAATTAGTAACACAACTGGCTTCTTAAACGGTGAATTTGTAGCACAAAGGGCTTGTGAACATTCGTATTGGTAACAGAGGGGCCTTTGTAAGACTTATTTGGTAAACCAAGGACTTCTGAAGGGCTGAATTGATAGTGTTTTTTAAAGGCTGAATTGGTAGCACCAAGGTCCTACAAGATGCTGAATTGATAACACCAAAGACTTCTTAAAGGCTGAATTGGTAATACCAAAGACTTCTGAAGGCTGAATTGGTAACACCAGGGGCTTCTGGCAGGCTCAATTGGTAACATGAAGGGTTTCTGAAAGGCTGCATTTCAAAGACCATGCCCTTCTGAAAGGCTGAATTGGTATCACACAGGGTGTCTGAAAGGCTGAAGTAGTAACAGCAAGGTCTCCTGAAGGCTGAATTGGTAACACAAACGTGTCCTAAAAGGCTTAAATGGTAACACCAAGGACTTCTGAAAGGCTGAAATGGTAACACCAAGGGCTTCTGAAAGGCTGAATTGGTAACACCAAGGGCTACTGAAAGGATGAATTGGTAATACATAGGCCTTCAAAAACCCAGAATTTGTAACACCAAGGGCTTCCCAAATGCAGAATTGGTAACAACAATGGCTTCTGAAATGCTGAATTGGTAAGAAAAAGGGCTTCTGAAAGGCATAATTGGTTACACCACCATCATAATAACGTTTGAATTGGTAACATCAAGGGCTTTTGAAAGACGGAATTGGTAGCACCATGGGCTTTTGAAAGGCAGCTTTGGTAACACCAAGTGTTTCTAAATGTTTAATCAATAACATCAAGTGCTTCAAAGAGGGTGAATTGTTAACACCAAGGGCTTTTGAAAGGTGGGAATGGTAACACCAAGGGCAATTTAAATCCTGAAATGTTAACCCTAAGGGTTTCTGAAAGGTTGAATTGGTAACATCAAGGGCTTTTGAAAGATTGAATTGGTAACACCAAAGGCTTAAGAATGGCTAAATTAGTAACACCAAGGACTTTTGCAAGGCTGATGTGGTAACACTAACTGCTACTGAAAGGCTCAAGTGGTATGCAAGGGTTCTGAAAAGCTTTCTTTTTAACACCATGGGCTTTTGAAAAGCTGAATTGGTAACACCAATGGCTTCTGAAAGGTTGAGATTGTAACACTATGGGCTTCTGAAAGGCTGAATTGGTAGCACCAAGTACTCCTGAAAGGTTGAATTGATAACACCAAGAGCTTCAGAGAGGCTGAATTGGTAACACCAAAGTCTTCTGAAAAGCTGAATTAATAACAACAATGACTCCTTAAAGGCTGAATTACTAACACCAAGAGCTCCCGAAATGCTGAATTGGTAACACCAATGGCTTCAAAAAGTTTTAATTATTAACACCTAGGGCTTTCGAAAGGCTGAGTTGGAAACACCATTAGCTTATGAAAGGGAGATATGGTAACACCAGGGGCAACTGAAAGGCTGAAATGGTGACACTAAGGGCTTCTTAAATGCTACATTGGTAACGCTAAGAGCTTATGAAAGATTTAATTGGTAACACCAAGGGCTACAAAAAGGTTGCATTTGTAACAACAATCGCTTCTGAAAGGGTGAATTGGTAATATCAACTGCTCCTGAAAGAGTGAATTGAAAAAAGCAAGGGCTTTTTAAAGGTTGTATTCGGAACCCAAGGTCTTCTGAGAAGGCTGACTAGGTAACACCAAAGGGCTTCTGAAAGGCCGAATTGGTAACACTAAGTTTTTGTCAATGCTGAATTGGTAAAACCAAGTGTTTCTGAAAGGCTAAATTTTTTAGATTAAGGGCTTTTGGAAAGCTGCATTGGAAACACCAAGGGCTTAAGAAAGGCTGAATTGATAACAGCAAGAGTTTCCTATAGGCGGAATTGTCAACATTAAGGTTCTCAGAAAGGTTGAATTGGTACCATCAAGGTATTCTGAAAGGCGGTTATGGTAACACCGCGAGATATTAAGGCTTAAAGGGTAACATTAAGAGCTTATGAAAGATTGAATTGTTAACAGCAAGGGCTATAGAAAGGCTGAAATGGTAACATGTGCATGAGAAAGGTTGAATTGATAACATCAATGGTTCCTGAAAGGCGGAATTGGTAAGAGCAAGAGCTTCTGAAAGTCTGAATTGGCAACATCAAGGTCCTCAGGAAGTCTGAATTGGGAACCCCAAGGGATACTGACAGGCTGAATTGGTAACACCAAAGGGCTTCTGAAAGGTCTAATTAGTAACACCAAGGGTTTCCAAAAGCTGAATTGGTAATACAAATGGTCTCTGAAATGCTGAATTGGTAAAACAGAGTATTCCTCAAAGGATGAATTGGTAAAAGCAAGCACTTCTTGAAGGCAGAATAGGTAACGCCAGGGCCATCTGAAAGGCTGAATTGATAACACTCAAGGTTTCCTAAAGGTTGTATTAGAAACACTAAAAGTTTCAGAAATGCTGAATTGTCAACATCAAGGGTTCTGAAAGGTTGAACTGGTAACATCAAGGGTTTCTAAAACTATAACACCAAAGGTTTCTAAAAGGCTGAATTGGTAACAACAAGTGTTTCTGAGAGATTGAATTGGTAACACCATGGGTTTTTTAAAGGCTGAATTGGTTACAGCTATGGCTGCTGAAACGCTGAACTGGTAACGCAAAGGGCTTCTGGAAGGCTGAATTGGTAATATCAAGCATTTCTGAAAGTCTGAATTGGTTTTAGTGTTTTAAAAGGCTTAATCGGTAAAACCAAATGCTTTTGAAAGGCTGAATTGATAACACCAAGCATTTCTGAAAGGCTGAATTGGTAATAGCAAGAGATTCTGAAAGGCAGAATAGGTAACACAAAAGGCTTCTGAAAGGCTGAATTGGTAAAACCAAAGACTACTGGAAGGCAGAATTGGTAACACCAAGGGTATCTTAGAGGCTGAACTGGTAACATCAAGGTTGTCTGAAAATCAGAATTGGTAACTCCAAGTTTTGCAGAAAATATGCAATGGTAAAACTTAGGAATTCTGAAATGCTTAATTGGTAACACCAAGGGCTTCTAAAATGTTGAATTCTAACACCAAAGTCTTTTTAAATGACAAATTGGTAAAAAGGAGGGTTTCAGAGAAGCTTAATTGGTAACACCAATGGCTTGTGAAAGGCTGAATGGGTAATAACAAAGGCTTCTTAATGGTTGAGTATGTATTACCATGGGCTCCTGGAATGCGTAATTTGTAACACCAAGGGCTTTAGAAATGTTGAATTGGTAACACAACGGGCTTCTGAAAGGCTGAATTTGCAACAACAAGGGTTTCTAGAAGGCTATATTGGTATCAGATAGAGTTTATGAAAGGCTTAATTGGTAACACCGGCAGCTTCTGAAAGGCTGCATTGGTAACCCCAAAGGCTCCTGAAAGGCTGAATTGGAAACACCAGGTGCTTCGGGAAGGCTAAATTGGTAACACCGAAGTATTCTTAAAAGCTGAATAGGTATCACCAAGGGCTTATGAAAGGCTGATTTGGTAGCTCCAAGGGCTTCAAAGGGCTAAACTGGTAACAACAAGTGCTTTTGAAAAGGTTGAAGTGGTAACACCAATTACTTTTGAAAGGCAGGAAAAGGAACAATAAGGGCATATGAAAGGCTGAATTGGTAACAACAAGGGCTTTTGAAAGGATGAATTGGCGACAAGGGCTTCTGAAAGGTTGAATTGCTAACATCAATGGCTTCTGAAAGGCTGAATTAGTAACACCAACTGCTCCTGAAATGTTGAATTGGTAACACCAAGGGTTTCAGAAAAGCTTAATTTGTAGCACATAGGGCTTTGATAGGTTGAATTGATAACACAAGAGGCTTCTGAAAGGCTTAATTAGTGAATCCAAGGACTTCAGAAGGGCTGAAATGATAGCAGCAAGTGTTTCTGAAAGGCAAAATTGGTAGCACCAACGTCTTATGAAATACGTATCTGGTAACACCAAGGGGTTTTGAAAGGCTTAATTGGTAACACCAGGGTCTTTTGAAAGGCTGAATAGGTAAAACCAAGGTTGTCTGAAATGCTAAATTGGTAACGCCAAGGGCTTTTGAAAGCTGAATTGTTAACATGAAGGTTTTCAGAAATACAGACTTTGTAATACCAAAGGCTTGTGGAAGGCTTGATTAGTAACACCCAAGGCTTTTGGAAGGCTTCATTGATAACACCATGGGTTTCTGAAAGGTTGAAGTGATAACACCAAGGGCGTCATAAAGGCTTAATTGGTACCACCAATGGCTTGTGAAAGTTTGGAATCCTAGTACCAAGGACTTTTGAAATGCTGAGTTGGTAACACTAAGGGCTTCTGAAAGAATCAATTGGCAACACCAAGAGCTTCAGAAAGGATGAATTGGTTACACCAAGGGCTTCTGAAAGGCAGTATTAGTAACAACAATAGCTTCTGAAATACTGAATTTTTAAAACCAAGGGCTTCTGAAAGTCTGATTTGTTAACCCTGCAGGCTTCAGAAAGTCTTAATTGGTAACATCTATGGGGTTTGAAAGTCTCAATTGGTAACACAATGGTCTTCTTGAAGGCTGAATTTGTAACATCAAGGGTTTCTAAATGTTTGATTGGTAACACCAAAAGCTTCAAATAGACTGAATTGATGACACCAATTGTTTCCTAAAGGTTGAAATGGTAACACCAAGGGTTTTTGAAATGCTATATTGGCAACACCAAGGGTTTCTGAAAGGTAGAACTGATAACACCAAGGGTTTCTAAAGGTTATATAGGTAACACTAAGTGTTTTTTGAAGGCTGAATTGGTAACAAGTCTTTTTGAAAGGCTGAATTAGTAACTTCAATGTTTTTTAAAGGTTGAATTGGTAACACATTCAATGGCATCTGAGAAGGTGAATTGGTAAAATCAAGGGTTTCTTGAAGACTGAACTGGTAACACGGAGGGTTTTTGAAGTCCTGAATGAGTAACACAAAGGGTTTCAGAAATGATGCATTGGTAACATCAAGGGCTTCTGAAAGACTGAATTAAAAACACCAAGGGTTTCAGCAAGGCTGAATTTATAACAGGAAAGGCTTGTGAAAGGCTGACTAAGTAACACAAAGGGCCTCTGGAAGGCTAAATTGGTAACACTAAGGGTTTAGAAAGGCTGAATTTGTAGCACCAAAGGATTGTGAAAGGTTGAATTAGTAAAACAAGTGGCCTCTGAAATGTTCATTTGGTAACACTAAGGTCTTCTGATATACTGAATTGGTACCACCAATGGCTTCAAAAGACTTAATTAATAACACCTGGTACTTATGAAAGGCTGCTGATAAGCTAAATTAGTAACACCAAAGGGGTCTGAAAAGCTGAATTGGTAACACCAAGGGCTCCTGAAAAGCTGAATTGGTATCATAAAGGGGCTTCTGAAAGACTTATTTGGTAACCATAAGGGCTTCTCTAATGCGGAAGTGGTAACCCCAAGTGTTTTTAAATGCCATATTGGTAACACCAAGGGATTAAAATACTGTATTGATAACACCAAGGACTTTTGAAAGGCGAAAATGGTTACACCAAGGGCCACTGTAAGGCTGAAATGATAAAACCAAAGGCTTTAGGAAGGTTACATCGGTAACATCAAGGGCTTGGAAAGGCTGATTTGCTAACATCAATGGCTCCTGAAAGGCTGAATTTGAAAGACCAATGGCTTCTGAAAGTCTGAATTGGTAACACCAAGTGGTTTAGAAAGCCTTAATTGGTAACACCAAGGGCTTTAGGAAGGCTGAATTGTTAACACCAGATGTTTCTAAAAGGTAAATTTGTAACATCAATGGTTTTCTTAGATGCCAAAATTGGCAATACTGAGTGTTTCTGGAAGGCAGAATTGGTAACAACAACCGCGGGTTTCCTGTCTAAAATGGTACCACCAAGGGTTCCTGAAAGGCAGAATTGGTAACAACAAGGTTTTCTGAAAGGATGAATTGGTAACACCAAGGGTTTGTAAAGGCGGAATTGGTAACACCATGTTTTCCTGAAAGGCTGAATTGGTAAGAAAAAGCATTTCTCAAAGACGGAATTTGTAAAATCAAGGGTTTTTTGAAGACATATGGTTACACCAATGGCTTCTGAAAGGCCTATTTGGTAACACCAAGAGTTTCTTAAAGGTTGAACTGGTAACACAAAAGCTGTCTGAAAGGTTGTGTTGGTATCACCAAGGGCTTCAGAAAGGATGTGTTGGTAACACAAAGAGTTTTTAAAGGCTAAATTGGTAACACCAAGTATTTCTGAAATGCTTGATTTGTAACAACAAGTATTTCTGAAAGGCTGAGTTGGTAACTGCAAGGGGTTTTTGAAGGCTGAATTGGTAAAAATAATGGCTTCTGAAAAACTGGATTGGTAACACCAAGGCTTTTTTAAAGGCTGAATTGGCAACATAATGGTGTCTGAAAGGCTAAATTGGTAACACCAAAGGCTTCAGAAAGGATGCATTGGTATTATCGAGGGCTTCTGAAAGACTGAATTAGTAACACCAAAGGCTTCAGAAAGGCTGAAGTATTAACAGCAAAGGCTTCTGAAAGGCTGCTAATAAGGTAACATCAAGTGCTTCAAAAGGCTAAATTGGTAACACCAAATGCTTTTGAAAGGCGGAATTGGTAACACCAATTGCTTTTGAAAGGCAGGAAGAGGAATAATAAGGGCTTATGAAAGGCTGAATTGGTAACACCAAGGGCTTTTGAAAGGATGAATTGATAACAAGGGCTTCTGATAGGCTGAATTGGTAACACCAAAGGCGTCTGGAGGGCTGAATTGCTAGCAGCAAGGGCTCCTGAAGGCTGAGAGAGTAACACAAAGGGGTTCTGAAAGGCTGAAATGGAAACACCAAGGGCTTTTGAGAGGCTAAAAGGTTAACACCAAGGGCTTTTGAAAGGATAAATTGGTAACACCCGGGACTTCAAAAACACGGAATTGGTATCACCAAGGAGTAGTAGGAAATATGCCTCAGATGCTCACTTTTTTGGGGTATTGTCAGGATTGCTCAGTACCGTTTGCTCAGTTCGACTAGTATGGGTCTGTCGGAGCGACTCAGTTTGGGAATTTAAACGTAAGGTTATGGTTACTAACAACCCCCCCACGGATCATGTGTACTACCCCCCTCCCCCCAGAGGGGGCAATTTTTGTGGGTATGGTCACCTGCAGGCATGGAGTTCTCTATCTGGATGACGCACCCTTCTTCTACCCCCCCCTCTCCCCCCTCCCTAGGGGGGTGGGGGTCGTTTTCTGTGTGATCACCAACAGGAATGGAGTTCTCTATCTGGATGACCCATGCCCCTAGATAGTGACATTGTTCCTACCGACCACGCAGTTTTTTTTTTTTTTTTTATTATTATAAGACACATTTGTATGCAGACAGGGCCCTCCTCCCCCTGACCACATTCCTTTCAATTTAAGCCTATGGAAAAGTACCCATCTCTCTGTGCATTTTTTTTTTTTAATTCTAAGACAAACACTCTTGTGTGCCAACGTGATGCAATCGAGTTCACACGCCCCCCCCCCATTATCTCTCTCTCTCTCTCTCTCTCTCTCTCTCTCTCTCTCTCTCTCTCTCTCTCTCTCTCTCTCTCTCTCTCTCTCTCAGTCCATCTGTTTTAAGGCCTTTTGCTTACATTAACGTATATGGGTAATAATCACTTACATTGACATATATGGGTAATGAAAAACATATTACAACTTGGTTTCTTTTATTATACGAAGCATACATGCAAAATAACATTTCATGAATAAAGACATAGCATTTAGTGGGAAAAAAATATGACCCTTAAAACATTCATTTGCAACCCTAACATTTGCACGATTAAAAGGGGTAGGAAAACATTTTTAATTAGGTTTCTTTAGCACTTGGCAAATCTTCATTGAATATTCAGGTTTTGTATATTTCAAGATGTACATACACGGTCTTGAATTTAAATGGAGAGGATAGTATAATAACACTATTACGTCATTTTCCTTTAAGTCGGTGGTGGATAAATGCTCCCTGATTTTCCTAAGGGCAGCACAAACTCCATTTAGACTTACGCTATGCGTAAAATATAGGCAAAAGAATGCATACAAAGCCAATTATAATTTTGCACTCCCATATTATTTATAAAACACTTCATGAAAGAATACCTTCGTAGAAAATCAGTAAAGTATTCCGAATGATCTTCTGGCTGCATCCGAAATGGGAAAAAAAATATAATGTTTTCTACCGGACTTTTTTGTATTATAAATATAACCCAGTGCCCGATTTCACAATACTTATGTGATGGCAAAGTATTCACAATAAATATGATGGGCTTTGTCCTTATCAAGGGTATCTTGAAGTTGACCAAATGGTCACTGGGTACACACCCGTAAAAAAAGGCTTCTCGCCCTAACCTTTTCTCCGGAGCATATTCAATGTCCGAAGTATTCATTTTTTAAAGCTACCTCTTCCACTACCTATTTTGTACTTCTGCCATCTCAACTCTAGTGCTTGGAATATCCTTATTTTTGTTATTAATTACCTTAGGGCAATTCATAATGAAGTAGGGGATAATAGAAACAACATTTCTTAGATTTTTTATTAAGGAAACCATACATTTCAATTAATGGAATACATACATTACAAATAATGTTTATTTATTTAAGGATAACGAAATCATTATCGATTTCACGACCAAATTTTAATTGCGGTATTTTAGCCCTTTTCTTAAAGGTGGCGTCTAATGCTGGACGACGACTGTTACGGCTTTTCCTAAGTTTTCGAGACTTCTTTTTTTCACTCCCGATTTCTTCGACCTCACAAGTGAGGGCAACCAGCTGGGAATCCGTCGAAGTTAACCTTCCATCTATCATCGACCCTCTGGGCCGGGTCAGAAGGGATTTGGAGAGGTAAGACTCGTCTGTGGCTGTTGTAGGGTTGTGGATGAGCCCTGCCAATGGGTTGACATCTTCTTTTTCGTGACACATCTCTACCATTTGTTTCTCCACCCATTCGAATCCATCCATCATTTCCGCAACTACCCGCAGAGACTTCATTATGTCATATTGGAAGACTAATCCCTGCATTAGCAGGGGGCACGTTTCGGGCTGGGGCCCACCCCCTGCTTTCCTCACTTTGCTCACCAACTGCCAATTCTTCCTCACTATGACTTCGTCCGTCTTCCGAAGGTATTCGCGAAGCTTACAACGGGAGTCTGCATAATATTGCTGCGAATTACGGATTTCAGCTTCATCTAAGAGAGGGACCTCCCGTGCTGTAAGGAAGAAACACTTTGATAATTATTGTATCCAAAATAATTAATGCCGCACACACACATCCAAAATAATTATTTCCACACACACGCACACACACACAAAATGATTGTTTCCACACACTACGTTTTATTTCACCAAAATTAATTACGTTTCTATAAGTATTATAATAACTTCAGTTCTAGCGAAAATACAAGGACATACTCTCCGAAAGTTTGGGCAATTCCTCCCCCAAGGGGTGTGCGTCGTTGTAACGGGAAATTCTCTATCTCCTACTTTGTTATGACTCGAAATATGGCTCAGAGGAGGGTATTTATACAGTAACTACTAGGACAAGCACGCAAACGCACCCACACCTATGCCTAACTTAGGCCACAACTCCCATTGACAAAATGATTAGGAGCACCGAGCGAATATGCCGTAATTCAACAAACACTCTCCTACAAACTGGCCCATCCCCTAGCAACATGGAAAATGTGCAAGGAGGTAAATATAAATCCACAGCGAAATTTTAGTTTGTTTATAATGGAGATTATTTGCTCATGAAAGTATTGACCACGATTGTGCTATGAAATTTCAGTCTGTTTACGACGATGAATATTACATTGTAATAAGCGTCTGTGTTCGCATTACTTTTCAGGTGGGAAGTATCGGAAAAGGAAACGCGATGATAATGAAACACACCTTCCTCTCAAAAAAAGAAAAGGCCAACTAGTCAGTAAGTATTACTTAATAAAAACAATGTACTATGAGAGGTTAATATCTTTCCATTTGGACATAGAAAGGATTTCTAATTCAACTTTAGGACTTCAAATAAATTAAAAACCTATTTTCTCTTATTGCAAACCAGACATTAATATACACAACCTAATATGAGGTGTTAATACATTTCGATTTGGATGTAGAAAGGATTTTTAATTCAACTTTAGAACTTCAAGTAAATTAAAAACCTATTTTCTCTTATTGCCAACCAGACATTAATAAACACAACATAATGTGAGGTATTAGTATCTTTCGATTTGTATGTAGAAAAGATTTTTAATTTGACTTTAGATCTTTAAGTAAATTAAAAACCTATTTTCTCTTAATGCCAACCAGACATTAATATACACAACATACTGTGCGTTGTTAGTATCTTTCGATTTGGATATAGAAAGGATTTTTAATTCGACTTTAGAACTTCAAGTAAATTAAAACCTATTTTCTCGTATTGCCAACCAGACATTAATATACACAATGTAATGTGAGGTGTTAATATCTTTCGATTTGGATGTAGAAAGGATTTTTAATTCGACTTTAGAACTTCAAGTAAATTAAACACCGTATTATCTCTTCAGTGCTATCAACCAGACACAAATTACTCGAAGAACCTCCACCTCAGGGGATTGCTTCAACATCCCCTGCATACTTGCCCCCAGATTCGGATACCCCGGGGACGAGCACCCCGCTAAGAAACAGTCGCAAATTACTCGAAGAACTCCCGCCTCAGGGGATTGCTTCGACATCCACCGCAAGCAACCCCCCAGATTTACCTACAGTAACTGCAGGGATGACTCCCACTTCAGGACGGATGTTGAAATTCGTTAAAAGAAAGACAGCCTTCAACAAGATGTACATAGAAGAGGAATACACACTCCTCTCGGTGAGCAATCCACTATTATTCTTTACATTTCATAGTAATGATATACGAGGCTCTTTATAATGGTATTTTAAAAATTAAAATATTTCTGCTAAGATCGCTGGTCTTTTGACCTCAATCATGAAGAAACACTTTCTCAGCGAAGGAACAAACGGAAAATACGCTTATGAAGCTGTGGCTCCCGGCCACGGTTATCAATGCTAGTGAAATTGACGGCCTCCTAAATAAATGGGAGGATGCAGTAAATTCCAAGTTCCCTCGAATAGTCAATGAATTAATGGGGAGTGGATGGATATTGAAAGGTATTGACAACTTCAAACTTTTTTACCACCACCAGGCGGTAATGACTGGGTTGGGCGCTCTCCTTTATTCCCTCGAGAATTGGGAATTCCTATTTTATTGTGTCTCTGGCAGCCTATAGGATGTCTAATCAAACCCTAAATCCTCGTTGGACGAATATGGCTCGATCTGTAAATAGCATCCACCGTTGCATGCAATATGTTAACTTCGACAAGGATGCCATGCCTATTCAGGAGGACATTTCATGCCTCGAGTTAATGAATCAACTCTCTATTTACATATATGAAATGAAAAGAGCCGGGGATGGGAGGTATATCATTCAGTTGGCAAGGAGTGGAACTGACAAATTCCCAACTATTGTGCCCCTCCTACTAATGGGTGGTGACCATATTTGTCTCATTAAAGATTTTCACCGTTTTGTGAAAAATTTTGCAAGGGCAAATCCTTCCAATCCCTTTTATTTCTGCCATAACTGCCTATCACAGTATGCAACAACAGACCGGCAAAAACGGAATGAAGCTACCTGCGACCTGTCAGTGGCGCTGAATTTTCCCTCTCGCGGGAGCAAAGTAATATTTAGAAACCCCCACAAGAGGCAAAAGTTTTCTTATATTTACGTCTTTGACTTAAAATCAGCTTTGAAGAAGTACCCCGGAGCTTATGGTGTAGAGACCATACACGAATCAATAGCTTATTGCTATATCATTATCGACGGCGAAGGAAAAAGAGACTCGCCTCCAGTCATTATTGCGGGAATGATTGCGTCAATACCTTTCTGTCAGACCTCAGTGATTGTTGGGAGGCGATAAGATCACATTGGAAAACATTCCCTATTGATATGTCGGCCAAGGATGAAAGAACTTTCCAACAGCAGACTGTATGCCAGCTGTGTAAGACGTCGTTCAAACACGACCGCGACAAGCAGAGACACCATGTCCATGCCAAACCTAAGAATAACTTTATGGGCGCTTACTGCGCGCGTTGTAATTTATCGTGTCATGATCTTAAAACTAGACTCCCTGTTTTAGCGCACAATTCTAGTTACGACCTGTGTCTTATCCTTAAGGAACTGAAAACTAAAGTCGATATTACAATCATGAAGAAGCAAGAGCTTAAAATTCAGCGAATAACCGTCAATAATTTATTTTTCATCGACTCTTTAGCCTTTTTAAGATCTTCTTTGGATAGTTTGGCCTCCAAATATTTTAGGGATGGAAGAAAGGCTGGCTTAACAGAGGACATGTTAAGCGAAATCAGAGATGACAAACTGCGGGGTGAAGTCATTCAAGGCAAATTACCTTTCTGTTATGACTATATACACAGCCTTGCAAAACTCAAGGAAACACATTTGCCCCCCCAATTCACCATTTTTCAACAAGCTAAAGGAGCGCGATATATCAGAGGAGGAATATGAACGGGCTCAGCGTGTTTGGGATATAAGCAAATGTAAAACGCTGAAAGATTTTCTTCTCCTTTACCTCATTGTAGACAGCTTTATTGGGGCATATTCTCATTTGGTGGCACTTCATACTTTATGATAAGTACAGTCTTGATTTACCACACTATGTTTCACTTCCATCCTACGCCTTTGACAGGTTCCTTAAGATGAGCAAGACTGAGTTGGATCACGTCTATGATGAGGAATTGTATAATCTAATCAGGCATAATGTTAAGGGGGGTTTCACTTCAGTGGTTCGTCAATCATTCACTGCCAACAACCGTGAAATAAATCCATCATTTAATCCTGATCTCCACCAAAGGTCTTACATCCCTTATTTAGACTTCAACTCCCTGTATGCAACAGTTATGACTAAGAACCTTCCCACTGGTGGAATTTGTAAACTTTCCGATGAAGAACAGTATCTGTTTTTAGGAAGGGGTATTGAAAATGCTAATAAAAACGGGGATAAAGGACACTGGCTCCTCATCACTATTAAAGCACCTTCTGAAAAAGTTGCTAGAGCCACTGATGAACTGCTGTTATGCTTATCCCACGAGGAAGTTGATTTTTAGAAATCTATCACCCTATTGTAAAATAGTACTAGAACACGAAGTGGGACACATGACTGTAAAGTGTAAAAAGCTTATGGCCACCCATCACAGTAAAAAAAAAAAATATCTTATTTCCCTCCCTCTTTTACAGTTGTATATGGACTTAAGCCTAGAACTAGAGGTTGTGTATTCAGTCTATGAATTCAGTCATAGTGCTTACATGAAGGATTTTATTAAAACAAACATTGAAGCGAGGAGCGCAGCAATCTCATCTACAGAGAAAAAAAAAGCCTTCAAAGCCATGAGTAGCATCTTTGGGAAAACTTTACTCAACCCTTTGAAATATGCTGAAAAAAGTAAAGTTGTCACTAAAGCAGGCGCCTTCTTAAAGGAATCCCGGAATCCGAGACTAAAATCAACCATCCATTTGTCAGAAGACCGTAATATTTGCACTTCTATCCTCCTTCAGGTCGTCATCAATATGCCTAATTACATAGGTTTTGCCATTCTAGAATCAGCCAAGTTTGACCTTTTCTACTTCTTTTATAAGGCTCTCAAGAATAATAATGGAAATAAAGTCAAACTCCTTTACACTGATACAGATACTTTAATTTTTGCTCTGGAAGTTGACGATCTTAATTCGTAGTTAGTCCAAGAACCCTTGAAATCATATATGGATTTTCCCAACTTCGACGTTGATCACTCACTTTTTAGTAATGACAGAAAAGGGGAGCTGGGGCTTTTAAAATCAGAAACGGGGAGTAATCTTATAACCGAGGTGAAAGCGTTGAAACCTAAAATGTATCCCATGCTAGTTCAGAAACAGGGTCACATTAATCGTGTGAAAGGTATACCAGGTCACATGCATGTTTCTATAAACCACGAACAGTATTCCCAAATCCTGGAAGATCATCGCGTCAACTATCTCACTGTACGGACAATTAGAAATGTGAAAGGACAACTGAGTACCACTAAAGTAAAAAAGTGTCTCTCGGCTTTTGATTCGAAGAGATACCATATAAGCCCATTCAATTCTTACACATACGGGCATCCCGATATTGAAGTGGGGGATGAGGAAGTTGCGAGTGAAGTTTGAATCAACAACCCCTTTCCCAAATTACTGAATACACCTTCAGAACCAATCCCTCACGTTTCTGAAAATTTATAGAAAAAGAGAGAAGAAAAGGTTACAACTATTTTCCACCTACCGATAATGGAATGGCAGAAAACGGGGAGGAGTAAATACATAACTTAACTGTGAATAATTAGTGTCCAGCTTTCCCCATATATTGTTTTGCTAGAAAAAATAAAAGGTTGGCACTTTCCATTACAGGTTTTATTTATTCTGTGGTACTTATATGACCACACTTTTATAATACCTTTCAGTCAGCTAGAGGTTTAGTTGAAATGTACAATTGCTTTAAAGCTACAGATTTGGACCTTTTTAGAGAGCCAGCACGTATCATTGTGTCTGGTTTCTCCAACTCGGGTAAATTCTACCTTATAGAAAAATTAATAGTAAAATATGAAAGTTTACGCACATTATTATGTGCGGAGTGGATCAACATACTTCAAATTCGTATCCAGTAAAAGGACCAAAATTCTCCCTCTTTTCAAATATCGTAGACCCTATGAGTGAGATAGATACGGAAGTTGGCCCGTATTCTATTTTATATATCCTCGATGATATATTTCTTGAGGCTGTACAGGACAAAATTTTTGTGAATGTCTTTACTAAAGGAGGTCATAAAAATATCTCTGCTATATTTATTACGCAAAATATGTTTTACAGTGGAAAATAAGCCAGAAATATAAGTATATACGCCTCCCATATGCTATTGCTGAGAACGAGGGATATATCGCAAGTCGAGTTATTAGGAAGGCAAATATTTGGTTCTCCTTTATCAAAGAGATTTGTGAATGTTTATAAAAAGGCTGTTATGACTAAACCTTTTCCCATTTGCTGGTTGATTTAAGTTTAAATACTCCTAGCGAACTCCAGTTGAGGACAAATATGGCGGGGAGTTACTCGTGCAAGGCTGTTTTTGGAAAATGGGAGATATGAAGAGGAAGATTTTAGAAATGGTATATGAAAACTATTCCCATTCATCAAGTTTGGGAGGTATTGATTCCATTTACAGAACCGCCAGAGCTTTAGACGCGCGAATTACCATAAATGACATAAAAGACTATTCGAAAGATGCCCATACTCTCCATACGCTTACAAGAAAAAAATTCCCCACAAGGTCGTTCCTCATAGAAACAAGAAGGCGCAGACTCTGTTAATAGGCCTAAAAGCAATCCTTTTTCTACTTCAATTTCAGGATGTTGGTCGGCTCCTTACTGATAGTGGGTAAAAATTTTATAACAAACTTACGATCAAGTACCTAAAAGAAGAACATATAAAACTCTACAGCGTTTCCTAGTATGAAATCAAAGCCGCCATTGCAGAACGTGCTATACGTACTCTGAAGCAAAAGATATATAAACATTTAACTCTGAGAAATACTCTCGCGTATCTTGTTGTCCTCCATGAACTTGTAAAAAACTATAATAGGTCCCCACACAGAGGGTTGGGAGGGGGAGTGTCCCCCCTCGAAGTTCATGGATATACTAACCCGGAAATCATTAATTGACAATTTCGGCGTATGTATAAATCAAGCATCTTTACATCGAAACACAATAGTAAGGCGTTAGCAGTAGGACAGACAGTGCACATTGCATGTGGGCTTCGTCCGGTGGTATTCCACTGTGGGTATGAAATTCAAAATACATTAGAAATATTCAAAATTCGGAGAGCGGACCGGAGACAGGCTCCTTTGATTTATTATCTGGAGGCTCTTGCTGGTGAAAAAATTGAGGGTATTTTTTTATAAATTGGAACTAATACCCACAGCCATACCAGAAACTTTCCCTATTGACATTATAAAAAAAAAAAGTTACGAAGGGTAAAGTCAAGTAATTCGTGTCGTGGAGGGGTTACCCTCCGAGTTTTAACTCGTGGGTAGATAGTAAAGATGTTGAAAGGCTGTTGGGAGAAACTTAGAAATTAAATCGCACATACACAAACATGGGGATTTTCTTCTCTTCTTAAATAACCTTTCCCAGAAAAAAGGGCTGAATTAATTCCTTTGCTACAGAGAGCGCATCTCGACTGTTTATCCGAGATCTTCGCTAACTTTTTGAAGGAAAATCTAACTCGCGATAGTAAAGCAATAGAAAAGGTAAAAAAAAAATATATTAGCAAAATAAGGACGGTAGCTCGGAAAAAGACACCGCATAGAGAGAAAAGAGAAATCTTATCATCGCAGAGAGGAGGCGCCACACTTTCAGTCCTTCTTCCTCTAGCGGTGAGCCTAATTGGGGGTTTATTAGGGAAATGAGAGAATACTGTCGGGTACTGCGAAAGATGGTAGAAGGGTCTACTTACCACCAAGACACCGGAGTAATAAGTATTCAAAACACTTGGCAAAATGCAGAGGAAAATGGAAGGGGGGATAATCAGCAGGGTGGAGGGAGTGATAGATATTTGCTCCAAAATTTAGTCAAAATGATACAAACGATGAAGTATAAGTTGGAAAATGAACCAAAGAAAAGGAAACAAAATGAATCGGGCGAGAAAGGCGCGCATGATCCTCTCCCCCTCCCCACGCCATGCGCTTACTCCATTACCCCTTTTGGAGAATACAATTGATGTAAAATTATCCCCCACCAGCAGAAGGTACGCCCTCGCTTTCATTAAATTCTTCGAAGGCCGGGACGATGTCGAGTGGGATGATAGAGGGAACCTGAGGAAACTCATCTACCGTTTAAATTTAATAGACGTGTTTAAGAAATTAATTCAGCAAACGGGTGCTATTGAGGAAGAGGACGTCCCTTTTTATAAAACCCTGCTAGATACAGTGGGAGTGCCCTATACTTTTATAAAGAATACAAAAGCTCGGATGCAGATGTATGGAATTAAAGGATAAGGGGGGAGAATAAGAGAGGAAAATAAAGAAAAAAAAGTTAAAGGTAAACTGCGGTGGGTGCCTTATTAGGAATAAATGCACACCGCTAAGACTATGCGAAATACACATCTTTGCATGTCGTGCTTGGAAGGTGTGTAAAGGGGGTGGAGTTTAAGTACTTTAGATGTAGTCCTAGTTAGTTTAGGTTACATGATCAGTTTACAGCACGATCCCTGCATGATGCAGTACTCATTGTTAAAACTAAGCATCGTCGACTTTACGGCGCCACTTCTAAGAAAGGGGAATGTGTGTTTGGTGGTCGGGGGCAATTCCATCGGCGTCGTATCCTATGGACTTGCGGCGCAAACATATAAAGCCTACCCCTACAGCGAAATTGTGAACTGTCGAAGAAGGCTCTTTAATCTAAGCCGATGCATTCGCGAAGACCGTCATCCCATTGGAAGTGTCATATTACGGAAGCCACCGAGTTTTCCCACCGCGAGTGTACCGAGCGTAGCCACGTTGATAACGTGGTTTAATTACGGGTTTGCATATGATAATGATGCCGATGAAAAACTTAGATCGTATGGGACTACTTCAAGGGATACGCATTTCGCTTCAAACGTGAAGAATGATACAACTGAGGCGCATGTTTTTAACTTTAAGAGGTCTACACGAATTGGAACTGTTTGCCCTAGAGAAAGGAAATGAGAGCGTAAATAAATACGCCATCCCCATTGGAATTGGGAGGTCTGGTCGCGCTGATAGAGTATGGATGTTACACTATTTTCTGTTGCCTCCCGAATTGAATAACTTGGAAAGGTTTTCCTTTGTTGCATGTGAAGATTTTCTGCTTGGTTGTGATATTTTAATGTAATCTACTTATTTTCTTTTTTATTAAAAAAAAGAATCTACTTTATCCAAATAAATTTGATATGTTATAAATAAAAATATTTACTGTGTAGGATCCATCCTTTTGTATTTTTTATCTTTGAATTAAACGTTCTTCTCATTCTGAGAAGGAGAATAATTAGGTAATAGTGGTGATATTTAAATGTACTTGTTTTCTCATTTATCCATGTAAATTTGTTCATATGTTAAAAAAAAAAAAATACTGTGTAATGTTCACACTTTGTATTTTCATCTCCGAGTTAAACGCTCTTCTCATTCTAGGAAGGAGAATAATTATGTAATAGGGGTGGTATTTAAATGTACTTGTTTTCTCATTTTATTCATGTAAATTTGTTCACATGTTCAGAACAAAAATATTACTCTTTGATGCTCACTCTTTTGTATTTTTATCTTCGAGTTGAATGTTCTCATTTGCGAATGAGAATAATTATGTAATAGAAGCTCCTTTAATAAAAAATCGTATGTTAATTTGTTTAAATATCCCCGTCGTATCTTAACTACTCCAGTTGGACGCTATGTCTAGAGAAAGTCATATAGTAACTCCGACATATCTCGGAAATAAGGATATATCCCCTAAAAATAATGCGACCAGCTTTACAAACAAGCTACAAAATAGTATAAAATTATATCATAATTTGGAGCATGTGGTAGCCCTTGTCAATATCCATTACCCCAATGAAATTTATGGGCTTGTTAGTGGTGAGCTCGATTCAGGGATAGAAATAATAACAACAAAAGTGCTAATATTCATAGGTGGGGAACCCACCGTAACTTCAGCTACTGAGGAAATTCACAAGCCACGAATAAGTATTCTATCCACTGATGCTGGGTATATGGTCTCCAGCATTAACGAACATTTATCCTGCGCTTTGAGGAAGATCCTCCCACTCGGATATTATCAAGAAAATATACCCACGGTGGGTCTCTTGAAATATGACTATCAAAGAAAGAGAGTGTTATCAAAGTTTACAAAGAGACAGGAAACGGAAGAGGCAATTTATCGAAAAGGACCTATTCACGCCATCAAATTAAAATTTGGGAAAAGAATAGGAGCTACATTAGGATTCAATTCAGACAAACCTCATCAAATTTTCGAAACAAATCCAGGTAATCCTCTCATCAAAACTCATAATTTCCTCGCTCCTTTTCCCCCTTCCCCCACATCGGAGGTGGACTTTGTCCTTGTTTATTCGGATATTGTTTAAAGGTCCTATTTCGCGGGTAAGAAAGTTAATATATTGGATACTTTTAGTATGTGGTGCAGTAAAACGAGAGGGTATCATAATTATGTGTATTACCCTTTAGGGACAAAGGAATTGGATTCAGTATCCATTCGCCTGACCGACCAAGAAGGAAGGGAGATACACTTTCGTGAGGATGCCAGTACAATCTGCATCCTTCATATTAGGCCAAAGCAGAAAATTATATAAAACCTGCAACATCCCACACCGAACGTTTATTCAAGAGTGTGTCACCATGAGGGTATCCTTTCTTTCTCAATCTCCGGAGGAGTTTAGTATCATATTCGCTAGTCCCCCCATAAAACTCTTTCTTGGAGGGGCTTTAGGGAATATTGAGGTTTTTAGAGCCCCAAGACATTCCCAGCAAGGGAGTGGGCTTTTCAGTCTATTAGCTGGACTCGCTAAAAGGGTTGCGCCCTTTGTGGCAAAGGTGGTCTTGCCCTCGGCCCTTGAATTTAGGCAAAATGTCATGGAAGATTTACAACAGGGGACAAGAGATTTCAAATCAAGCCTTAAACAGAGGGAGTTGGAGGCGCTAAAATCAACAGGAAGACGTATTGTTACTGGCAAAGGGAAGAAAAGGAAAAATGTTAAAAGAAATGGGAAAAAAAGAGTAAATAAAAAGAAAATTTCATCACGTAGGAATATAGGATATAAAAACGTGTTTAGTGCAACGTGATTTAGTTCTGGTAAAATGGCGTTAGTGTGAAGTTATTCAAAATGTCATCGGCGGCACCGAGAATCGCGGGTCTTGAAGGGAGCGAACTCCCCACTGCAAAATACACCGCAGGGGTGGTGGATGCTTTTCCCATACCTAATTGTTTACGATTGGTGGAAGCTTCCGTGGTTGATCGGCAAACGAGTTTTATTCTACCAACAAATCTTACATAGGGGGAGCAATAACTTGAATTTCGTGTCAATGACATAGAAGGAACACTAATGGATTTAGTCAGTTTGAATATTGAACTACATTTAAAAGTCACGGCCCCGATGGGAGCATGTTGGGGGATGATGTAGATGTTGTATTTGTCAAGGGTTTGGCAAATACAATCTTCAAGTCGAGCCAAGTTTATATCGGCGAAAGGCTCGTAGAATCAAATCCCCATTTCAATTACTGGTCTTTCATAAATTTATTACCTACAGCAAAGTCTCACACCGTCAAAACAGTTGGACGCCTGGGATATGTTTCCCAAGATTACAAGGGAACATCAATTTCAAACGTTTTACCAGACCATTATTTTACAAAATTGAACAAAATGGAAAAGGAGTGGGTTGATAAAGGTAAAAGAGAAGGATTGCATCTTATTCATCCACTTATGCTCGATATGGCTACACTAGATGAATATTTGATGGATAATACCGACCTTCGTATCAAGTTGGAATTAGCCCCAAATGCATGGTTCATTAATTCCACCGCACAGGCCGAAGAATTTCGATTTCATCTAGAAGAAGCCAGGTTCCATAGTGATAAAATCATCCCACGTCCCACGGCTTTACTCGCCCTCCATCAGGCGCTTTCAAATCCTAACAGTACGGTGGAAACAGTCTTTAATAAATCACTTTACAGGACATACGAGCTAGCCCCTAATCAAACCCAAGCAACGTTGGATTTACCTTTTAATAAGGTTATACCAGAAAAGTTTTACCTCACTATTGTTTATATGGAAAGTTTCAATGGTGTTCTGAATAGGAATCCCATTTATTTTGATCATAATAATCTTAAGCACACTGAATGGTTCCACTTTGTACGACATAAACAGTCAATTCCCGCAAATTATTCTCATATTTACTTCGAGACATTCAAATCTTTAAGCTTAACTTATGACCACCTAATTCATTATGATTGCTACAGCCGGGGTCGGCCAGTCATCGCAATTAATTTCAAACATGAAATGGCATTGATGGATACGCTTGATGTAGAGAAAAATGGCAATTTGAGAATCCATTTAACGTTTGATAGGCAAGTAAATGAGAATAGAATTATTTTATTGTTTGGAGAAACCCAGGGAATGATAACCACCGATCAAACCCGAAATGTATATTGCGATGTCAGAGCGTAATCAATAAAAGTTTTCCTACCGCTTTTAAGCGTGCAAATGTTAGGGTCAGATTTTTTTCCCACTAATTGCTATGTCTTTATTTACGATATGTTATTTTGCATGTATGCTTCGTATAATAAAATAATTAAGTTGCAATACTTTTTTTATTACCCATATATGTCAATGTGAGTGATTATTACCCATATATGTTAATGTAAGCGAAAGGCCTTAAAACGAATGGACTGAGAGAGAGAGAGAGAGAGAGAGAGAGAGAGAGAGAGAGAGAGAGAGAGAGAGAGAGAGAGAGAGAGAGAGAGGGAGAGAGAGATAACGGGGTGGGGGTTGGGGGAGGTATGTGAACTCGATAGCATCACGTTGGCACACAAGAGTATGTGTCTTAGGATTAAAAGAAAAAATGTTCAGAGAGATGGGTACTTTTCCATATGCTTAAATTGAAAAGAATGTGGTCAGGGGGAGGAAGGCCTCGTCTGCATACAAATGCGTGCCTTAAAATGAAAAAAAAAAAAAAAAAAACTGCGTGGTTGGTAGGAACAATGTCACCATCTAGGGGCATGGGTCATCCAGATAGAGAACTCCACGCCTGTCGGTGACCACACACATAAAACACCTCCCTAGGGAGGAAGGGAGGGGGGTGGAGGGAGGAGGGCGAAAGAAGGGTGTGTCATCCAGATAGAGAACTCCACGCCTGCCGGTGACCATACACAGAAAACGACCCCTACTGGGTGGGGGAGGGGAGCGGGGGGGGGGGGGGGGGGAGGGGGGTTGGTAGTACACATAACCCCGGGGGGGGGTGTTAGTAACCATAACCTTACGTTTAAATCCACAAACTGAGTCGCTCCGACAGACCCATACCAGACGAACTGAGAAAACTGGACTGAGCAATCCTGACAATACCCCCAAAAAGTTAGCAATCCTGACAATACCCCCAAAAAGTGAGTATCTGAGGCATATTTCCTACTACTCCAAGAGCTTTCCAAAGGCTGAATTGGTAACAACAATGGCTTCTGAAATCATGAATTGGTAAGAGCAAGGGCTTCTGAAAGGCATAATTGGCTACACTAAAGGCTTCTTAGAGTCTGAATTGGTAACACCAAGGGCTTTTGAAAGACTGAATTGGTAGCACCCTGGGCTTTTGAAAGGCAACATTGGTAACTCCAAGTACTTCAAAAAGGCTTAATTGGTAAATCCATGTGCTTCTGAAATATGGGAATGGTAATCCCAAGGGCAACTGAATCACAGAGATGGTAACAACAAGGGCTTCTTAAAGGCTGAATTGGTAACATCAAGGGCTTCTGAAAGATTGATTTGGTTACACCAAGGTCTTAAGAAAGGCTAAATTTAGTAACACCGAGTGCTTCGGAAAAGCCTAATTGGCAACACCAAGGGCTTGTGAAAGGCTCAATTGGTATAATACAAGGTTTCTGAAAAAGCTTAATTTTTAACACCAAGTGCTTTTGAAAAGCTGAATTGGTAACACCCAGGGCTTCAGAAAGGATGAATTGGTAACCCAAGGGGCTTCTGAAAGGCTTAAGTGGTTACACCATGGGCTTCTGAAAGGCTTTGATGGTAACATTATGGGCTTCTGAAACGCTGAATTGGTAACACCAAGTGTTCCCGAAAGGTTGAATTGATAACACCAAGGAATTCAGAAAGGCTGAATTGGTAACACCAAGGTCTTCTGAAAGGCTGAATTAGTTACACCAATGATTTCTGAAATGCTTATTTGGTAACATCAAGAGCTTCTGAAAAGCGGAATTGATAACACAATGGCTTTAGAAAGTTTTATTTGGTAACACCAAGGGCTCATGAAAAGCTAAGTTGGTAGCACCATGGGCTTATGAAAGGCAGAAATGGTAACACCAGGGGCAACATAAAAGGCTGAGATGTTGACACTAAGGGCTTCTTAAAGTCTAAATTGGTAACATTTAGGGCATATGATTGATTGAATTGGTAACACCAAGGGACAGAAAGGCTAAATTGGTAACTACAAGGGCTTTTTAAAGTCTGCATTGGTAATACCCAGGCCCTAAGAAAATCTGGATTGGGAACAAAAAGGTCATCTTAAAAGGGTGAATTGGTAACATCAACCGGCTTCTGAAAGGCTGAATTGGTAACACTAAGTGTTTCTTAATGCTTAAATGGTAACACCAAAGGTTTCTGAAATGTTGAATAGGTAAAACTGAGGGTTTCCGAAAGGCTGAATTGGTAATAGCAAGGGCTTCTGGAAGGCAAAACTGGAAACACTATTGGCTTAATTGATAACACCAAGAGTTTCCTAAAGGCTGAATTTTCAACACCAAAGAATTCAGAAATACTAAATTGGTACCAACAAGGTCTTCTGTAAGGCAGAAATTGTAAAACCAAGGGCAACTAAGGCTGAAATGGTAACATTAAGACCTCATGAAAGATTAAATTGGTAACACCAAGGGCTACAGAAAGGCTGATTTGGTAACAATATGTGCTTGTGAAAGGTTGAATTGGTAACATCAAAGTCTCTTTAAAGGCTTAATTGGTAAGAGCAAGGGCTTCTGAGTGGCTGAATTGGTAACATCAAGGTCTTCAGAAAGTCTGAATTGGGAACACAAAGGGCTTCTGACAGGCTGAATTGGTTACCACATAGGGCTTCTGAAAAGGCCTAATAGGTAACACCAAGGGTTTTCAAATGCTGAATTGGTAACACTAATGGTTTCTGAAATGCTGAATTGGCAAAACCGAGTGCTTCTCAAAGGGTGGATTGGTAACAGCAAGGGCTTCTTCAAGGCAGAAGTGGTAACACCAAGAGCTTCAGATAGGCAGAATTCATTACACCAAGAGTTTCCTAAAGGTTTTATTGGTTGTATTATGGCTTTCAGAAAGGCTGAATTGTCAATACCAAGGGATTCTGAAAGGTTGAACTGGTAACATCAAAGGGATACTAGAATTTTAACACCAAGTGTTTCTGAAAGGCTGAATTGGTAACAGCAAATCTTTCCGAAAGAGTGAATTGGTAACACTAAGGGTTTTTTAAAGGCTGAATTGGTAACACCAACGGCTTCTGAAAGGCTGATCTGGTAAAACAAATGGCTTCTGAAAGATTGAATTGGTAACACCAAGCATTTTTTGGAAGTCTGAATTGGTCTTCAAGTGTTTTTAAAAAGCTTAATTGGTTACACCAAATACTTCTGAAAGGCTGAATTGATAATACCAAGCATTTCTGAAAGGCTGAATTGGTAACACCAAGGGCTTCTGAAAGTCTGAATTGGTAATACAAATGGCTTCTGAAATGCTGAAATGGTAAAACCAAAGGCTACTGGAAGGCAGAATTGATAACACCTAGTGCATCTGAAAATCAAAATTGGCAACTCCAAGTTTTTTAGAAAGGATGCATTGGTAACACTAAGGGATTCTGAAATGCTGAATTAGTAACACCAAGGGCTTCTGAAAAGCTGAATTTTAACACCAAGGGATTTTTAAAAGCTGAATTGGTAATAAGAAGGATTTGAGAGAGGTTGAATTGGTAACATCAATAGCTTGGGAAAGGCTGAATTGGTAATATCAATGGCTTCTTAAAGGCTGAATATGTATTACCATGGGGTCCTGGAAGGCTTAATTGGTAACACTAATGGTTTTAGAAAGGCTGAATTCGTAATCCAATGGGCTTGTGAAAGGGCTCCCGGAAGGCTGAATTTCCAATACCAAGGGTTTCTGAAAGGCTGAATTGGTATCAGCAAGTATTTCTGAAAGGCTTAATTGGTAACATCGATAGCTCCTGAAAGGGTGATTTGGTAACACCTAGGGCTTTTGAAAGGCAGAATTGGTAACACCAAGGGCTTTTGAAAAGCTGAATTGGTAACACCAAGGGCTTATTAAAGGCTGATTTGGTAACATCAAGAGCTTCAAAACCCTGAATTAGTAACACCAAGTGCTTTTGAGAGGATTAATTGGTAACACCAAGTGCTTTTGAAAGGATTAATTGGTACCACCAAGTGCTTTTGAAAGGCTGAATTGGTAGAACCAAGTGCTTCTGAAAGGCCGGAAAAGGAACATTAATGGCTTATGAAAGGCTGAATTTTTAACACCAAGGGGTTTTGAAAGGCTGAATTGGTAACAAGGGGTTCTGAATGTCTGAATTGGTAACATCAATGGCTTCTGAAAGGCTGAATTGGTAACACCAACTGCTTCTGAAATATTGAATTGGTAACACCAAGGCTTTCAGAAAGGCGGAATTGGTAAAACCAAGGGCTTCTGAAAAGATGAATTGGTAACACCCAGGTCTTCAGAAAGGCTGAACTGCTAACACCAAGGGCTTCAGATGCGCTGAAATGGTAACACCATGGGCTTCTGAATGGTTGAATTGGTAACACCATGGGCTTCATAAAGGCAGAATTGGTATCCCCCCAGTCCTCAGAAAGGCTGAATTGGTAACATTGTCCCAGAGAGACAAAATTTAATTTCAAATTCAAGTTCAATACAATCTCAGGAAACGGGATAAGTTAGAGGCGAATCTGATATTTCAAACTTACATATATTTCAACGAAAATTTCACAACTTCAATCTTGAGCACTTCAAAGATTCTGGATAGCATTCTTAAAACATTATTTATTTGTTGAATAGTTTCCATAACGTTGCAAGTGCTCTCACAATCAATGAGTTTACATCATAATTTATGGGCAAGACTGCAGCTAGGAGACTAATTTTTGAAGCTTACTTTAAATTCAACATATCACTAAAAAAAAAAGTATAAGTTCAAATCAATGGCTTAGCTTGGGTCCCCTTAGCACAACGTAGAGTGACTTGAGCCTTCTAACATGGCTCTCCTCGAACTAAATCTCGGTGTGACAATCTCTCAAGACATGGTCCTTTATCATCCTGGGTTAGGTGCCCCCTTCCCTAGGGGTTTCGAGGTAGGAGTCCGTTCTGTTACCAAGCGGATATTCTGGTCTCCTGGCTGTAGCTTTCCCACATAATCTTAAGAACAAAGAGGAGACAACAAAAAGTCCTCGTCAACAGAAATGAGAGGGCAACAGAACTCTGTCACCAATGGAAGCTGAGGTTGCATGTATACCCAAGTGAAGCCAGCAGGCAGAGGTCGTTCACATGACCACAAAAGGGGGGTTTCAAACATTTGTTACGTGTTACAACATCAATGGCTTCTGATAGGCTGAATTGGTAGCACCAAGAGCTTCTGAAAGTCTGAATTAGTAATACAATGGGCCTCTGAAAGGCTAAATTGATAAGACCATGGGCTTCTGAAAACCTGAATTGGTAAAACCAAAGGTTTGTAAATGCTGAATGGGGAACACTAAGTGCTTCTGAAATGCGGAATTGGTAACACCGAATATTTCTGAAAGACTGGATTGGTAAAAGTCAGTTTTTCTGAAAGGCTGAATTGGTAACACCAAGGGCTTCAGGAACGCGGAATTGGTGGCACCTATGGTTTCTGAAAGGCTGCATTGGCATTACCAAGGGTTCCTGAAAAGCGGAATTAGTAACACCAAGGGTTTCTAAATCCTGAATTGATAACACCAAGGGCTTCTGAAAGGCTGAATTGGTAACACTAAGGGTTTCTTAAATGATGAATTGGGAACACCATGGGTTTCTAAAAAGCTTAACTCGTAACATCAATGGCTTCTGAAAGGCTGAGTTGGTAACACCAAGGGTTTGAAAAAGGCTGAAATTGTAACACCAAGGGTTTCTGAGAGATGGAATTAGTAGCTCTCTTTTCAGCAGTGACCTGAACAAGACTACTATTCATTTCAGGCAAACAAAAAAAAGTGTGTTTTCCTTTTGTATCTCTAATACAAATTATTCTATCAGAATGGTACTTTGACACAGCACTCTATAGATCTCCCCATAATTTTTGATACTATAATGCATTGCAAATCGCGTAATTAGGATGTTTATCAATGGTTTAATAAAGGTTAGGCCATGCGAATCTGCTAAGTCAATCAATTTGAATACCTACACTCCTACGTCCCTCCCCTGTCCTTACCCCGTCTGTCTTGACTCTTCTCCTATCTCTCCAGTAACCCCATTTCCTAGATTCTCAGTCGTCGGTTACTCTGCATTTTCTGTAACCTGTTATATTTGTTAATAACAGAGATAATTCATATGTTGGATTCTTGTTTTAATTCTTATTATCTTTTCATGATATTGTTGTATTTCGTCAGGGTGTAAAAGAAGTTTATAGCCTTTAGCCTATTTATCCTACTTCATTAACCTGCCCTGATTGCTTCTTTTGACTGTGTAAAAGATCATGAAACACACGTTTACCAACAGCAGGATTGATTGGATTTACCTTCATGAAAGGCCTGTGTAGAAAACACAAAATCTGTAGAATACAAACAGAATTATACTGTGACAAAAATAAATATAGTATTTAAATCTATGATAAAAACCTACGAACTACATAATTGGTTGGTTTGATATGTGCAATTATACACACAGACAGACAGACAGACAGACACACACACACACACACACACACACATATATATATATATATATATATATATATATATATATATATATATATATATATATATATATATATATATATATATATATATATATATATATATATATATATATATATATATATATATATATATATATATATATAGGGGGTGAATAATATGGTTGATATTTACTTATTCAGTAATATTCATGTGTTTCTTATGCCCAATTGCGTTATCGTGTGTCCAACAAACCTGAAGCTTCTCTTATCAGTTGCGACTAATCTTTAGTCTATGATTAGCTTGTTCCAGTTTGTATATGGAATGAAGGCGTAATGCAAATGCATTTCAGCATTTACGGGAGCAAGTAACATACCAGTCATGAATATGATTGTTAAGCCTACCAGGTCAAACAAAACCTTAATACAACAAACTGCTTGGGCATAAAACATAGTAGATACTCAAAGTATGATTGTTAATGGTAAAATTTTCGGTGAACTTATATAACTTATATAACACTGGATTACATTTACTCTACCTTTCATGAAGGTAAAGCCCGACAATCCTGATTTAAGAAATTGTGTATTTCATTATTTTTGCACAGTTAAAAGAAGCACTCAGGGCAGGTTCATCAAGTTGTATAAATAGGATAGAAACTACCTTGGCACACTTCATAACGGTGTGCTCGAGGATGGTCGTGGGAATATATTTAATATTTGGCTTAATGTTGCCTGGGGCTCTGTAGGACTCCATTGCACTCGTTTTTTTTTAATTTAATTTTTTTTTTTTAATAAAACATGATAAGACATAGTTGTGGACGAGGAGGCATTTACATTCTTTTAGTTAGGGCTAAGGAAAAGACAGTTGCCTCGCGATCATATAATCTCTCTCTCTCTCTCTGTGATTAGTATAATGCCCTCACCAAATGTCACCAGAGGTATACACAAGACACTATCGCTTTGAACACACGTGCTCTCTCTCTCTCTCTCTCTCTCTCTCTCTCTCTCTCTCTCTCTCTCTCTCTCTCTCTCTCTCTCTGCGAGTTTCTGTGTTCCCGTGAGTTTTCGTTCGAGGATATGGTATTCGAATGTCGCCGTGTTTTAATTTTTATTAATAAAACATGATAAGACATATTTGTGGACGAGGAGGCATTTACATTCTTTTAGTTAGGGCTAAGCAAAAGACAGTTGCCTCGCGATCATACTCTCTCTCTCTCTCTCTCTCTCTCTCTCTCTCTCTCTCTCTCTCTCTCTCTCTCTCTCTCTCTCGTTACACCAACATATGTGGATAATAAAAAATGTATTACAGATTAGTTTTCTTTTTTTTATAGGAACCATATATTTAGAATAACATTCCATGGGTAATGACATAGCATTTATTGGGAAAAATCTTACACTAAAAAAACATTCATTTAAAACAGACATCTTACACTCTTCAAAACTGTAGGAAAACTTTCATTGATTACGCACCTTACCACCTGGCAAATCCTCATTGAAAATTCAGGTTTTGTATATTTGCAGATGTACATACGCAGTCTCGAATTTAAATGCACAAGATAGTATAATAATACTGTTAAGTCATTTTCCTTCAAGTCGGTGGTGGATAAATGCTCTCCCAATTTCCTAAGGGGTGCGCAAACTCCATTTAAAGATACGGTATGCGTGAAATACTCGTATAGGCAGAAAACTGCGCACAAAGTCGAATTGTAATTTGGCACTTGCATATCATTGGTAAAACACTTCATGCTGGATTACCTTCGTTAAAAAAAAAAAAAAAAAAAAAAAAAAAAAATTAGTAAAATATTCCCGGTGACCCTCATGCCGCATGCCCGATGGATAAAAGAAAATTTATGTTTTTCGATGGGCTCTTTGTTATTATAAATATAACCCAGTGTCCGATTTCACGATACTGATGTGATGGCAGAATGTTCGAAATAAGAATAATAGGCTTTGACCTTATCAAGGGTATCTTGAAGCCTTCCAAATAATCACTGGGTACACACCAGTAAAAATGTACTTCATGCCCTAACCTTTTCACCAGAGTGAATTTTACATCTGCAGAATCCATTTATATATGCTGCCTAGATCGCTTCAGAACTTCGACTACCACCCTGCCAACTCTACTCATTGAAATATATATAGTTTTGTCATCAATCATACACAATATATAATGAAGTAAGAGATACTAGAAACATTGCCTTTCTTAGATTTAAGCATCGACTACTGTCCCTCCAACTCCACTTATTGAAATATATATTATTTTTCTTATTATTATTATTATTCATACCCAATTTATAATGAAGTAAGGGATAATGGAAACATAAAATTTCATAGATTTTTATCAAGAAAACCATACATTTCAAATCATTGATAACATACATTAAAAATCATATTACAAATACAGAGAATACTTTTAATATCTGCCTAAGGCTTCCAATTTGCTGCCCATTTGACTTACAAATTTCAATTGCGGTATCTGGTCCCGCTTCTTAGATGGTGTGGTCAATGATGGTCGTAGACTGTCTCGGTTTTTCGACAGTCGATTTTTCCTTTTTTTGTTGGCCTTGAGTTTTTGTAACACACATGCCAACGCCACAACTTGCAAATCTGTTAGAGTAGACCGTTCATCCATTTGTGGCCCTGGCAGAGTAAGTAGGGAGTTGGGGATATTGGCAAAAGTTTCATCAGCTCCAGCAGGAGTGATGTTTAACACTTCTTCTATAGATGATGGTGAAGATGATCCTTCTTTTTTCTTCTTCTGGCACTTTTCCAGAAACTTGCGCTGAATTCCCTCGAATAAAGTAATGTATTTTGTGACCCTCTGTACGATTTTCCAGACCTCATATTGATTGCTGAAAGCAAGTACGATAACATCGGTTGTTTTATCATCTCGCTGTTGAGCTGCAGAACCAAGAGGTTGACGTAGTCTTCACGATGTCTTCGTGAAGACTACGTCAACATTCTTCACTATATTGTAGACACTTGCGGATTTGACCTCCATCCAAGACGGGAATCTCCCAAAAATTGTTTGCACCTTTATAAACAATATATTAACTTCAGTTCTAGCAAAATACATGGAAATACTTACGCTTAGGTAATTCAGGCAAGTCTTTCCCCAAGACGTGTGCGTCATTGTATCTAGACATAATTATCCAAGATCAACTTCAGCTGCGCCTTCCCTGACGAATACCCAGAATCTACCTGGGATATGACATGCTGGAGGTGAATATATACTACATCCATGCATCAAAACACGTGCATGCACGCTCACACACATACAAACACACGCCCAGACCTAACTTAAAACACGCCTCCCATGAACAAAACGATTTGCATCCACCCCCGGGTATCCTGTGAGTTTACAGCTGTTGACCAACAAACCACCTCGCTCCATAGTATTTTGCAACATGGAAAATGTGCGAGTTGGTAATATTAACCTATCAATGAAATTTTAGTTTATTAGTTTTGATGATTATTTGACCGGAATAAGAGACAGTGAATGTGTTATGAAATTTCAGTTAGTTTACGACACCAAATATTTCATTGAAATAAGCGCCAGTGTATGTATTATTTTTTTTCAGCTGAGAGGGGAGAGAAAAGGAAACACGATGAGTGTGAAACACACCTTCCAATCAAAGAAGAAAAGGGCCACTAATCTGTAAGTATTAGTTAATATAGACAATGTAAAGTGGGATGTTAATATCTTTCGAATTTGCCATAGAATGGATTTATAATTATACATTGGAACTACCAAATAAATTAAAAACCACATTTTCTCTTATTGCAGTACTAGCAACCAGACACAAATTATTTGAAAAATTCCCATCTCAGGGGGTTGCTTCAACATCCACAGCATGGATCCCCCTTAGATTTGTCCACACCAGCACCAAGGACGGCAACCACTTCAGGACAGATGTTGAAGCTCGTGAGAAGAAAGTCATACCTCAACAAGATGTATATGCAAGAGGAATATACATTTCCCTCGGTGAGCGATCCACTGTTATTTATAATGTATGCTAGGGACGATATACGGCTATTTAGAATGGCATTTCAATAATAAAAATCTTTCTGCAAAGATTGCTGGTCTTTTGACTTAGATCATGAGTAAACAGAACTTCCTTAAGACTGAACAAGATGAAAATACGCTTATGAAGCTGTGGCTCCCGGCAATAGTTATTATTGCAGATGAAATTGCCGACCGCCTAAATGAATAGGAGTGTACGGTAAATTCTCAATTCACCCGAATAGTCAATGAATTAAGAGGGAGTGGCTGGACAGTGGAAGGCATGGCAACTTCAAAGTTTCTTTTTACAGTCAGGCTGTAATGGGTGGAATGGGGGCGCCCATTTTCCCAACTAAAGATGTCCTTGGTGGACATTTGGTCTTTATTCCCTCTGGATTGGGGAATTCCTGTTTTATCCAAGCTCTGGCTGCCTACTTCATTGCTAATTAAACCCCAAAAACTTTCTGGGCAAATATTGCTCACTCTGTAAATAGTATCTGACGTTGCATGCACTATGGTAACTTCCACATGATTACCATGCCTATTCAGTGGGATGACATTTCACGCTCAAGTTAATGAATCAAGTCTCCATTTATATTTATGAAATGGTGAGGGGGGGGGGGGTATGAAGTACCTCCTTCCGTTAGCAAGACTTAGAACAAAAAATTATCAACCATTGTCCCCCCCTACCATTGGGTGGTGACCATATCTGCCTCGTTTAAGATTTTCACTGTTTTGTGAAAAGCTTTGCTAGGGCAATTACTTCTAGCTCCTTTACTTCTGTCATAACTGTCTATCGCAGCATGCAACAACTACCAGACAAAAACAGCATGAAGCCACCTGCAACCTGGCAGTGACGCTAAACTTTCCCACACGTCGGAGTACAGTAAGATTTAGAAACCCCCATTTGACACAAAAGTTTTCTTATATTTGTGTCTTTGACTTAGAGTCGGCTTTGAAGAAATCCACCAGTGCGTATGGTGTGGAGACCATACACGGATCAATGGCATTTCTTATATCATTATCAACAATGAAGGAAAAATAGCAGCCTCCAGTTATCATTGCAGAAATGATTGTGTCGCTAACTTTCTATCAGATCTTAATGATTGTTGGGAGGCCATAAGATCGCGATCGCAATGGAAAAAATTGATATGACGGTCGAGGAGGAAAGAACTTTCCAACAGCAGGCCTTATGACAGCTGTGTAAGACGCCGCTCAAACACGGGTGTGACTATCACAGACACCATGACCATCCCAAACCCAATAATAGCTTTACTGGGGCTTGCTGCATACGTTGTCATTTAGTATGCCGGGAACTGAAAACTATAATCCCTGTTTTCGCACACAATTCTAGATACGACCTTGGTCTTATCCTTAAGGAACTGAAAATAAAGTTAATATCACAAGTATAACGAAACAAAGGCTAAGAATTCAACGAATGATCGTCGAGAATTTATTTCTCATCAATTACTCTAGCGTTTTTAGGTTCTTCTTTGGATATTTTAGCCTCTGAGAATAATTTAGGGATGGAAGGAAGGCATGCTTAATGGAGGAAATCATTCAAGGAAAATTACCTTTCTGCTATGACTATATAGACAGTCTTACAAAACTAGAGGAAATGCAGTTGCCCACCAAATCACCATTTTACAATGATCTAAAGGCGTTTGATGTATCTGATGAGAAATATAAAGGGGCTCAGCATGTTTAGACTATAAGCAAATGTAAAACACTGAAAGCTTTTCTTCTCCTTTACCTCATTGTAGTGTCTACATTCTTTATTAAGGCTTTATTACGGGATATTCTCATTTGGTGGCGTTTTGTACTTTTTGATGAGTATGGACTTGATTTACTACGCTGTTTCACTTCCATCCTACGCCTTTGACAGCTATTTTCAAGATGAGCAACATTGAGCTGGATCACATCTATAATATAATCAGGTGTGATGTCAAGGGGGGTCGGGTCACTTCTGTGGTGGGGTAATCATTCGCTGCCAACAACCGTGAAATAAATCCATAATTCAATCCACAGGCCACCTAAGTTCTTACATCCTTTATTTAGACTTCAATTTTCTGCATGCAACAGTTATGACTAAGAACCTTCCCACTGGTGGAATTCATAAAAATTTTTATGAAGAAAAGGGTAGTTTTTTTAGGAAGGGGTATTGAAAATGCTATTACTAATATGGATAAAGGACACTGGCTCCTAGTCAGTACTAAAGCACCTTCAGACGAAGTTGCTAGAACCACTGATAAACTGCCCTTTTGCTTATCCCATGAGGAAGTTGCTTTTAGAAGTCTATCACTCTGCTATAAAAACGTACTAGCACAAGAATGAGGGCGTATGACTGTAGTGTAAAAAGCTTATGGAGATTCACCACTCATAAAAAACTATAATAGGTTCCCACTCAGAGGGTTGGGAGGAGAGTGTTTCCCCTTGAAGTTCGTGGATATACCGACCTGGAAATCATTAAGCGGTAATTTCAGCAAATGTATAAAGCAACCATCTTCACATCGAAAGACAATAGTAAGGTACAAGACATAGGTCAGACAGTGCGCATTGCAAATGGGCTCCGTCGGTCTCTACTACATCGTGAGTATAAAATTCAAAATACATTAGAAAATTTCAAAATTTGGAGCGTGGACAGGATACAGGCTCCATTGAGGATCTCGGTGGTGAAAACACTGAGGGTATTTTTCATAAAGCGGAACTAATGCTCATAGCCATACCAGAAACTTTCCCTATTAACATTATCAAAAAGAAAGTTACGAAAGGCGAACTCAAGTATCTCGTATCATGGAGGGGTTACCCTCCGAGTTTTAACTTGACGGCAGACAGTAAAAATGTTGAAAGGCTGCTAGGGGAAACTTAGAAATGAAATCTCACATACGCAAACTATCGTGATTTTCTTCTGTTCTTAAATAACTTCCTACAGAAAGTAGAAGGCTGGATTAATTACTTTACTAATGTGAACGCATCTCGAGTATTTATCAGAGATCTTCTCTAACTTTTTACAGAAAATCTAACTCGTGGTAGTAAAGCAAGAGAGAGGGTTAAAAAGTATAGGGGTGAAATAAGGATAATAGCTCAGAAAAGGACCCCACTTAAAGAAAAGAAAAGATCTTATCATCACTTTGAAAGGGTTCGATACTTTTAGTAGTTTTACCTTTAGCAGAGAGTCTAATTGGACGTTTGTTAGGGAGATGAAAGAATACTGTCTGGTCCCGTGAAAGACGATAAAGGGATCTAATTACCTCCAAGAATAAGGGGAAATAAGTGTTCAAAACATTAAACAAAAGATAAATAAAAATGGAAGGGGGATAATCAGCAGAGTGGAGGGGGTAATAGAGATTTGCTATAAAATTTAGTAAAAATGATACAAACAATCAGGTACAAGTTAGAAAACGAACCAAAAACAAGGAGACTTAAAGAATTGGGGAAGAAACGTGCGTGTGGTCCTCACACCCTCCCCACGACACGGCCTTACCCCAATCCCCTTTGGTGAGTATTATTGACGTAGAATTATCCCCTTCCAACAGAAGGTATGCCCTTGCTTTTTACAATTTCTTTGAAGGCCGGGGCGATGTCGAGTGGGATATTAAGGGAAATTTCAGAAAACCCATCCACCATTTAAATTTAATAGGTGTGTGTAAGAAATTAATTCAGCAAGTTGATGCTATAGAGGAAGAGGAAGTGCCATTTTATAAAACCCTGCTAGATATATTGGAAATGCCTTATACTTATATAAATAATGTATTTAATTAAATGGAAAGGGGGAGAATATACGAGAAAAGTAAAAGAATAAAAGTGAAAGGCCAGCTGCGCTGGGTTCCTTATTAGGAATGACTGTATACCAGGTAAAGTCAATAGGAAATACATGTTTTAGCATGTTGTACTCGAAAGGCATGTAAAGGGGCGGAGTTTCAGTGGTTTAGCCATAGTCGGAGATTGTCTACCTTTCTCATTATCATTTTACAACGCGATCCCCGTACGATGCAGAATCACCTCTAAAACTAAGCATCGTCAACTTTAAGACTCAGGTTCTAAAGAAGGGGAATATCTGTTTAGTAGTGGGGGGTAATTCAATTGGCTTCGTATCCTACGGAATTGCAGCGCAAACATAAAAACCCTACCCCTACAGTGATAACGTGGGCAGCGAAGGAGGCTTTTTAATTTAAGCCCTTCAATATCTTTGTTTAGCTTAGGGTGGGGAATGCTCTAGCCATTTCGTATAACTAGTAGGAGGAGAAAGCCCTTGTCTGTTTTGTCATGGGAACACTAGAGAAATCTGATATACATTTGTCGGTGTTTTATTGATACTAATAGTACATGGAAGGAAAAAACAACGAATACTTTACATTTTTTAGAAGAGCCAGAGTAGATATATATAAATGAAAAGTTATCGGTAGGCTTTCTATATTAAAAACTAAAATTCATGCTTGCCTAATGATCAAAAAGTCTAAAAACGGGATACTGTTATTACCATAATTTTCTTTTGTAAATATATGGATGATATCAATGAATAGATGATTGAAACAAAAACCTAAAATTTTGAATGTTCTACTGGAATACTCAAAACATTGTCAACATAACGAGGAATGAAAATAATTATGAGGACCACATTGAAGGAATTAATCTAGATTATAAATGCACCCAATATATTTGTTGGATAAAAGAGGAGACAAATTGTGTTTAGTACGCAGTCAATTCATCGAAACACAATTGGTAGGATGACAATTCGTCGAAATGACAATTCCTTGAACTGAAAATTTATTGAAATGACAATTTACACTTTTTAATGCCGCAACATATAAGTTCAGTAACAGTAAGGGCTTGTAAAGGTAACTCATAAGCATCTAAAATACAAGACAGGACATACAATAAATCAACCAGGACTTTACTAAACACGAAGTAACACCAAAGCTACCTAATCTATGCTTAGATGTAACATTTTGTATTTTGTTGCAAAAATAAACTTAATTTTTCTATGTGAGGTTCAAATAGATCCTGAAATCGGAGAAAGTGATTTAACATAACGGTTGAGTTTTCTATAACCAAAGTAAAGGGAGTGGTCAATGATTCATGAAAAGTAGAACATGGTTTTCATGTGTTCAATTTCGTTAGCGAAATTACTTTTTCTTGACAAGCCATGCACAGAAAACTGGAATCATATAAAACAGAGCGCATATGAGAATTCCAATGGTTGGTGGAGTACCCGGTTATAAAGACCAATTGGCATCCTCCCACTCAGCTGCCTGGTACTTAAATGTAACTAACCTTGTCCCCTGGAGCCTCTCAAATGACTCATCTAGCCACAAGCAGCTTGCTGTTATCACTCAGACTCAGGCTAGGCTACCCTGTCTCTTGGAAATTGTTTACCCTTGACGACAGGCAATGTACATATTGTAACCTACCAGCTGACTTCCCACTGGCCCACTACCTTCTCCACTGCACTGAAACTTTTCCCCTTAAGCAAAACCTTAACTCTGGTTCTCACCTCACTCCCTTTTCAGTAGTCAGGCATATCGTGGAAAACATACAAATATTTTCAGGTTTCTTGTGCTCATATCCACCGCCTAGGTAACTACTGTACCTTGGCCCTTTTCACGTCACTGCTTGTAAACTCCTTACCCATCGTGGCCTACATCACACGCCAGTTTGATCCTTACACAAGCACACTCTACATGCTGCAAGTAGTATCAATCCCATCCTGTCATGAAACTCTCACTAACCCCACACTAGTTTGTCTCCCTTACTAACTGGCGTATATGCCTTTTTTGGTGCTCAAAGTTCCTACTTACTTTCCTTCATGCTGCCTCTACTTGTTTGGTCTTCCTATGTCCTTTAAATCAATCTTAAGGTTTCCTGGGACTTAGTCTCACATCTTTCTCCCACTCAAATTCTCTTCACTACTCACCCAGTCTGTTCAACTAACTGGGTCTCACTGCTACCTGATCTCTCTCTCTTCACAGAAAATTCCCCTTCCTCCCTAAGGGGACTGCACGGCTTGACATTACAGTTATGCTACCCTTCCTTAATCCCTCAATTAAGTTATAAATACTGATGGCTTGTCCTACTTGGCCAATAATATATGAACTGGCTGTTTTATAAGAAAATATTTTGACAAGGTTCTTGGGCTGAGGTACAGACAATACTCCCCTGTTGTGTATTGATCTTGAGACTAATCATTAGACCAAGGCTTTAAAAGTGGGTCTTTAGACCCCCCCCCCCCCCGCACTGTCCAAACCTCTCTCACTAAAAATACCTCCCACTCCTCACTCAGTCCCTTCAACTATCAAGTTTCTTATTCGTTAGCAGTTTATCTCTCTCTCTCTCTCTCTCTCTCTCTCTCTCTCTCTCTCTCTCTCTCTCTCTCTCTCTCTCTCTCTCTCTCTCTCAATCCCCTTTTATCATGAGTGCCTTGACAACTTCTCTCGCTATCAAGTACCTTATCCATTCACAGTTTCTTCTCTCTATCACTTAGTCCCTTCAATTCTCTGAGTCTTACTGATAACCAACCTTTTACCTCCTCCTCATGCAGATGTCAGTGGACATAGAGGTTCAGTCATCTTCTGCCTTCATTCCGGCTCCCTTTACGGGTTCTGTATTGTTTTTTTTTTTTTTTTTTTTTTTTTTTTTTTTTTTTTGCCAGTAGCTGCAGTGCTCTGGAACCTGCCCTGACACCCTTCCTGAAGCTTCCAATCATGATGTGTTAAGCAGGTCTCTGACAACACTGGTTAAGTCTTTAACCCTTGGGGCTATGACTGATAGTGTACGCCTACTCCCAGGAAAAACTTCCAGGCATTCTGGGTGTATGTGTGTGTGTGTGCAAAGACTATATACTGAAGGAAGATAGGAAGGCTCAGGCTTTTAACACACAAATGAGTGTGCTATGAAAAGATGCCAGATACTCCCATGCGAAACGAATGGCTCCATCTGTTGAGCGAGCAACCAAACATTCAGAGCGGTAATGCTTACGGGTATATAGGATGGAATTCGATTGTAAATTTTGCGACATATTTGTTCATAATTCGCATTACTCTGTCAGTATATTTTACTCATATATTCATGATATTCTTGAATTTTAGGTAATCAAATTGCAAATCATGTTTCTCAGTCTATTTTTCAGAAATTCAATAGTTATATCTCTTATGATTCAGTTAAATTTCTTGCATATTTAAGTAATGTACAGTATATTACAACCATTTTTAAATGTTCTATACAATACCACATTCGAATAAATTAAAACATACTGTATATCTGATTTGTTAAACTTAGCCACAAATGCTTATGTGTAGGCATACATTTAATTACAGTTTGTTGGCCACTGTAAGATGGAGAGATATTAGGTGTATAAAACACAATTGTATTTTATCTTTTATTGAAATGGAAAAGCATGATGCACTCATGTATAGTTTAGTATTATAAACTAATAAATGTATAAATGTACAATCAGAAGGATCAAAATAACACAAAATTGTATCACACACAAAAATAATCAAAAGGGGGTTGGAAATAGAAATAAGGTAGCATACAAGTCAACAAAAAATGAAAAACAAAAGAGATTTACTGTGGATGCCTTGCCTTAATCTTACATCCAATATCAGTGGGGCTTACTCATTAGCAGCACATACTGCATGTATTATACTGTTTGGACTCACCGTTCTTTGTTCTTAGGGAACCTGTGAAACACCAAATGAGGATCGGTTTCTTTTTGTTTATGGCACACAACACACTTGTGTTACTTCTTTACTGTCGGCGCTATGATTTCGTTTGAGTCAACTGTCAAATTCTGAATATAAACAAACAGACGACAAACGATGTATACCTACAACGCCATCTGAAATCGGAGCAACCAACTATTGTGTTCACTTTGGAGTTGCCAACTAGCATATTAACACTCTATTTGGAGCCTTCCTAACTTCCTTCAGTGTATAGTCTTTGTGTGTGTGTGTGTGTGTGTGTGTGTGTGTGTGTGTGTGTGTGTATGCTTCCTCCAATCGTTAGTCTTTCGTGACCGAGGCCACAAGTGTCTCAACAGTCCAGTTTGTTTATTGCGTCGGTAGAGTGGAGTTCTCTGTTGGTACTTCTCTGTTGTATACTGCTGTTTTTGTAAAATCCCAATAGTAATCAAAATTTCTTCAATATACCCAATACAACTCTGGGAAGAAAGGTAAGCATAATTAGAAAAAGAAAAGCATAAAAAATTTATGTTTACAAATGGCACCCAGCACTCTATTAGGATAGCAGACTATTCAATATAGCATTAGACTGGGTATTCACCTTGACTAAACACAGTTTAAAATGTATACAAAACACACGCATCTCTTACATTAGTTCTATCTCACAAACTGTTGACTCTATCTCTGACATCGGTGAAGTTCATCTTTCCTCCAGAATATTTAGACATAACCAGCATTCGTTGACATGGGCTCTATACAGAGTAGGATCCCGGGTCCAATAATTTAATACATCAGCAGTAGTCTTTA
>NC_090750.1:30426796-30441796 GCF_036898095.1 Palaemon carinicauda | reverse complement strand
TGATCGCACAACAAGTCTTTAATTGTGATGAGACTGGGTTATTTTGGAAGAAAATGCCAGCCAATACGTACATTACCAAGGACGAGACGAAGATGCCAGGTCACAAGCCAATGAAAGATAGGCTAACATTGTTGCTGTGTGCAAATGCAAGTGGCGATTGCAAGATCAAACCCTTGTTAGTGTACCACTCGGACAACCCCCGGGTGTTCAAACGAAATAATATTTGTAAAAGTTCACTACCAGTTATGTGGCGCTCGAACACTAAATCTTGGGTCACAAGACAATTCTTTACTGAGTGGATAAACGAAGTGTTTGCCCCCCAGGTTAAGGCTTACCTCATTGAAAAGAGCTTGCCAATGAAATGTCTTCTGGTTATGGACAATGCTCCTGCACATCCTCCAGGTCTCGAGGATGACTTGAAAGAAGAATACAGCTTTATCAAAATCAAATTCTTGCCCCCCAATACTACTCCCATACTCCAGCCCATGGACCAACAGGTCATTTCAAACTTCAAAAAACTCTATACCAAGGCCCTTTTCAGAAAGTGTTTTGAAGTGACCAGTGACACGAAGTTGACCCTAAAGGAATTCTGGAAGGAACACTTCAGCATCCTCAACTCTGTTAACATGATTGACCAAGCTTGGCGAGGTGTGACCTATAGGACATTGAACTCTGCCTGGCGTAAGCTGTGGCCATCATGTGTCACAGAGAGGGAGTTTGAAGGTTTCCAACCAGAGGCGGGTCCAAGCACTGCTACCCCTGTAATTTCTGATGACACTGATGTCGTTGAGGAAATTGTTGTCATGGGCAGGAGTTTGGGGCTTGAGGTCGACAAGGATGATATTGATGAGCTTGTAGAAAGCCATTCTACCGAGTTGACTGTGGAGGAATTGTTGCACCTGCAACAACAACAGCAGCAGGATCTGATTGTGGAGCAGGAATCTTCAGAAGAGGATGAGGTAAGGGAGGATGTTCCAAGTTCTCTCATCAATGAAATTTGTTCCAAGTGGGCAGATGTGCAGGCTTTTGCTGAAAAATACCACCCAGAAATTGCAGTAGCAAACCGGGCAGTGCATATGTTTAATGATAGTGTCATGTATCATTTTCGAAGAATACTGCAGAGGAGGAAGAAACAATTAACAATAGACCAGTTTTTCACAAAAGAAAAGAAAGCTGCTACATCAAAGCCTGTTTCTCCTCCAAAGAAGAGACAAAGAAGAGAAGAAACCCCTGAAATAGATCTGCCCACCCTTTCATTGGAGAGAGAAACAACTCCTGAAGGAGAACTACCCCGCCACATCATGGAAGGGGACTCTCCTTCCAAGCAGTAACCTCCCCCTTCCATCCTCTCCACATCCATCCCTGTATGCCATCGAACCGCTGCTCAAAGGTATGTTCACTACAGTACAGAAAATGGTTTAAAATTGTTTTATTTTAGTACAGTAAATGGTTTAAAATTGTTTTATAGGATTTTCTGACCAATTTCATACACATTTAGATAATTATTGTTGTTTAGGTACACGTTTTATTAATATTTTGGGCCTGTTCGAGTGCTTGGGAACGGAATAGAATATATACCATTATTTCTTATGGGGAAAAAAAATTCGGTACTCGAACAAATCGGAGGTCGAACACGGATCTCGAACGGATTATGGTCGAGTACCGAGGTATCACTGTAATTCTAAAATTAACTACAGATTATTTCAAACTACTCACTTGTATTACGTTTTCAGATCCACTGCCATCGAAACTTCTCTCTCTCTCTCTCTCTCTCTCTCTCTCTCTCTCTCTCTCTCTCTCTCTCTCTCTCTCTCTCTCCCTCTATATATATATATATATATATATATATATATATATATATATATATATATATATATATATATATATATATATATATATATATATATATATATATATATATATATATATATATATATATATATATATATATATATATATATATATATATATATATATATATATATATTAGTTTCGCTTTTAATGGCCATTCTATGCCTTACTGCTGGGGTATTATTGCAGTGCTAGATCATTTTTAAAGGGTTTTGTTTGAGTATCAATGAGCGCCTTCCCTCCAGTCATATAAAATGTTTTACAAATAAGTGCAAAATAGATGTTACACAGATGTTCCACAGTTGTTCAATAATTTCATGAGTTCCACACCCGGTCCTTAAGTTTCACCATCTCTTGTCTTTTTGCCTCCTCCTTTGGAAATTTCTTTAATTTCCTATTACTTTTTTCCAGTTGCAATGATTGAAAAGGATAATCCCTTCTTTCTCCCCTCTTCCTCGTTTCAGTAGCATTGAATCCAGTGTAACCCACTAATCTCTCTGTTTTGTGTCTAAGGTTGAATTTCATAACCCCTCTATATACGCCGTACCGTACTTTATTCTCCAATAAAAAAAAAAAAAAAAAAAAAACTCACTTTTAGGGAGGTCATCCCATAAAACGTTATGGAGACTTTCATTAGCATTTTTTTTTCTAGGATGCCGTCGTTTGCAAAACTCACATAACCAGGAATCATCTTTGTTATCACTTTACCACGAAGATAAGTTTTCAGGCTTTGTGTTTCCAATGAAATTCGTCCACCATAAGCAATTATATTACCTTGGCTAAGAATTGCTCAAACTTGATCTACCCATGAACCGCCCTTAGAAGGGGGACGTGAAGCATTTTGTCTTCGGCTATCAGACTATTCCTCAGATTATATATATATATATATATATATATATATATATATATATATATATATATATATATATATATATATATATATATATATATATATATATATATATATATATATATATATATATATATATATATATATATATATATATATATATATATATATAAACACACACACAATTGATATCAAACTGCTAAAAATTACGCATTTTTGATTAACCCATGGATTACCTTCAAAAAAGGAACACTGAACCAATGCCACCGGAGTTGTCTCTTTCATTGTAAAAGAGACTGGTATATTTTTATTTGCACGCTGTTGCACGCCAAAAATTAGGACTTTTCAAAAGTATTATTGGTGATATAATGGGCCAAGGATGGCCCATCAGTCGCGTGACGGATTTGTTGCTGAAAGCATTAAGATGAACTGGATGTAAGATCCATTGGGTGATACATTTTTTAAGATAAGCAATTTTTGCCAGCTAAAGTTGGAGCCCTTATAGGGCTTATAGCATTCTGACTTTCCGAAAAAACTAACGTTTTAGCTTAGCTAATAATAATAATATTATTAATGATAATAATAATAATAATAATAATAATAATAATAATAATAATAATAATAATAATAATAATAATAATAATAATAATAATAATAATAATAATAGAGGAAAAAAAAAACATTGATCACTGTGGCATAAGGGAGGGTCATAATATTTCTCACCGTGTATGTCTCTCCATGTATTACACTCAGGAAATCAGATTTAGGGCTGGGTTTTATTTGGCCCATCTGTATTAATCATGAAGTCGAGATTAATTTAAAGTTAACAGGGAAAGGAATTTTCTGACCAATAAATCAAAGCAAGATATACTGTGTAAAAATTTTTCATGTAAAAGAAATATTGTAGGTATTTCCACCAGTTATTTTCCACATTGCCGGAAGCTTTGAGATAAATGCCATATATTTCATGTCGTGGAAAATTATGCTTTTCTTATAATGTCATTAACAAATTTGTTGAAACACAATAAAACGTTTATTTACAACTTTACAATTACAAACATAATTTCCCATTATTTTGAAGTCATCTGGAATGGATATCTGAATTTGGAGCCTGGAAGATCATTTAATGCACCTTTGAAACGGCAGCGGGAAGCTTCCCAGTAGAAAGCTATAAGATGAATGCAACTAGTGGCTGACGACACACTGCAAACACACATGCAATACCTACAGTGCTCCGTATTTGGCGTACTACAGATGGTGTTTCATATTCATCGAAATTTCGAAAGTGTACTTTCGATCAGCCAAACATATCTTTGATATATATATATATATATATATATATATATATATATATATATATATATATATATATATATATATATATATATATATATATATATATATATATATATATATATATATATATATATATGTAATAATTAAAATAGTTAATATTACATGTTTAAAACACATGACGTAATATGTCATGTTGGATGAAGGTGCTGACCGTGGGACTTGCTATAGTCATTCAAATCATAAACAGGACGTACAATGCAGCCTCGACAATGTGACATTTTTCTTAACTGTCAACACCTTGCCTCAGCCTGTGAAAGTTTGTGACGTCACCGGATGCAGGTGTCTTCCGAGATTGTGAGGAAACTTATATAAACTAAGCATACGATATCTGTGATATCGATAAGTTAGTCAGTTCATATCTATACTTCACCAGAATTGGTCATCTGACCAACCCAGCTTCCTCCAGTGATGGAGATGTTTAACGCTGTTGTTTTTATAGAATAAATATTTTAAAGCTAATAAGATGTATTCTGTTATCCAGTTACACACATCTGAAACAACACATACTCAATGTGTGCTTATAAAAGTAGCACACCAATAAATGGTGGCAGCGGTTAAACTCTAAGAATTAGAGAAAGATCTTCAAGAGTTTAAAATAAAAGCTGTAAAACCAGAGAAAGATCTTCAAGACTTCAAAATAAAAGCTGTAAAACCCGAGAAAGAATTTCAAGAACTCAACATTATCTACATGAATCTACAATTTTGACTAAGTATTATAGTCCATCGGAACAGTTAACATTAACGAATGTTAAAAATACAAACTGAATCTTCAATCAACATCCTAGGAAACCCAAGGACTGGCGTTCAACAATTGCAAAACATACCCAGGAAGCACTACATTCAACAAGAAACTCGAACGATACATCGCTAACAAAACATCAAGAGAGAGAGAGAGAGGACGTGTCGACATCACACAGACCCATATATAAGCTAAGTACAAATTTTTGAATTCATTCCAGTTTGGGCAGTGAAGTGTAGTTATCACGAGTCGTTAGTCGATTATTACTGGGGTGAGTGAATTGCTAATCTTTGTTAAAGGAAACTGTGTTTAACTCCGAATTCTCATTTAGAATTTTTCTCTCTTTGTGCTAATTCCTTTTTCTTTCAGAAATTCTCGGGAAATGTTTTGGGATTAGTAACATTGTTGGGGGAATTTTGTTATACATATGCGTTTACGCAGTGGGCGTCTGTACTCATATAGATATTTTGATAGAATTGCAAGGGGTCGAAGCGATAGGAAAAAAAAATACAGCAGTCATGACTCCCCCTGTGAGCCCTTCCCCTGGACCTAGTGGTGTAGGCCAGACTAATCCTCCTCCAATTGTGACGCTTGTAAATGCCAGGTCAGCAATCCTTCCTTTTCAGGGTCGAGTCAACGGGTTCTTGCCACAAAATGTGGAGTCATGGATTTCATCCGTCGATGCCCATTTAAATGCCAAACAAATCGTAGACCCTTTCGTACAATTACAAGAAGCTAAAAGTTTTGTAGATTTTTCTAAGGGGGATGTAAGTGCGTATTTAAGAGGTGTTTCATTTCAAGAAGCAATTACCTGGGATGATTTCAAAGTTAGGTTACGCGCAATCTATGGGGGTGAGGAAGCCTTGGATGTAGTATTAACGTTACGAAATACACTCAATCAAGCCACTATGAATCGGCTTAATGTTATTGAGAGAGCAGCTCTCATAGCTGATAGGCTTAACGAATATCAGGACATTTTAGGTCATTCCACCAGGGTTACTAACGATAACATCTCCGTGAAAGATTTTTTACGATTAATGTATTTAACTTGAATGACACTTATGTTGCCTGATGCTTTAGTGCGGTGTTTTGATGAGAAGTTAACGCCTGCAAGTACGGAATTGGATGTCTATAAACAGATAAAGAAACACATGTCCAAGTGTCCAGATCTCGATCCCGTGTTAACTCAAGTTTTTGCAAAGAATGAAACAAAGCCACAAACAGTGAACGTAGTTAGAAGTCCAGTAGCGGGAATGACATGTTATAACTGCAAACGTCAAGGTCACTTAAACGCAGACTGCAGAACGAAATTTTGCTTGATTCACAACACTGCAACGCATTCATATAGTCAATGTTACTCGCGTAAGACACAACAATATCCCAGAAATACACAGTCAATTCCACAGTCAGTTCCATATGGAAATAAAAAGAAAAATCCTCATTTTAACAATAAGAAGAAACAACCAAATGTCAATGCAGTTCAGAGTCCAAAACAAACACACACTTCTTCAAATATCGCTGAGCCTGGGTCGTCAAACCAGACCTCGCAAGGTCAGACTAATTTTCAGAATGTGCAGAGCAAAGCAAATACCACATAGTTAACTATAGAGGGGAAGAGAGTGATGTTGGGTCAAGGTCATTCATGTCAACATCAATAGTATTGAATAATCAATTTAATGTTTTATCAGATAATTGTGAGACAATAGATTTTCCTATGAAACACACGGCTGAATTAAGTAAAACAGTGCATGCTCCCGTAGATTTGCAACGAATTCATACAATAATAAGCCAAAATGAGTTACGGCCAACCTTATATGCTGTAAATTTAGAACATATATCCTTTACGTTATTTTTTGACTCTGGTAGTCCACGTAATATCATGAATTTGAAGACACATCATTTGTTGTTTTCGAACTTTCCGACTGAAAAATCCAGAATTAGACTTTCGGGTATAGGAAATAATGAATTAAATGTCATAGGCATAACTCATGTTCAGTTCAGAGTCGGTAATCGCACGTTTGCCGATACATTTGTTGTTGTAAAAAACATTAATATGTATCCAGCTGTAATTATAGGATACCCATCTATGGGAAATCAAAACATTATCTTAGCTCCTGCCAAGCACGGCGTGTATATCAAAGGGAAATTCTATAAGTCTTCTAATACCTTAAAATCAGTTTTGGATAAAAAGGAGACGACAAATGTAACCATAACGTACGTTGAAGAACCAATAACTTGTCTCACTAATAAAGAAATAATATACGCGACCCAGCAGAATTCTCGTTCATCCGTAATATCATCTTGCACGCAATCTATCGAACCAAACGTACCTTCGAATTTAATAGTGCGAATAAAGAAAACATTACCGGGATCTGAAATATTAATCCTTTCCGATACTTTGAAAACTAACGGATTGTCTGTCACACAAGCTATTTATACGGTAGGCTCACATCAACAATGTAATATTGAAGTCTGTAATCATTTAAATAACACTTTAGTCATTCACAAAAATCAACATATCTTGGATGTAGAAGTTTATAAACATCGTATTCTTATCGTTGCTGAAATCAATCACTCTCAATCAGTTGCGGATGAATCCCTTTTGCGATCTATTAAAAATAAAATCAATGAGGACATTCAAGACGAAGAAATTCAGCAGAAAATGTTTGAACTTTTAACTAAATATCATGATGTTTTTTCCACTACGGATGGATCCTTAGGAAAAACAGATGTGATCGAGCATCAAATAAGGTTAAAGGACAAGCAGAAAATTATCTATGTACCCTCGTACAGACTTCCTATGAAATTCCAGAATGAAATAAATGATGAAGTAGGTAAAATGTTAGAGGAAGGAGTCATTAGAAAACCAAACAGCCCTTATAATTTTCCTTTAATAGTTGTACCGAAGAAAGATTGAACATGGCGTATCTGCTTCGACTTTCGTCGTCTAAACGAGGAAACGATCCCTGATCGATTCCCAGTGCCATGTACTGACGATATTTTGTCTTTGTTAGGTCAGAATAAATATTTTACCAGTTTGGACTTACTTAAAGGCTTTCACCAGATATCATTAGAAGAAGATAGTATCCCATACACAGCCTTCAGCACAGCCAGGGGACATTATGAATTTTTACTGGTGCCTTTTGGTTTACGTTGTGCTCCTATAACATTTACAAGAATGATTAACATAGTGTTTGGAGACTTGTTAGGGGATATATTGCATGCCTATATGGATGATCTTGTAATCTTTTCCAACACCTTAGAAGAACATCTACGTAAGTTAGAACTAGTACTACAGAGATTAAGACAACATAACTTAAGGGTAAAGATTAGTAAGTGTGAATTTTTCAAAATAGAATTAACCCTGGATAGGTACGCTCCTCGGACACCCCTTTAAGGGTATACTCGGACGCGAACGACCCCGACGCCAAAAAGAAATTCTTGAAAAATCAGTTTTTGCAGTAACCTCCTTTTTTCTTTTGCCAAAAAAAACTTCAATGAATGCTTAAAACAACTGTAAAGATAAATACTACTCATCTGCAGAAAAACTATTTATTATAAATATTTTAAAAAATTAAGTAGAAAAAAAAAAAGACCTGACATAAAAATTCATAAAAAAAAAAGTTTATACATATATACACAAATCCTTTTAGGAATTGATTCTTGAATGTTTAGGACACATCTTGATGTATTTTGGATGAAGTCAGACCCATGGAGGTGAAGATCTGAAATGAGAAAAAAAGGGTAACTTTTTTTGGCCAAAAAAATTTGTCCAAATTTCATGAATTTTTTTGGGTACCCAAATGAAATAGGAAGTGGCTAATTTTTTTAGGGAATAAACATATGTTATCCTAAAATAGAAATATGTAAAAAAATCTTCATTATTTTGTAAATTACATTTATATCAGGGGCCATATCTAAAGGTAATTTTTTGAGTACTTAGAAATTTCGTAAAAAAATACATATATTTAATATATAATATGATATTTATGTAGGTAAAAATATACTAAAATATCACAAATTCTATAGGGAACAAGAATATATATAGATAGGGCAGCTTACGCTTCGGATATGTCCACAAAATGGCCGCCAACCACACTGACTCAGACTCCCTAATCTGCCACTTGAAATGTAGGAAGGGTATGTCAATTTCAAGGTGTTATTTACTAATCTAATTATTATTGGATATGCATAAAAATTGTATGGTGGGTTGCTGGATAATTGTCGATTATTTTACGACTATAAAATTAAAATTCTGACCCAAAAAAAATTTTTTGAAGGGAAATAAAATCGAAAAAAAAATGTAAAACAATATAATATTTTAGCTAAAAAAATTTGATGATATTCAATCAAAAAAAAAGTAAACAAAATTTTCCGACAAATAAACATCTAGAGGAATCATTACTCTGTGATAGTTCCTTAGTACGTAGTAATTTTGAAAGAATTGGGAAAAAACGAAAAAATGGCAATCACCGGAAAATCGAACACATACCTATATATACGCCATATCTGGCTAAAAAAAAGATAGGCATGGGTAGCCAGATCATCTAGAAACACTTTCCAACACTATAAAAATATAAGTTTTGCGACACTACTTGCCAATTCCTTACGGTAACATGACTGACTAAGCGAAAAAATGCAAAACAAATAAAAAGGGGCACTCGCGGAAAAATGGCTAACATTCTAATATACGGCATTTCAGAAAAAAAAAATTCAGCCACGTGCTAGGCAAACCATCAAGGCACATTTTCCGACAAATAAACATCTAAATGAATCATTACTCTGTGATAGTTCCTTAGTACGTAGTAATTTTGAAAGAAATGGGAAAAAACGAAAAAATGGCAATCACAGGAAAATCGAACACATACCTATATATACGCCATATCTGGCTAAAAAAAAAGAGATAGGCATGGGTAGCCAGATCATCTAGAAACACTTTCCAACACTATAAAATTATAAGTTTTGCGACACTAATTGCCAATTCCTTACGGTAACATGACTAAGCAAAAAAATGCAAAACAAATAAAAAGGGGCACTCGTGGAAAAATGGCCATTCTAATATACGGCATTTCAGAAAAAAAAAATTTCAGCCACGTGCTAGGCAAACCATCAAGGCACATTTTCCGACAAATAAACATATAAATGAATCATTACTCTGTGATAGTTCCTTAGTACATAGTAATTTTGAAAGAAATGGGAAAAAACGAAAAAATGGCAATCACAGGAAAATCGAACACATACTTATATATACACCATATCTGGCTAAAAAAAATAGGCATGGGTAGCCAGATCATCTAGAAACACTTTCCAACACTATAAAAATATAAGTTTTGCGACACTACTTGCCCATTCCTTACGGTAACATGACTAAGCAAAAAAATGCAAAACAAATAAAAAGGGGCACTCGCGGAAAAATGCCCAACATTCTAATATACGGCATCTCAGATAAAAAAAAAGACATGCACGTGTTAGCCCAACCATCAAGGCACACTTTCTAACACATAAACATGAAAAAAAATCAATAATATACGGCAATTCCTTACTACGTAGTAAATTTTTACAAATATTGAAAAAAAACAGAAATTGGCAACCGCAGTTAAATACCTAATATACCAATAACTACGTCGTATCTGACAAAAACAAAATCACGCATGGGTAGCCAGATCATCTAGACACACTTTCCAACACTAAAAAATCAAAAGTTTTACGACACTATTTCGCAATATCTTACGGAAAAATGACTTGGCAAAAAAATGAAAAAAAATGAAAAAGGGATACTCGCGGTAATATGCCCGACATTCTAATATACGGCATCTCAGATAAAAAAAAAGACATGCACGTGTTAGCCCAACCATCACGGCACACTTTCTAACACATAAACATGAAAAAAAAAATGAATAATATACGGCAATTCCTTACTACGTAGTAATTTTTACAAATATTGAAAAAAAACAGAAATTGGTAACCGCAGTTAAATACCCAATATACCAATAACTACGTCGTATCTGACAAAAACAAAGTCATGCATGGGTAGCCAGATCATCTAGACACACTTTCCAACACTAAACAAGCAAAAGTTTTACGACACTATTTGGCAATATCTTACGGAAAAATGACTTGGCAAAAAAATGAAAAAAAATGAAAAAGGGGCAATCGCGGTAAAATGGTCCTCGTGGTGATGAACGACATTTTAACTAAAAAAAAAATCATGCACATGGTAGCCAAACAATCCACCAAGACTTTCCAAAACTGATAACCTATACAAGTTGCACCATTCTACGACAATTTCATAATACGTAATAACTTTGATAATTATGCAAACTACCTTAGAAGGGTAAACTCGGTCGCGAACGACCCCGACTCGTCTCAGAAATCGGGGAAGGAGTACAGCTACAGCAATGCACATCTGGACACTACTAGAGCGTGTAGGGGAGACACCTCCTGCAGGTCGATCACCCACAAATTCAGTCACGGGGCTGAGTCACGTGAGAAAAACCTGTTTTTTTTTTACGCTCGGGGTCGCGAACGACCCACCGTACCTATCCAGGGTTAATATATTTGGGTTTCATGGTGTAAAGCCAAGGTCTTGAAGTAGTCCATGATAAGGAGTCGGCTATACGTAATTTTCCCATACCTACTAATGTCAAGGGAATACAGCAATTTCTGGATTGTAGTGGATATTACAGGCGTTTTATACGCAACTATTCAATGATAGCCGCTCCTTTAACTGATCTTACGAAGAAGGGCGTAGATTTCATATGGTCTGAGCAACATCAACAGGCGTTTAATACTTTGAAAGATGAACTGTGTAGTTCTCCTATCTTAAAATTTCCTGACTTCTTCATTGCAACAGACGCCTCAGACTTAGAAGTAGGAGGGGTATTGCTTCAGCAATATGATAAACAATTTTTCCCGATAGCTTTCTATTCTCGAAAATTGAGAACTTCCGAAAGTAAGTATGCTGTAATAGACAAGGAAGGGCTAGCTATTGTTAATTCGCTAGTGCATTTTAAGTTCATAATTTACGGTTACCACGTTAAGGTTCTTACTGACCATAAACCACTAACAGAGTTCTTTAAAGGCTTCAACCACAGCCCTAAACGAACTCGGTGGCATTTGATCATTCAAGATTTTGGCGCAAGAATTGGGTATTTACCTGGGAAAGCAAATATCATTGCGGATGCATTATCACGCAACCCCGTGTCATCTTGTACAGAGCCTTTAGCTGAATTAATAGATATATCAACATCCATGCCTATTGTAAAAACAATATCTGAACAAGAAGATTTAGGCTGGAGCGCTGAATTGTTACAGACTGAGCAAAGAAAAGATCAGAAAATAGAAACAATTATAAATGCTTTGAAAGGCAATCATAAGGAAAAGGAATATATAAAGTATAAGCAGCAGAATTATATAATCAAAGATAATATTCTGTGTAGGACTGTGACAAGGAAAACCCGAAATACACCACATGTAACTAACGACCAGGTAGTAGTACCAGTCTCACTTATTTCCACTGTCCTGAATTGGTTGCATTCAAATCCATTATATGGACAACCGGGGTTCTCATTAATGTCACAGAAAGCCAAATCATTGTTTTATTGGCATACAATGCTTACAGATATAAAAAGACACATAGCTAATTGTCGCACATGTCAGGAAAACAAAGGGCATACGAAAACACCTGTCAGCCTAGGAGCTTATCCTGTGCTCAATCAACCCTTTGAAAGAATACATTTAGATTTGTTAACAGGATTTTACGAGTCCGAAAGAGGAAATAAGCACCTCTTAGTAATTATAGATGCTTTAACTCGATATACAGAACTAATAGCGCTTAAAACTAAAAGTTTTACGAGTGTTACATTTGTAAACATGGAATTCAACACATGATAATCTCAGACTCGGGTGGTGAATTTAATAATCACTTTCTTACCTCATTGTGTGAATTCCTCAACATAAAGAAAATAAATACCATGATATATCACCCAGAGTCGAATGGGCTAGTGGAAAGAGCAAATAGGAAGATATTAAATATATTGAGGGTAACACTAGGGGGATCAGACCCCAACTGGGATATTGCAATACCGGCGGCACTGAGTACTCTGAATCATTCATATCATATATCACTTAAAATGTCACCGCATGAAGCATTGTATGGTACCCCAGTTAGAACACCTTTCCATGTATTAACGCCTACAACTAATCTATCAAATCCTTTAATAGAATGTATAAATGCAAGTATAAGTCGATATGATATCCTTCGAAAGAAATTAGAAGTATCACAAATCATAATGAAAAGGAATCATAATAAAACAGCGAAACCAACTAAAACATACACCGTGGGTGATAACGTATATATTCAAATCAATGTACGAAAAGGGCTCAATTATAAACTAACACCTAAGTTTGAAGGCCCATTTAATATTTTGGAAACATTAACGGCCAATAGGTTTAGAGTTCAAAACGTATCCCAACCCACGGATGAGAGAATAGTACCATTGGCTCACATAAGAAATTAAAAAGAAAAGAGAGGAAAAGAAGTGAGGGAAATTTTTTTTTTATTTTATGTGATTAAAAGTTTTCTTTTTAATACAGGAGTAATTACATATATTTTTCTCGTTACAGGTTTCCAAGATGAATTTTTTGTTGTTGGAAGTGATATTGTTCGCTCAGACATTTTTCTCGTGTGGGATGAGCTCTAAAACTGAAAGTATAAATTTTAAATATGGCACTATAGTTGAAAGACAAGAAGACATTTTTATTACATCAACCAACGTAATTGTAGAAGTGAATATGCAAGCAATTTTTCTTCAAGAGAATGATGTCACTAGCTTAGAACCGCCATTTCAAGGTTTTCTGCCTCATTGGATGAGTTGCATAGAAGACATTTTCATTTGACTACAGAGAGTTTGCTTGGATCAACATTAAAAGTTGCAGAGATGCTATCTGATGACTTGAAAAATAAGACTGACGAGACAGGATCTTTGGCTTATGACCTTTTAATGTGGACTGTAGGACACGAACATAAAGAAAGACGGAATCCGTTTATTTATGCTGCATTAAGCATCTTTGGGTCTGTTGCAAGTTTAGGTTTAGGAATTTCCAATCGTCTTGAAATTAGTAATCAAAATAAGAAAATTGAGTTCTTGACTCATGAAGATGAATTGATTAAGTCAGAACTAAGGAATCAGTTAGCTTCAATCAATAAAATTATGGATTTAGTAAATGAACATTCAAATACTATCGTTCAGATTATGGAAGTACAGGATTTGTTGGCAACATTAACGTATTATGATTCAAATATAGATCACATACATAACAGAATTGCACATTTCATTGAGAAATCCAAGGATTATGTAGAAGCTATCACGTTAGCAACTAAAGGTGTATTGTCGCCCCATTTGTTGCCTATAAGTTACTTAAAGTTAATTCTGGAGAACGGAAGGGATAAACTAGGCTATGTTCCTTTGTTAGACGAACATAGGTTAGAATTTTATTACAGCCTAATTACAGTAAACGTAGATAATGACAAAATTATGATTACAAGTCCCTTTGTTTCTTCTGATGCCTGGCAATCTTACAGGATATCACCATTTCCGACTTTCATGACGAATCACTCAAATCCAGTAATATCCAGTTTGATAGGACACGTATTGATTTCCCCAGACAAGGAAACATATACGGTCATTAAAGACTTAAATCAATTAACTCACTGTTCAGATGCAATGGATAGAAAAATATGTACAGCTGACTCATTTGAATTCCATAAAAACTTAATGGATTCATACGAGTTAGGTATAGTGCTAGACGGTGCTCTCTCCCATACAAGTGAAAATTGTCTGGATAAGCTTTATCCCTTTGACAATAATGAGTTCGATTGCAGACTGAACAATGGCTCGTGGATACGATACGACAAGGACGGCTGCAATGTATCATGCCCTGACGGATCCACGTCCTTCACCCACATCTTCGTCGCAGCAGATGGTTGTATTGGGACTTCCCCTAATTCCATGGTGACTGGTCTACGGACACTCATCAGAGAATGAGCCTACTTCGCGAACTTCACGTGGACCTCTACAATGCCAGCACTCCCTCTCCCGTATAACACACATGTGGCAAAGCGGTTGATGAAGCTTACAGAAAGGGACAACCTGTCAACGACTTATAAAGAAATCCTTCACCCCATACTACTAGAAGGTCTGGC
>NC_090750.1:30389296-30421796 GCF_036898095.1 Palaemon carinicauda | reverse complement strand
TGTAGTTGCATGCTGTGCAGTAACCTACGCCAAACAAGGATGTTCACGGCGATAAATATCACCACTATGAACGCCAGACCTGCTAGTAGTATGGGGTGAAGGATTTCCTTATAAGTCGGTGACAGGTGGTCCCTTTCGGTAAGCTTCATCAACCGCTTTGCCACATGTCTGTTATACGGGAGAGGGAGTGCTGGCATTTTAGAGGTTCACGTGAAGTTCGCGAAGTAGGCTCATTCTCTGATGAGTGTCCGTAGACCAGTCACCATGGAATTAGGGGAAGTCCCAATACAACCATCTGCTGCGACGAAGGTGTGGGTGAAGGACGTGGATCCGTCAGGGCATGATACATTGAAGCCGTCCTTGTCGTATCGTATCCACGAGCCATTGTTCAGTCTGCAATTGAACTCATTATTGTCAAAGGGATAAAGCTTATCCAGACAATTTTCACTTGTATGGGAGAGAGCACCGTCTAGCACTATACCTAACTCGCATGAATCCATTAAGTTTTTATGGAATTCAAATGAGTCAGCTGTACATATTTTTCTATCCATTGCGTCTGAACAGTGAGTTAATTGATTTAAGTCTTTAATGACCGTATATGTTTCCTTGTCTGGGGAAATCAATACGTGTCCTGTCAAAGTGGATATTACTGGATTTGAGTGATTCGTCATGAAAGTCGGAAATGGTGATATCCTGTAAGATTGCCAGGCATCAGAAGAAACAAAGGGACTTGTAATCATAATCTTGTCATTATCTATGTTTACTGTAATCAGGCTGTAATAAAATTCTAACCTATGTTCATCTAACAAAGGAACATAGCCTAGTTTATTCCTTCCGTTCTCCAGAATTAACTTTAAGTAACTTATAGGCAACAAATGGGGCGACAATACACCTTTAGTTGCTAACGTGATAGCTTCTACATAATCCTTGGATTTCTCAATGAAATGTGCAATTCTGTTATGTATGTGATCTATCTTTGAATCATAATACGTTAATGTTGCCAACAAATCCTGTACATCCATAATCTGAACGATAGTATTTGAATGTTCATTTACTAAATCCATAATTTTATTGATTGAAGCTAACTGATTCCTTAGTTCTGACTTAATCAATTCATCTTCATGAGTCAAGAACTCAATTTTCTTATTTTGATTACTAATTTTAAGACGATTGGAAATTCCTAAACCTAAACTTGCAACAGACCCAAAGATGCTTAATGCAGCATAAATAAACGGATTCCGTCTTTCTTTATGTTCGTGTCCTACAGTCCACATCAAAAGGTCATAAGCCAAAGATCCTGTCTCGTCAGTCTTATTTTTCAAGTCATCAGATAGCATCTCTGCAACTTTTAATGTTGATCCAAGCAAACTCTCTGTAGTCAAATGAAAATGTCTTCTATGCAACTCATCCAATGAGGCAGAAAACCTAGAAATGGCGGTTCTAAGCTAGTGACATCATTCTCTTGAAGAAAAATTGCTTGCATATTCACTTCTACAATTACGTTGGTTGATGTAATAAAAATGTCTTCTTGTCTTTCAACTATAGTGCCATATTTAAAATTTATACTTTCAGTTTTAGAGCTCATCCCACACGAGAAAAATGTCTGAGCGAACAATATCACTCCAAACAACAAAAAATTCATCTTGGAAACCTGTAACGAGAAAAATATATATAATTACTCCTGTATTAAAAAGGAAACTTTTAATCACATAAAATAAAAAAAAAATTTCCCTCACTTCTTTTCCTCTCTTTTCTTTTTAATTTTTTATGTGAGCCAATGGTACTATTCTCTCATCTGTGGGTTGGGATACATTTTGAACTCTAAACCTATTGGCCGTTAATGTTTCCAAAATGTTAAATGGGCCTTCAAACTTAGGTGTTAGTTTATAATTGAGCCCTTTTCGTACATTGATTTGAATATATACGTTATCACCCACGGTGTATGTTTTAGTTGGTTTCGCTGTTTTATCATGATTCCTTTTCATTATGATTTGTGATACTTCTAAATTCTTTCGAAGGATATCATATCGACTTATACTTGCATTTATACATTCTTTTAAAGGATTTGATAGATTAGTTGTAGGCGTTAATACATGGAAAGGCATTCTAACTGGGGTACCATACAATGCTTCATGCGGTGACATTTTAATTGATATATGATATGAATGATTCAGAGTACTCAGTGCCGCCGGTATTGCAATATCCCAGTTGGGGTCTGATCCCCCTAGTGTTACCCTCAATATATTTAATATCTTCCTATTTGCTCTTTCCTCTAGCCCATTCGACTCTGGGTGATATATCATGGTATTTATTTTCTTTATGTTAAGGAATTCACACAATGAGGTAAGAAAGTGATTATTAAATTCACCACCCGAGTCTGAGATTATCATGTGTGGAATTCCATGTTTACAAATATAACACTCGTAAAACTTCCTAGCGCATTCAATCGCAGTTTTAGTTTTAAGAGCTATTAGTTCTGTATATCGAGTTAAAGCATCTATAATTACTAAGAGGTGCTTATTTCCTCTTTCGGACTCGTAAAATCCTGTTAACAAATCTAAATGTATTCTTTCAAAGGGTTGATTGAGCACAGGATAAGCTCCTAGGCTGACAGGTGTTTTCGTATGCCCTTTGTTTTCCTGACATGTGCGACAATTAGCTATGTGTCTTTTTATATCTGTAAGTATTGTATGCCAATATAACAATGATTTGGCTTTCTGTGACATTAATGAGAACCCCGGTTGTCCATGTAATGGATTTGAATGCAACCAATTCAGGACAGTGGAAATAAGTGAGATTGGTACTACTAACTGGTCGTTAGTTACATGTGGTGTATTTCGGGTTTTCCTTGTCACAGTCCTACACAGAATATTATCTTTGATTATATAATTCTGCTGCTTATACTTTATATATTCCTTTTCCTTATGATTGCCTTTCAAAGCATTTATAATTGTTTCTATTTTTTGATCTTTTCTTTGCTCAGTCTGTAACAATTCAGCGCTCCAGCCTACATCTTCTTGTTCAGATATTGTTTTTACACTAGGCATGGATGTTGATATATCTATTAATTCAGGTAAAGGCTCTGTACAAGATGACACGGGTTTGCGTGATAATGCATCCGCAATGATATTTGCTTTCCCAGGTAAATACCCGATTCTTGCGCCAAAATCTTGAATGATCAAATGCCACCGAGTTCGTTTAGGGCTGTGGTTGAAGCCTTTAAAGAACTCTGTTAGTGGTTTATGGTCAGTTGTGGAGGATTTATTTTTGCTTTATTTTTATTTTTTTTGTTTTTGTCAAATTCTGAGAGAGAGAGAGAGAGAGAGAGAGAGAGAGAGAGAGAGAGAGAGAGAGAGAGAGAGAGAGAGAGAGAGAGAGAGATATTGTGTTAGCGAGCGAAAGTAGTTAGGTTAACGATCGTTTGCGGTGAGAAAGACTGTTGGTTTGAATGAGATTCTTTGTTTACATTTTTTAGTTAGGTTACGACAGTAGTGAATGTTTCGGAGCGAATGCTTTTTTTGATTGACTGCGCCATGAGTCAGTTGTGTGAACGCTGGAATTATTATTTTTCTTTACCAGCGAGGAAGTGATTTTTTATTTTCTGAGTAAGTACAGTTTTGTTTATCTTTGCTTGTCGTGATTGTGAATGATAGGAACAATTTATTATTTATCTTTGATTATAGTGCGATAGTTCAGTTAGTTAGGAGTGTTCATAAGTGTTTTTCTTTTTCATATTGGCAGACCGTAATTCCTCCTTTGGTGAGGCTAACTCCTTTGGAGAGTTATTTTCCGAATGCTGATATATAGTTGATGACCTGGCCTGTGAATGATTTTGTATTAAGACTGCTCTTTGGATTGACGATTGTTGATGACCGGCCCGTTTACTTCCGATTGATGATGATGATGATAATGATGATGATGATGATGATGAGTATAAGTTCCATCCTAATCACCGAGACAGTTGTGGCAAATTGCCACACAGTTTAATGTTATTTTAAAAGCTGTGATTGTGATAGTTGCCGTAAAAGACTGTCGGCTTTGTGTTGGTGTTCATATATATATATTTATTTTTTGGTGTTGGTTTGCGGTGTAATTTAAGTTTGTTAGGGTTTTTTTGTGTTTATATGGATGGTATTACGTTTTATTTATCTTTAGTTTTAAGTTTTGATTAGTTTAAAGTGTTAAGTTTTGATTGGTTTAAAGTATTTATTTTGAATGTGGATGGTTTATGATTTATTTTAAGTTTTAAGAATTATAGTTTTAAGGTTATGTTTTGTTTTGTTTTGTCCTTTTGTCCAAGAGTCTGGTTGTAGATTACGTAAGGGGAAAGTTTGTTTTGTGGGACAATTGTCAGTTAGAGCGATTCAAGGGTGTGGGGGTTGTTTTGCAACATCCCGCCACATTATTTTGGCGCCCGAACAGGGACAGCCGAGGTGGGATTGAAGCTGGACTCTTAGACGAAGGACTGATAGGATAAGATATTAGATATAAGGTTGATGAAAAATGGAGGAGCAGTTGAGGGTTTTGAAGGAGGAATTGCGGCTGAGTAAGGAGCGTGAGGAGAGGTTGCTAATAGAGAATGAGAGGTTGAACTGGGAGAATGCGGCGATGCAGAGGGAGCTTAGGGAGTTAAAGGGGACAGTAGAGAGATTGGAAGAATGTGTTGAGATGAGGAAGCGAGAGAATGAAGAACGAATGGAGAAACGAATGGAAGATATGATGGGGCAAGTCATGGGGATGATGAAAACTATAATGGGTGAAGGTGCAGTCGGAGGAGTGTCCTCAGCTTCGGGTAATGGGTTGGTAGTGGAAGAGAAGGTTAAGGTAGGTGATAATGGGAAAGGAAGTGATAGTGATAGTAGTAACAGTGATGGTGATATTGAAGATAAGGGAATTAGGCATAGTAAGGATGAACAGAAAGGTGAGAGGAAAGATGAAAGGAAAGGTAAAAGTGATGTGAAGAAAGAGAAGAAAAAGTATCAGGTTGATAGCAAGGACGATCGTGAATGGGTGAAAGTGGTAAGTAAGAAAAAGGGTAAGAAGGGAATGGTTAGGGATAGGAATTTAAGTGTGGAAGTGGATTCATTATATTCGAATGAGGGAGAAGGTAACAAGGGAGTAGACAGTGATGATAGCAGTGAGAATGAACGTGATGTGTGTAAGACTGTGTTTATGAGAGAGGTACCTCGGTGTGAAAGGTTCAATGAGCATAGCAGTAGGGATGTATATGATTTTTTCAAGGAGTATGAGAGGTATTGTCAGGATAAGTATGGTGATAGTAAAAGAGTTTGGGCTAGGGAGTTAGGAGAATATTTGACTGGGTATTTGTTGACGATGTATGGGGTGATAATGAGTGTAGGGGACGTTGATTATGAAAGTGTGAAAAAGAGAATAATTGAGCAGGTAAAACGTATGAAAGGGAGTGTTAAGTATAAGCGTAAGAATGATTTTGATGAAGCACGGATGAATGCAGGAGAAGCGATATCAATGTACGTATGTAGGTTGGAAACTTTAGCTAGGAAGAAGTATGGGGATGAAGGCATAAATGAGAATAAGGAGTTAATGAGGAAGTTTTTGGCAACAGTACCTGAGAATGTGTGTGAATTCATTAATTTGAAACGCAAAGAGAAAATGAGGTGGACGCAAGAGAGATTGACATGGGATGATATACTAGAGATAGTTGAGGATTATGAGTTAGATAGGTGCATGAAAGAAAGTAAATCTGTGAGTGTAAGAACTGGAATGGAAGAAAGTGTAATAGAATTTGGTAGTTATAAGGATGCAATTTTGAGAGGACTAATGAGGGTAGCTGATAATGTAGTAGATAGGAGTGTTAGGGCAAGTAATATGGGAATACCTGTAAGGACAAATGAAGGATTTAGGCAGGGTAATTGGCGCAATAGGGATAGGAGTGTGAGTGCACATCGAGATATGCCAGATAGTCGTGTCCGTAATGAAAAGTTTTATAGGTGTGGGAAAGTAGGTCATAAGAAGAATGAATGCAGATGGGCTCTAGGTGCTTGTTTTGGATGTGGTGAGGTAGGGCATAGAATTAGCGAGTGCAAGAAAGAGAAAGTGATTAAGTGTTATCGGTGTGGTATGACTGGGCACGTAGCAAGTGGATGTATGAGTAATCGTATGAATGTGATTTGTGGTAATTGTGGTAAGGATGGTCATTATGCTAGAATGTGCAAGGAGCCGCGGGGTAAGTGTACTAAATGTGGTGCAGATGGGCATATAGCTAGGGTATGTAGGAAGAAGGGAGTAAAGCAGCCAGGATGTTCGGGAAACTAGAGTGTAAGAGGGTTCAGCTGGGTGAGTCCTCCTGTGTGTGTGGAAGGAATAGGATTAATGTTTGTGAGAATGGGATGAATAATTGGTTGGAAATGAGCAAGTATGAATCTAGTATGCATGAGAAGTTAGGGCTGGAAAATAAACAGTTGGTGTTAGTAGAATATAAGAAAAGGAAGAATACAAGAGCTCTAACTAACGATGAAAGAAGGGGAAATTTTATAAGTAAAAGTGAGAATAGAAATAAGCATGACAAGGGTGTAAATGGGCAAGTGTGTATTGAAGATAAATGTGTTAATACAGATGAATCATGGCTGAGTATGAATGATACCTATAATGTGCGTGGCTTTTCCTTAGGTGATGTAAAAGAAAGGATGACGAATGCGAGAGTGAGAGATAGGAGAATGATTAGTAGTATGAATGAATCTTTTACTAAAGTTGAGAATGTTTTTGATGAAATGGATGAACTGTTTACAGAAATGAGTGTAATTAAAGGGCCAGATGAGAACAAGGTAGATATGATTGTACATGATATATTAGATGATAGGGATTTAGATAGGAATAGTGTTAATGTAGCGAATGATTGTGATAAGGAAGAAGTGAATGAGAGAGTATATGGAGGCCCAGTTACTCGGAGTAGAGGTCCCGTTCCCGACTGCGACTGGGTTATGAAAAAAATAATGTAAGTGTTGTGTGAGAAGGATTTGGCAAAGTAAGGGGGGAGGAATGTGGAGGATTTATTTTTGCTTTATTTTAATTTTTTTTGTTTTTGCCAAATCCTGAGAGAGAGAGAGAGAGAGAGAGAGAGAGAGAGAGAGAGAGAGAGAGAGAGAGAGAGAGAGAGAGAGATATTGTGTTAGCGAGCGAAAGTAGTTAGGTTAACGATCGTTTGTGGTGAGAAAGACTGTTGGTTTGAATGAGATTCTTTGTTTACATTTTTTAGTTAGGTTACGACAGTAGTGAATGTTTCGGAGCGAATGCTTTTTTTGATTGACTGCGTCCTGAGTCAGTTGTGTGAACGCTGGAATTATTATTTTTCTTTACCAGCGAGGAAGTGATTTTTTATTTTCTGAGTAAGTACAGTTTTGTTTATCTTTGCTTGTCGTGATTGTGAATGATAGGAACAATTTATTATTTATCTTTGATTATAGTGCGATAGTTCAGTTAGTTAGGAGTGTTCATAAGTGTTTTTCTTTTTCATATTGGCAGACCGTAATTCCTCCTTTGGTGAGGCTAACTCCTTTGGAGAGTTATTTTCCGAATGCTGATATATAGTTGATGACCTGGCCTGTGAATGATTTTGTATTAAGACTGCTCTTTGGATTGACGATTGTTGATGACCGGCCCGTTTACTTCCGATTGATGATGATGATGATAATGATGATGATGATGATGATGAGTATAAGTTCCATCCTAATCACCGAGACAGTTGTGGCAAATTGCCACACAGTTTAATGTTATTTTAAAAGCTGTGATTGTGATAGTTGCCGTAAAAGACTGTCGGCTTTGTGTTGGTGTTCATATATATATATATATATTTATTTTTTGGTGTTGGTTTGCGGTGTAATTTAAGTTTGTTAGGATTTTTTTGTGTTTATTTGGATGGTATTACGTTTTATTTATCTTTAGTGTTAAGTTTTGATTAGTTTAAAGTGTTAAGTTTTGATTGGTTTAAAGTATTTATTTTGAATGTGGATGGTTTATGATTTATTTTAAGTTTTAAGAATTATAGTTTTAAGGTTATGTTTTGTTTTGTTTTGTCCTTTTGTCCAAGAGTCTGGTTGTAGATTACGTAAGGGGAAAGTTTGTTTTGTGGGACAATTGTCAGTTAGAGCGATTCAAGGGTGTGGGGGTTGTTTTGCAACATCCCGCCACATTATTTTGGCGCCCGAACAGGGACAGCCGAGGTGGGATTGAAGTTGGACTCTTAGACGAAGGACTGATAGGATAAGATATTAGATATAAGGTTGATGAAAAATGGAGGAGCAGTTGAGGGTTTTGAAGGAGGAATTGCGGCTGAGTAAGGAGCGTGAGGAGAGGTTGCTAATAGAGAATGAGAGGTTGAACTGGGAGAATGCAGCGATGCAGAGGGAGCTTAGGGAGTTAAAGGGGACAGTAGAGAGAGTGGAAGAATGTGTTGAGATGAGGATACGAGAGAATGAAGAACGAATGGAGAAACGAATGGAAGATATGATGGGGCAAGTCATGGGGATGATGAAAACTATAATGGGTGAAGGTGCAGTCGGAGGAGTGTCCTCAGCTTCGGGTAATGGGTTGGTAGTGGAAGAGAAGGTTAAGGTAGGTGATAATGGGAAAGGAAGTGATAGTGATAGTAGTAATAGTGATGGTGATATTGAAGATAAGGGAATTAGGCATAGTAAGGATGAACAGAAAGGTGAGAGGAAAGATGAAAGGAAAGGTAAAAGTGATATGAAGAAAGAGAAGAAAAAGTATCAGGTTGATAGCAAGGACGATCGTGAATGGGTGAAAGTGGTAAGTAAGAAAAAGGGTAAGAAGGGAATGGTTAAGGATAGGAATTTAAGTGTGGAAGTGGATTCATTATATTCGAATGAGGAAGAAGGTAACAAGGGAGTAGACAGTGATGATAGCAGTGAGAATGAACGTGATGTGTGTAAGACTGTGTTTATGAGAGAGGTACCTCGGTGTGAAAGGTTCAATGAGCATAGCAGTAGGGATGTATATGATTTTTTCAAGGAGTATGAGAGGTATTGTCAGGATAAGTATGGTGATAGTAAAAGAGTTTGGGCTAGGGAGTTAGGAGAATATTTGACTGGGTATTTGTTGACGATGTATGGGGTGATAATGAGTGTAGGGGACGTTGATTATGAAAGTGTGAAAAAGAGAATAATTGAGCAGGTAAAACGTATGAAAGGGAGTGTTAAGTATAAGCGTAAGAATGATTTTGATGAAGCACGGATGAATGCAGGAGAAGCGATATCAATGTACGTATGTAGGTTGGAAACTTTAGCTAGGAAGAAGTATGGGGATGAAGGCATAAATGAGAATAAGGAGTTAATGAGGAAGTTTTTGGCAACAGTACCTGAGAATGTGTGTGAATTCATTAATTTGAAACGCAAAGAGAAAATGAGGTGGACGCAAGAGAGATTGACATGGGATGATATACTAGAGATAGTTGAGGATTATGAGTTAGATAGGTGCATGAAAGAAAGTAAATCTGTGAGTGTAAGAACTGGAATGGAAGAAAGTGTAATAGAATTTGGTAGTTATAAGGATGCAATTTTGAGAGGACTAATGAGGGTAGCTGATAATGTAGTAGATAGGAGTGTTAGGGCAAGTAATATGGGAATACCTGTAAGGACAAATGAAGGATTTAGGCAGGGTAATTGGCGCAATAGGGATAGGAGTGTGAGTGCACATGAGGTATGTCAGATAGTCGTGTCCGTAATGAAAAGTGTTATAGGTGTGGGAAAGTCTGGTTGTAGATTACGTAAGGGGAAAGTTTGTTTTGTGGGACAATTGTCAGTTAGAGCGATTCAAGGGTGTGGGGGTTGTTTCGCAACATCTCGCCACACAGTAAGAACCTTAACGGGATAACCGTAAATTATGAACTTAAAATGCACTAGCGAATTAACAATAGCTAGCCCTTCCTTGTCTATTACTGCATACTTACTTTCAGAAGTTCTCAATTTTCGAGAATAGAAAGCTATCGGGAAAAATTGTTTATCATATTGCTGAAGCAATACCCCTCCTACTCCTAAGTCTGAGGCGTTTGTTGCAATGAAGAATTCCTTACCAAAGTCAGGAAATTTTAAGATAAGAGAACTACACAGTTCATCTTTCAAAGTATTAAACGCCTGTTGATGTTGCTCAGACCATATGAAATCTACGCCCTTCTTCGTAAGATCAGTTAAAGGAGAGGCTATCATTGAATAGTTGCATGTAAAACGCCTGTAATATCCACTACAACCCAGAAATTGCTGTATTCCCTTGACATTAGTAGGTATGGGAAAATTCCGTATAACCGACACCTTATCATGGACTACTTTAAGACCTTGGCTTGACACCTTGAAACCCAAATATATTAATTCTATTTTGAAAAATTCACACTTACTAATCTTTACCCTTAAGTTATGTTGTCTTAATCTCTGTAGTACTAGTTCTAACTTACGTAGATGTTATTCTAAGGTGTTGGAAAAGATTACAAGATCATCCATATAGGCATACAATATATCACCTAACAAGTCTCCAAACACTATGTTAATCATTCTTGTAAATGTTATAGGAGCACAACGTAAACTAAAAGGCATCAGTAAAAAATTATAATGTCCCTTGGCTGTGCTGAAGGCTGTGTATGGGATACTATCTTCTTCTAATGATATCTAGTGAAAGCCTTTAAGTAAGTCCAAACTGGTAAAATATATATTCTGACCTAACAAAGACAAAATATCGTCAGTACATGGCACTGGGAATCGATCAGGGATCGTTTCCTCGTTTAGACGACGAAAGTCGACGCAGATACGCCATGTTCGATCTTTTTTCGGTACATCTATTAAAGGAAAATTATAAAGGCTGTTTGATTTTCTAATGACTCCTTCCTCTAACATTTTACCTACTCCATCATTTATTTCATTCTGGAATTTCATAGGGAGTCTGTACGAGGGTACATAGATAATTTTCTGCTTGTCCTTTAACCTCATTTGATGCTCGATCACATCTGTTTTTCCTAAGGATCCATCCGTAGTGGAAAAAACATCATGATATTTAGTTAAAAGTTCAAACATTTTCTGCTGAATTTCTTTGTCTTGAATGTCCTTATTGATTTTATTTCTAATAGATCACAAAAGGGATTCATCCGCAACTGATTGAGAGTGATTGATTTCAGCAATGGTAAGAATACGATGTTTATAAACTTCTATATCCAAGATATGTTGATTTTTGTGAATGACTAAAGTGTTATTTAAATGATTACAGACTTCAATATTACATTGTTGATGTGAGCCTACCGTATAAATAGCTTGTGTGACAGACAATCCATTAGTTTTCAAAGTATCGGAAAGGATTAATATTTCAGATCCCGGTAATGTTTTCTTTATTTGCACTATTAAATTTGAAGGTACGTTTGGTTCGATAGATTGCGTGCAAAATGATATTACGGGTGAACGAGAATTCTGCTGGGTCACGTATATTATTTCTTTATTAGTGAGACAAGTTATTGGTTCTTCAACCTACGTTATGGTTACATTTGTCGTCTCCTTTTTATCCAAAACTGATTTTAAGGTATTAGAAGACTTATAGAATTTCCCTTTGATATACACGCCGTGCTTGGCAGGAGCTAAGATAATGTTTTGATTTCCCATAGATGGGTATCCTATAATTACAGCTGGATACATATTAATGTTTTTTACAACAACAAATGTATCGGCAAACGTGCGATTACCGACTCTGAACTGAACATGAGTTATGCCTATGACATTTAATTCATTATTTCCTATACCCGAAAGTCTAATTCTGGATTTTTCAGTCGGAAAGTTCGAAAACAACAAATGATGTGTCTTCAAATTCATGATATTACGTGGACTACCAGAGTCAAAAAATAACGTAAAGGATATATGTTCTAAATTTACAGCATATAAGGTTGGCCGTAACTCATTTTGGCTTATTATTGTATGAATTCGTTGCAAATCTACGGGAGCATGCACTGTTTTACTTAATTCAGCCGTGTGTTTCATAGGAAAATCTATTGTCTCACAATTATCTGATAAAACATTAAATTGATTATTCAATACTATTGATGTTGACATGAATGACCTTGACCCAACATCACTCTCTTCCCCTCTATAGTTAACTATGTGGTATTTGCTTTGCTCTGCACATTCTGAAAATTAGTCTGACCTTGCGAGGTCTGGTTTGACGACCCAGGCTCAGCGATATTTGGAGTAGTGTGTGTTTGTTTTGGACTCTGAAATGCATTGACATTTGGTTGTTTCTTCTTATTGTTAAAATGAGGATTTTTCTTTTTATTTCCATATGGAACTGACTGTGGAATTGACTGTGTATTTCTGGGATATTGTTGTGTCTTACGCGAGTAACATTGACTATATGAATGTGTTGCAGTGTTGTGAATTGAGCAAAATTTCGTTATGCAGTCTGCACTTAAGTGACCTTGACGTTTGCAGTTATAACATGTCATTCCCGCTACTGGACTGCTAACTACGTTCACTGTTTGTGGCTTTGTTTCATTCTTTGCAAAAACTTGATTTAACACGGGATCGAGATCTGGACACTTGGACATGTGTTTCTTTATCTGTTTATAGACATCCAATTCCGTACTTGCAGGCATTAACTTCTTATCAAAACACCGCACTAAAGCTTCAGGCAACATAAGTGTCATGCAAGTTAAATACATTAATCGTAAAAAATCTTTCACGGAGATGTTATCGTTAGTAACCCTGGTGGAATGACCTAAAATGTCCTGATATTCGTTAAGCCTATCAGCTATGAGAGCTGCTCTCTCAATAACATTAAGCCGATTCATAGTGGCTTGATTAAGTGTATTTCGTAACGTTAATACTACATCCAAGGCTTCCTCACCCCCATAGATCGCGCGTAACCTAACTTTGAAATCATCCCAGGTAACTGCTCCTTGAAATAAAACACCTCTTAAATACGCACTCGCATCCCCCTTAGAAAAATCTATAAAACTTTTAGCTTCTTGTAATTGTACAATAGGGTCAACGATTTATTTGGCATTTAAATGGGCATCGACGGATGAAATCCATGACTCCACATTTTGTGGCAAGAACCCGTTGACTCGACCCTGAAAAGGAAGGATTGCTGACCTGGCATTTACAAGCGTCACAATTGGAGGAGGATTAGTCTGGCCTACACCACTAGGTCCAGGGGAAGGGCTCACAGGGGGAGTCATGACTGCTGTATTTTTTTTCCTATCTCTTCGACCCCTTGCAATTCTATCAAAATATCTATATGAGTACAGACGCCCACTGCGTAAACGCATATGTATAACAAAATTCCCCCAACAATGTTACTAATCCCAAAACATTTCCCGAGAATTTCTGAAAGAAAAAGGAATTAGAACAAAGAGAGAAAAATTCTAAATGAGAATTCGGAGTTAGACACAGTTTCCTTTAACAAAGATTAGCAATTCACTCACCCCAGTAATAATCGACTAACGACTCGTGATAACTACACTTCACTGCCCAAACTGGAATGAATTCAAAAATTTGTACTTAGCTTATATATGGGTCTGTGTGATGTCGACACGTCCTCTCTCTCTCTCTCTTGATGTTTTGTTAGCGATGTATCGTTCGAGTTTCTTGTTGAATGTAGTGCTTCCTGGGTATGTTTTGCAATTGTTGAATGCCAGTCCTTGGGTTTCCTAGGATGTTGATTGAATATTCAGTTTGTATTTTTAACATTCGTTAATGTTAACTGTTCCGATGGACTATAATACTTAGTCAAAATTGTAGATTCATGTAGATAATGTTGAGTTCTTGAAGATATTTCTCTGGTTTTACAGCTTTTATTTTGAAGTCTTGAAGATCTTTCTCTGGTTTTACAGCTTTTATTTTGAATTCTTGAAGATCTTTCTCTAATTCTTAGAGTTTAACCGCTGCCACCATTTATTGGTGTGCTACTTTTATAAGCACACATTGAGTATTTGTTGTTTCAGATGTGTGTAACTGGATAACAGAATATATCTTATTAGCTTTTAAGTATTTATTCTATAAAAACAACAGAGTTAAACATCTCCATCACTGGAGGAAGCTGGGTTGGTCAGATGACCAATTCTGGTGAAGTATAGATATGAACTGACTAACTTATCGATGTCACAGATATCGTATGCTTAGTTTATATAAGTTTCCTCACAATCTCGGAAGACACCTGCATCCGGTGACGTCACAAACTTTCACAGGCTGAGGCAATGTGTTGACAGTTAAGAAAAATGTCACATTGTCGAGGCTGCATTGTACGTCCTGTTTATGATGAGTGGCTTTGTCACTGCTCCAGCACATCACATTGAATAAGTGTCCTCTTTGTCAGGAGTGGAGGCTTTGATGGAGGTCTTGAAGTGGCTGTCCATGAGGGCATCGGCTTTGGTCATGAAGTCCTTTTTGGGTAATCTATCGACATTGGGTATGGCAGCGTGTACAGCTTCGGGTAAACGGCGTACCAAAGGGGCACGAAGTAGGTTCACCTCACGAGGAGAGCCGTCTGCGGCAAGTTACAGGCGAGCAATACTGGTCATTTCCCCGAGGGCGAGCGAAGCCATTTGGTCCCCTGACGGGTGTTGAGAGAGCTGAAAAGGCTTTGCTATCCGGGTGGCGAGTACTGCTGCAGAAGGTATGTTTTAAGGGCGTTCTATGATATTGGGGTGTCTCCTTGTTCACAAAGCCAGACGGAGATTTCAGGGAAGATTTCCTCATGTATTGCCATGAGAGCATAATCTGATATGGTGGTTGAGGGAGTCACGCCCTTGTTGCGGAACTGGACTTTTTCGCGCTGAAACCAAGCAAATGCCTCTCAGCTGGCGAACAACGGAAGTTTCAATTGGGTGGCGCCAACTTCCGTGGAGTCCGCTATAGTAACATATGAGGGGAGGGGGGGGGGGTGGAAGGCGGGTGGAGCGAGTCGACTTCCGGGGTCACCAATGTGATGGGCCTAGAGTAGGTTATGACTCAAAGGTGAGATGAAAGCAACAGAGTCCCTTTATTACGAAACATCGAGTACATATACACACTAGGTCCCGGTAAGAAGGTCACAAAATACAGAAATGCTATTTCCTGTCCAACCGGCAACTGGTTCTGTTAACAGGTAACAATGTTACTGTCACTGCGAGGGGAGAGCGAAGATTCAAAGGATGATATTTACAAAAAAGAGAAATGTCGTTACTATATACACTCATGTGACACACGGGTGGTACAAGTGCAACTCACCAAAGAGATAATGACTACAAATAGTTCCAATAGCTAATTGCAAAAAACCAGTAATGTTCACAAATGATATTAATAGTGAAACTCACCGAACAGGTAATGGTTACAAATCATTCACAGAGCGTAACTTACCAAACAGGTATTGACTTTGGTCATGGTGTCCTTTTTGGGTAATCTATCGACATCGGGTATGGCAGCGTGTACAGCTTCGGGTAAACGGCGTACCAAAGGGGCACGAAGTAGGTTCACCTCACGAGGAGAGCCGTCTGCGGCAAGTTACAGGCGAGCAATACTGGTCATTTCCCCGAGGGCAAGCGAAGCCATTTGGTCCCCTGACGGTTGTTGAGAGAGCTGAAAAGGCTTTGCTATACGGGTGGCGAGTACTGCAGCAGAAGGTATGTTTTAAGGGTGTTATATGATATTGGGGTGTCTCCTTGTTCATAAAGCCAGACGGAGATTTTCGGGAAGATTTCCTCGGGTATTGCCATGAGAGCATAATCTGATATGGTGGTTGAGCGAGTCACGCCCTTGTTGCGGAACTGGACTTTTTCGCGCTGAAACCAAGCAAATGCCTCTCAGCTGGCGAACAACGGAAGTTTCAATTGGGCGGCGCCAACTTCCGTGGAGTCCGCTATAGTAACATATGAGGGGGGGGGGGAAGGCGGGTGGAGCGAGTCGACTTCCGGGGTCACCAATGTGATGGGCCTAGAGTAGGTTGTGACTCAAAGGTGAGATGAAAGCAACAGAGTCCCTTTATTACGAAACATCGAGTATATATACACAATAGGTCCCGGTAAGAAGGTCACAAAATACAGAAATGCTATTTCCTGTCCAACCGGCAACTGGTTCTGTTAACAGGTAACAATGTTACTGTCACTGCGAGGGGAGAGCGAAGATTCAAAGGATAATATTTACAAAACAGAGAAATGTCGTTACTATATACACTCATGTGACACACGGGTGGTACAAGTGCAACTCACCAAAGAGATAATGACTACAAATAGTTCCAATAGCTAATTGTAAAAAACCAGTAATGTTTACAAATGATATTAATAGTGAAACTCACCGAACAGGTAATGGTTACAAATCATTCACAGAGCGTAACTTACCAAACAGGTATTGACTATAAATAGTTTGGATATTTTAACACACCAAGCAGGTAATGGTACTATTATTTCGAATAGTGAAAATCACTAAAAAGTTCTTGAGTACAAACAATTCGAATATTGAAATTCACCAAACAGGTAATGACTTCAAATAGTTTGAATAGTTCACCTCATGATAAAGGTAATGACTGTAAATAATTCGGAAGGGGAACTAACTAAATAGATGATGATTACAAATAGTTAAAATAGTTCAATGCACCAAGCAGGTAATGAAAAAAAATAGTTTGAATAGTTCAACCAACAGGCAATGAAGTCAAATAATTCGAATAGTTCAATTCACCAAACAGGTAATGACTACAAATAGTTCGAATAATTCAACTCAATAAAGAGGTAATGACTAAAAATAATATGAATAGTGAAACTCATCAAACAGGTTATGACTAAATATATTCTGAATAGTTCAACTCAAGAAAATAGTAATGTCTACAAAAAGTTTGAATACATCAATTTACCAAACATGTCATGAATTTTTTTCCGACTTATTGAAATTAATGATTCTAGGCCCGATGGAATGGGCCGATGACACGACCTTGAAGAGGTTTGCTTTACAAAACTATTCAGGATTCAATAAAATATGATCACAATTTTAGGTTTATTACAAAAAATAATCATTTGATAAAGAAATAACACACAATAACACTTCAGGCTAATTGAAAGTTAGAACTGTCACCCTTAGGGGGTCTGCATCATGTGCTCATGAAACAGAGTTCACGTTGGACTAAATAAGACTAAGTTTTCAAAATTATAATAACTATTCTATGGTAAATCACATACCAAGGTCTACAAATGTTATTGGATGCCTAAAACTAATCCCCAGTCCCAGGGATGACAATTTTACAGATCGATACAAAATTACATACAGAGACTCACAAAGGAACCGACCTGGTATCGCGGTAGCTAGGCGCCGGAGACGGAGAGACTAACAATATAGTTAAACTTACTGGGTTGGATGTTTAGGCAGGAATGAACGAGCTTCGTGCTGGACAGCTCCGAGGAAAACTACGGTCTCCCGCGCTAACTAAAGTGTCCTTGTGAGATGCGCGGGAACTCTTACGTTGTTTATTCAATAAGGGGTTTGATAAAGTTTCTTTATCGACCACAAGACAGAGAAACAGTCAAAGTGTTACTTCAGATCAAAGGGTAAACTAATACTTCGGCTGAAGGCCATGATTTGCCATAATCCAACAAACTAGAGAGTCCTTGGCTCTAAACATATACATCGATATTTTTGTCGTTGTAAAAAAAATACAATATCATTTTCGTAATTTGTAAATAATAAAAACTTCGTCTCTCTGACACCCGCTCCTTCTCCATCAGGTGGTTAAAATTTATGCCACAATACCGTCAAGTATTGGACGACACTCATTCGTAGAAACGCCCGTGAGATCTTCCAATCTTACCCCAATTTATCGCAACGTTCGTGGAGTTAAATGGCGGGGATTTCGAATGGTCTGTTCGACACTCCAGACATCCTCCACACCCGAAATAAAGGGGCGGTGAAACATTGGTCAATTAGGCAAGACTGGACTCGGGGGAGGAATAACCACTCCAAGACTCTGTTAGGCTCGTTGTGTAGCGCTCCACAACGACTCTAACGGAGTACACACAATATATATGAACAGAAATATTACCCCGGGGTAATCAACTCTTACAAGTGTACACACACAATGTCAATGCAGGAAAAAATGTACCCAGACATATAATACATACATGAATCAATCAATAGAAAGGCAAATAGGCAATGGGCCTGCAATAATATCTCAAATAAGCAATGTATACATGCACAATCATAAATTGAATAATCTTATATATACAAATCAAATCATAAGGCAATCTGCCCTTAATCAATCAATGGAATTACCCTTCCCACACTGCCACACCTTGGCAATTACTCTACGGGAAACAAGGGGGGGAGGGCCTGGTTCTGTACAACGCTTGACCTGTATATACGAGAGAGGCCCTCCCATCCCCGTACTCTATACCTGACGCATTTCCAGCCTCTGTGGATTAAAACTCACCTACACTTACTTCTTTCCACCCTCCCTACCTACCAGAAGGGACACTCCCGTTTTCATTTACTGTTTGTAGCTATGAGTTATATATCCTCATTCTGAACTAATTGTTCCATCAACTCTCGCTGCTTCCCAGCAGCCTTTCTCAATGGGCATGCGGAACGTCCTTGTGAGCCCCACGTCTCTGATTCACTTATCTCACTTACCGTATTGTTATCACTATTTTTGCCACTACCTAAGACCTCTGTGGCTGGTTGTTGAGATATCGTAGCCTGAACCATCTCCTGATTGTCCCCAGAGGTCTCAACGGTCCCTGGCAGTCCTGCTGGCAAACTGTACGCACCCTCGTCTTCAACGTCGCCATCGTCTTCTCCAAACCCATCATCGTCATCAGAGGGGGCTATCTCCACGGGAACCAGGTGGCTAATAGCTCGCAGGGACTCGACATCCTCGAATAACACCTTGGCTGAACGCACGACTCCGTCGTCGTCAGGATATGTCTCCACAACACGCCCAAGGAGCCATGTAGCCCTTTTTTTATTGTCTTGCTTGACCAGCACGACGTTTCCGGGGTGCAGCTTGGAAGGTTCCCCAGATCGACAGTCGTTTCTGGCACTCAGGGCACTCAAATATTCTTTTCTCCACCGTTCTCGGAAGGCTTTCAAAGAGTGTGTCAGCTTCAAATAACGGAGCCTCCGGGAGGTGAAGGTCGCATTGAGGTGGTCGTCTGGCATGATCGGTGCCATGAGGTTTATTGTGCTTCCTCTCACTAAATGGGAGGGGGTGAGGACCTCATCCTCGCACTTGTCGCCGCTGTACATTAGAGGTCTGTTATTAACCACCGCCTCGGCCTCCTTCACTAATGTTAGTACTTGGGCGTCCGGCAGGTACTTCTTCCCGAGAGCTATCTGGAGGGCACGTTTTGTCACTCCGATTAGGCGCTCGGAAAGCCCACCTTTCCAAGGTGCACGGGGCGTCTGAAAACGCCATTCAATTCCAGTTTTCCTCAGGAACTGCTGGACTTCGTCCTCTTCATAAAGTCCTTGAAGGAGGTTGCTGGCAGTCTTGAAGGTTTGATGATTATCGGATGTGATGAAGGATGGAGCACCGTGGGTAGCACAAAAACGACGTAAGGCTAAGACAAATTCCTCCGCTTAGAGGGAGGGGCAGAAATCAAGGTACACGGCCCTGCTGACCATGCAAGTCACTATCAGTATGTAGCCTGGCCGCGTTTCAGCCTGTATGGCCCCTGTGTGGTCCACTCTGACTGCTGTAAAGGGCTTCGTTAGGTTGATCCTTTCCTTCGGTAGGGGGGGGGGGGTGGCTGTTTCAACAGGGGCTGGAAGGCTAGCACGCATTCTGGACACTGCCGCACAATCTGCCTCGCAATGGAACGTAGGCCCGGCGACCAGCATTTCTGTGGAAAGATACCCATTAGTGTATTCACACCACAATGTAAATGCAAACTATGCAAATATCTTAGATGAGCCCTAAGTGCCCCTTGGTTGGTAAAAGAATCAAATATTTAATTTCCTCTACTTGGGAAACTCGTCCCCTAGTGCAAATCAACTTATTATCTAACACTAGATTTAATTGTCTGACAAAATTAGTAACTTCATGCCCCCTCGTGAAGTTACTTCACCCTCCAAGTAAGCATAGACTGTAGGCAAATAATATTTTTGCTCTAATTGGAAAACAATACTGAACGGATGCCGTTTTAATTTAGCAAATTTTAGGATTAGTCTAGTAACTCTCAATAAGGATCGGAACTCTACTTCCCTCTGTAGAATTTCCCATATCTCTCCTGGTGGAACAGGTCTTCTTTCTTCCCTCATTTCTTGTACCGCCGCCACTACGATCCTTTCATTGGTTGGATCGTCCTCTTTGTAAGGAACAGGCTCTCCCGTGTTCCTCAGGAACTCTGGACCATTCCGCCAAAGAGGGTTTTGTAGTAATTGTTGTGTTGTTGCTCCTCTGGACAGGACATCAGCAGGATTCTGTTTGCTTGGGACATGGCTGAGACTGAAATCGCAAACCTGATGAAGAAAAATAATCTCCGCCACTCTGCTAGATATGAAGATATTCCTATTGTCCTTGGCATCGGGAGATGCTACCCATGCCAACGTGACCTTACTGTCGGTCCACATGACTATCTCTCATGGCTCTATTAGCCCTTTAAGTGTCTTGGCTAATCTGCAGCCTAACAACAATGCTAATAGTTCTAGCTTGGGGATTGTTAACCTGTTCATCCCCTTTGGAGTGATCCTCATTTTACTAGTGAGTAGGCTTAATTGATTGCAATTGTCCCTAATATATGCTACTGCACCGTATGCCTTGCTGCTGGCATCGGTGAATACATGGAGCTCTAAATTTTTCTTGCATACCACTGTTGGAAATGTGATGTTCCTTACCGCTTTCAATTCACACATCAACTCACTCGCTTCTCTAGCTTTCTCTCTCCTTAACATGTCATCCCAACCTACGTTATCCTCCCATAGTTGTTGGAGGAAAAGCTTTCCTCGAACAAATAATGGGCTTATCAAGCCTAGAGAATCATAAATGGAGACCAACATGGAAAGTACCCTACGCTTTGTAGGTACCCATCCCTCCCCCAATTCACTGATTCTCTTACTCTCTTTCACACACAATTGGTCAACGTCTCAAGCCCATCGCAGCCCAAGTACGTTCACATTCACCGGCTCACTCCACTTCTTCTCGCTATCGAAGACTAAGCTATTGGACGCCCACCCTTCTAAAGGCATACCAGCCCCTTTTAAGATCTTGTTGACAGATTCATGCTCCTGCCTCATGCTCTCTACATCCTCGAAAGTACTAAGATAATTATCTAGGTAAAAGGACTTTGCCAAATCTGGCCTACCTTCCCTTTCGAAATGACAATTCAAAATTTGTTGCAACAAAAACGGACTCGCCGTGATGCCGAACACTACGACTCTAAAGGCGAAGGTAAGCGCTCGACATGCTACCTCGCGCCACAGAAATCGTGTGTATTTGGCATCACAGGGATCTAACAAGACACGATTGAAGGCCTTGCTGATGTCGGCTAGCATGGCATATTCGTTCAATCTGAACCATATAAGCAAATGATATGCTAATTCTACTAGATTGGGGCCAGGTAAGAGGCATTCATTCAACGATTTATGACCTTTAGATTTTGCTGAGGCATTAAACACAGTTCTGAAGGGGGTCGTGTGGCTATCTTTCTTAATTCCGAAATGTGGCATATAATACCCTTCAATCTTGGGTTCCTTTACTTCTGATATAAAGCCTGCTTCTAGATACTTATTTATCACTCCCTGATACTGATTAAAATATTCCCTGTCCTTCCTGAATTTAGTTTTCAACGATTCTAACTGCGCTACAGCGTTTCGATAGTTTGTATCTGGCTTAGCATCCGACCCGAATGGTAGGCTAACCTGATATCCCTCAGGCTTCTTTACAATACCTTGCGACACCTTTCGCATGGCTTCTGCTTCGCGAACAGTATATTGCTCTGATGGGGCGATGCAAATGCGGTCCAAACGCCACCACTCATCTACGTCAAACTGGTTTGGTTCACTCGCAGTTTTACAGACTGAGCGTTTTTACATGTTCGATCTTTTTGCCTTCTAACAGCCACTGCTGCACTTTCCCATATGGCGACATATGCGTCAGGAAGAGACTTATCTCATCAACTTTCTCGATGCCTATGATGAAGTAGCTAAAATAATCGGCCCCTAATAAAATGTGGAAATTTTTCAACTCATCAGACTTATTCTCTGGATCGGCCAACGTGACTTCCTTACTCAACAGATGCTGTCTAACTTGCACATAACCAGTGTTATGTATTGGGACATCAACGTTCTCGTGTGCCACCAGCTTCATTCGTACTACTCTTCTTCCTATCTCTTCCCTGCAGCTTACGACATCATATTGTCCGCTTATATCTACCACCGGTAGGCCTAATTCCCTCACGGTTTTCGCAGATATGAAGCTTCTTTGGCTTCCCGTATCGAAAAATAAGCGGACTCGCTTACTACCTTGCTCATGATTGATTTCGGCCATTGCCGTTGGCAAGATTATACATGGGAGGTCCACGTCGGACATCTGTGCGATCTTTGCACTTTTGCACTGTTTGGATTTTACTTTATCTTTAGATGGACGGGGGGGGGGGGGGCAGTTTCGTGCTGTCGAGGCGTCGCATTTACTATGGTGCGGGATGTTGTAGACTGACTACTACTATTACTTGGGGCTGAACTGGAGGGAACTGATTGCGATCGTCTTACCGGATTATAATTATCACAAATGGCTGTGTTGTGGTTACCACTACAATTTTTACAAGAGTTATGGACGGGACACTTATCACTTCGATGAACAGACTTACTGCAATTGAAACACAGGCCCCTTTTTAGCAAAATGCGACATCTGGCAGCCACGTCAGTTACTTGGCGGCATCCGTGAGGCGGGTGCCGTTCGTTACAAAAGGGACAAGAATTATTCTGAACTGATTTCGACTTCGCTCTTACACTGACGGTTACTCTCTTATCAGGTTCAAGTTTATCTCCTCGTTGCAAGGCATCGTCCTCAAGCATTCGAATAATGAAATCAATCGCGTCGAAGAATTAATCTAGTGTATAGTCACACTTTCTCAGATGTTCAACAACTTTCCTGTAGAGCTTCCCTTCTGACAACTTTTGATTAATGAGGCTCATGACCATGCCATGGCCTATATCGTTACTACTTAGCCTCTTGATCTGCTCGATTATGATTGTTAATTCAAAACGAAACCTTTTCAGCTCTACAGGATCTAATGAGGGTACAAAGATATTAGCCAACTTTCTAAGCAGAATTACGAGTGTCTGATGGACATTAGCATATTGTTTGTCTAAGAGATCCAACACTATCCTATAGTTCGCGGCGGTTACACTTAGGGATTTTACGATCCTAAGCGGATCCCTGCCTAAAGTCACCAACAGATACGTGAATTTGGATACATCATCCAAATCTGCTCTTCGATCCACATGTATTTTAAAGAGCTCTCGATACGAAGCATATTCCTGCACTTCCGTTTCAAACGTGGGGAGAGGCAGCAGTTTCAATCTGGGGAGGGAAACATTCCCTGTCGGAGTGACTTTCACTCTATCAATTCGATTATACAGAAGCGTAGAAGCTCCAGTAGCTTCTCCTAACGTGTGCCTCATTCGGGCTTCTATGCCAGGTTCTAGTTTGACAGATTGTGTCTTGTACAGCTCTCTAAGCTGTCTTTCCTCCTCTCGCAGTTGCGTGACCAGATTCTGGTACACGGATTCAGAGTAGGTCTCAACTAACGCACGCTGCGTTTCAACCAGTAAGTCTGCTATGAGGCCCATCGATGCCTCGATGTGTACGATCGTGGCCACTGCCATTTTGATTGGCTCTACTCTATTTCAGGGGGGTGGGGGGGGTTGGCAAACTAGGAAGGAACAGAATTTTGTTAACGTCACAAAGATGGGGGCACAAAAAACTAGAGGCACATGCGGTCGGTTGCACATCAGGACACTAAGGGCTTTAGTTTAGTCTCTCCTTCTCTCTCCTATTCGGGGGTACCCTATAGATCATACCTTACTGATTTTCCTTTCAAGCTCTGGAAAGCACTTGTCATCCGGTTTGAAGGACCAAATGTCGTGAATTTTTCTCCGGCTTATTGAAATTAATGATTCTAGGCCTGATGGAATGGGCCGATGACAAGACCTTGAAGAGGTTTGCTTTCCTAAACTATTTCAGGATTCAATAAAATATGATCACAATTTAAAATTTCTTTTAAAAAAATAATAATTTGATAAAGAAAAAACACACAATAACACTTCAGGCTAATTGAAAATTAGAACTGTCACCCTTAGGGGGTCTGCAACATGTGCTCATGAAACACAGAGTTCACGTTGGACTAAATAAGACTAAGTTTTCGAAATTATATTAACTATTCTATGGTAAATCACATACCAAGGTCTACAGACGTTATCGGATGCATAAAACTAATCCCCAGTCCCAGGGATGACAATTTTACAGATCGATACAAATTTACATACAGCGACTCAAAAAGGAACCGACATGGTATCGCGGTAGCTAGGAGCCGGAGATGGAGAGACTAACAATATAGTTAAACTTACGGGGTTGGATGTTTAGGCAAGAATGAACGAGCATCATGCTGGACAGCTCCGAGGAAAGCTACGGTCTCCCACGCTAACCAAAGTATCCTAGTGAGATGCGCGGGAACTCTTACGTTATTTATTCAATAAGGGGTTTGATAAAGTTTCTTTATCGACCACAAGACAGAGGAAAAGTCAAAGTCTTACTTCAGATCAAAGGGTAAACTTAATACTTCGGCTGAAGGCCATAATTTACTATAATCCAACAAACTAGAGAGTCCTTGGCTCTAAACATATACATCGATATTTTTGTCGTGGTAAAACAATACAATATCATTTTTGTAATTTTTAAATAATAAAAACTTCGTCTCTCTGACACCCGCTCCATCCTCACCAGGTGGTTAAAATTTATGCCACAATACCGTCAAGTATTGGACAGCACTCATTCGTAGAAATGCCCGCGAGATCTTCCAATCTTACCCCAATTTAATGCAACGTTCGTGGAGTTAAATGGCGGGGATTTTGAATGATCAGTTCAAAACTCCAGACAAAACAGGTAATGTACTGCGATTTTATGCCTAATGCAATGCATTTCAATTAAATATAGAGAATCATACCACTTTCTTACCTATATATATTTCTTCGTGGAACCTCTTCAGTTCGGTTCGAGTATTAAATTACTTTTTACAGCAATGCTGACTTCAGATTAGTTCTATATAATAGTATATAATGGAGCCGACTATCCAGTTCCAGCGACGGGTTCCAGACTTCAACTCTTGACCAGTTGAAACAATAGAACGATCATATGATCGTTCTTAATTTAAAGAAAGTGGTAAAAAGGTAATAATATAGGATTCCTGATAGGAACCAAATTTAACATTAGTGTTGCTCAAAATAGCACGCCAGGGAGCGATATTAATTTAGAATTTACATTAAATTCTTACTGGGGTGAAGTGGCGATGTATAGATAGAAAGCCAGACTATTATTTTCAACAATAATGTCCAAAACTAAACATAATAATATGAACAAAATGGATAAGAACATCAAAAATTGCATAGACTAACACCAACGATATACAATAAAGAGCAAAACAAATAACCGCTAGTTAAAACCATCGTAACCTACCAATAAATAAAAAAGGAAAAAAGGAAACTAAAGGTCTTCTAAGAGAAACTTTATTTCCATTATGAGGTAAGTTAATGTATCAAGGACCGGCATTTGATTTTTTTAAACTAAACAAAGCAGTAAAGACATTTACTGTAACACCAAACAACTTACTATAACTAGAAAATGTACATATGTCAGCAAGAGGTGCAGTCTTAGCAAGACCAAGCACTGGTGACACTAACGCTCCTTTAACCTCATAGGGAAAACAACCCAACTGGCCCTTGGGCCACCCCTGAGGGGTTGATAATACCCATTGAGGACCTTTAGTCCACCAATTTGATTTATCCAAAAATACCTTAGCCGTACAAGGATTAGTCAAAAAGTCAGCTTGATTATGAAGAGTAAGAATGTAGGAAAAAAGATACCTGGCCATATTTACATTTTAGTTCATCAAGCAGCTGACTTACTTCGTTAATCCTATTATTTACAAATTAATTCTTTTTTAGGAGGTTTTATCCCAAGAATCCAATTTAAAACTACTTGGCTATCTACAAATACTACAAGGAAACTGAGTAGACAGCCAGAAATTTGACCCTTGTCAAATATTGTTTTCAGACACTTCAAGAATAGTTGAGCAGCTAACAGCTCTAATGTAGGAAGAGTTCGCTTTTTTATAGGAGAGACCTTAACCTTAGAGAATAAGAGAGAGCAATTTTGCTCCTGAACAACATAAATAGCGCACCCATACGCTTTCTTAGAAACATCAGTGAATATAGGTTGACAGGAAGGTCTACATTAAATGACTTCCTTTTAAAGGGGACACTACATACTTCTTCGAAAATTTTGCATAATCTACGCCATCGAACTAAATCTTCACCATCTAATTCTTGATCCCAGTCAATTAATTTCTGGCACATCTCTCTTATTAAGAGTTTCCCTTGCAATAACACTGGTGCAAATTTTCCAATTGGCTCAAATACAGAGGCCAAAGAAGACAAAATCTGCCTTTTTGGTGAGGCATTGCAGTTTAGAGAGGCCTTCTTAAGTTTTAGAGAATCCCCTTCCTTGTCGTACAAATATCTCAATACACTAACCTCCGGAGAAAGACATTTTTCTTCCCCTTTAAGGTGAGAAAGAACAGACTTGTCATTGGAAGACCATTTGCTTAATTGTGAACCTCCAGAGTTCATAACCTTGTTTATGTTACCAACTGTCTGACTAAGCTTATTTACATTGTTGGTTGTAAAGATCAAATTATCAACGTAAAATTTATCTTTAATTAAAGTGGATACCTCAATGTGGGAGTTCACATCAAATGGTGCTGAAAAATATAAGTCAAGTTGAAAGGTGAACTCACAAAACCAAATATTATGGTATGATTTCTATAGGGCACATATTTACCGTTAATTTTACGAAAGAAACAAATCTGTTTCTGTCCTCATCAAGAGATAGTATAATTTGAAGGAAAGCTTTCATTATGTCAGCAAGGACAACATAATCGTTGGTTCTAAAATAGATCAACAAAGATAATAGGTTGTTCATTAGGTCAAAGCCAGGAAATGCAGCTTCATTAAGCGAAGGCGCTTTTCCGACCTTCAGAGAACAATTAAACACAGGCCTTATTTTTGTGGTAGTCAACTGATCCATCTTGATAACAGGTCGATGGGGAATAAATATCTGACTTGGCACTCTTCTTTCTACAGGTTCTATGATCCCTAATGCCTCTTGCTGGTCGAATACCTCTTCATATTTTCCAGAAATTCTATTACTTTCTAGCTTCTCATACACTCTTTCGGCTACGGCTAAAGATATTTTTTTCAGTTAAAAGGAACCTTTTTAATCAGATCTTCTTTCCAAGGCAGAGCAATATGATAATGCTCATCCTTTTAGGAAATGGACTCTTTAAATTTCTGTACTTGATCATTTTCCTAGGTTAAATTATTCTCACTAATTGGTATCCCTATACTCTCTAGACTATAGAAATTATCTAAACCATACTCTACGCTTGAGTCAGAAATTATTTCTTGCAAGTGATCAAACTGGTAACCAACCGGATTGACTGAAAAATTAACAACTAACCTCTCTTTTCCTAACTTCTTTGGAGGAATAAACTCTATCAGGCCTTTCTGGGGAGATTTTTTAGATTCAACTAGTTTTTCCTCAATATTAGAATTATGAAACACCTGAGTTTCTAGATTATTTTCTTAATTAAATTCATGAGGATTAAATTTTAAGACTCTCTTTTTCACAAAGCTTATTAGGTTCTGTTTCCACAGGATTAGAACTAAAGGAAGACTCAACCTTAAGCAAATCTAAATTTCTCATAATCTTATTTCTATAATCCTGCTCTTCGTGCAGTGGCATAAAATTCATTCCATTTCCCATTGGAATATAATATTAGCTAATCTAATGACTCTGCAGCTTTACCATAAATTACAGCGGGTTGTAAACTAAACTGACTAAAATATTGGAGGATATCATTATCTATAATACCAAGCAACTTTATGCCTTCACCTTTGACCCTGGGGAAATCTGGAGATATATGCAAATCATTATCATTCATACTCTGAATGATACTTGTCAATTTAGTAACTTTAAAAGTTACACTGAACTCTTCCATGGCAAAAAATAAACACCAAGTTCTGGGTCCATTGGGAAAGGTCAGATCTGCAACATAATTGAAACCATCTTTCGCAGCTATAGGCATACCAAAGGAAGACACTAACTGGGACCTGGGTGGACTAAAGCATCCACCTATTTTACTCTACCAATTCTTTAATAATTATACTAAATTGTGTGCCTGTATCTAGCAAGAAGTAACACCTAGCAGATTCCTTACCCCTACTGACTGACAAAGATATAATAGGAATTAAAATATCCGAACCATTCGCCATACCAAATACTTTATTTTCAGAACCACTTAACTTTTTGTTAAGATTACGCTTGGTTGTATGATGATCAGCCTTGTTACAAAGAAAACATTTGCATGGCAGAGCTGCTTTTAAACCTGGACTCTCGTTAGATCTATGATTGACATTCAAACATCTAAAATACAATCCTATAGCTGAAGCCTTAGATTAGCTAGCTTCTAAACTACTGTAAAAAGAACATTTAGATGTTAAATGTTCAGCAGTTTGGCAAAACTTGCATTTGTAATTCTGGATCCTCTTAGATTCATCAGATGATTTGATTCTGGGAGCAACAACCCTACTAGTATCATTGAGTTTAGATTTAGAGCTATCCTTAAAGGAATTATTAAAGGAATCATTCTGAGGTTTGGGTTTTACCCCTTGTCCTTCAAACCTATCTTCAACCTCATTATATGGCTTTGATATTTATCAACTAGCTGATTGTAATTAGGGTAATTAGAGTTTACTTCTCTTGATAGTTTAGTAAGGAAATGAGGCAATTTATTATTAACTACCCTACTAAGTAAAAAAAAGTCCGCCAGAATCATTTGTAGTTAAGTCTATTCCCACACTCGTTAAATCCTGAAACTTGTTGCTAATTAACCTAACTAAAGACTCTACTTCATTTAATTGGGAGATTTCCGGTGCGCAAAGTACAGAATTCTAAGTCTTATCTATAATCAAGTTATTATCTAGAAAGTTGGTATCTAGCAAATCAAAAGCTCTCCAATAAGTATCATCACCAATAGGAATATTTTCAATAACACTAAGAGCCTCACCAGACATGTAACCTTTTAAATAGTTAAGCTTTTGTGCTCCAGTAATATTAGGCATGCCAACTAACGCATTACAAAAACATTTTTTTGAAATTGTAGTAAGCAAGGGGTTTTCAATATTATGTGTAAAAGTTTAGAGTTGAATAGGAGGCAAAGGAAATTTAACAATTTTGCCTACGGGATTCAAACTTTGTACCAAAGTCTTTTAGCATCCAATTCCTCCCTTTTTTTTTCTTTAAAGGTAGACAATCTCATGCTAATATCTAAGTGATAAGCTCTACCAGAAAACAATACATCGTCAATTTTAGATTCAGACATATCTACGCAAATGGACGAATTGAGATTTTCTATTTCAGTCAATTTCTCAGTTATTGAGTCGATATATTGATCTAGTAAGTGGAATGTTGGACCTTTATCACTAACAGACTCCAAGGTCATCATATCCTCGGTTATTTGACCCTTTATATAGGATCTTCTATTAACCTTCATCTTAATGGTTTCGGACATTTTGTTGGCAAGTGTTAACAAAGATATTGGTAAATTGATGATCTGAGAGATACTTGAAATTAGGGTATTGCAATGATATTTATCATACTAGCAACTGATACTTAGTAAATTAAGCTTACTAAGCCAACCATTTTAGATATAGCCAGAAAAAAAACAGATTTCAAATTCTAACCAACAAATCACAAGAGTTAAAAGTCTAGAGTAATTAGAAAAATACCCTGACAATAGACAGCCTCAATTTCCCTTGTATAATTCAACCAAGACTTACCAGTAATCATCGATATTTTACAATCGTATAATCACTAATGCTTAAATGAGACAAAGGCTAACAAACGATGTCCCACTCAAATGGAATCTAACAAGCTATACAACAAAAATCATTTCTCTTAGATCAACACTAACACTTAACACTGAAACCAGTAAGACTAAATTAAATTATATTACAAATATGAACTGTCATTAAAGACGAGATCATAGTCGAGAAAAAAAATGAGGAACAAACAAATGTACCGATAACAATTAGCATTTATCGAGTTAAGGTTACCGCATAATAAGCAAATAACAAACTCGACGACAGTGAGTCAACTCTACAACCATAATAACTTCTATGCTGTCAAGTGTATGAGGAAAGAGGAGAATGTGTAAAGATTATTCCAGACAATTCTGTGTATATTTAAGCAAAGATGAAATGAGCCATAACCAGAGAGGGGTCCAATGTAGTACTGTGTCCAGTCAAAGGATCCAATAACACATTAGCGGTAACATCTCAACGGGTGGCTGAGATAGTTCAATGCATCAAACAGGTAAGGACTACAAAAAGTTTGAATGGTTCAACGTATCAAAAAGGTAATATAATTCTAATGCAATATACTTGTGGATAAATATTAAATGTAGTTTTTTGCTTATTAAAATCATGGCTAGAAAAGGATATCATAGGCTTTTGGGTAAATATCCTACAAAATTTATTCTTTGATCAAAGTTTCAAATTGGATACGAACTTGAAAAATGTTGTGATAATCGTAAGCAAACGAATCACTTGAATAAGATGATTAAACTGAATACATTGAACTTATTTTCTATAACAATTACAAGCTACAGAATGAATTTGAGTGCTTTTGAGTAGTTTCCTAAGGAAAATAAGGCACTCAACATGTTCCTTATTGAAAGGAAGAGGTCAACTGACAAGAGTTTATGAAAACTGTGGAAAATCATATCATTATGCTGTATGGCAAAATAAACTTTGGCTTTGATGAAAATCTTTAGTTATCTTCAAAGAAACTTATACTTCGTCATAATGATTTATCCTTTAACGATAAAAATTCCCCTCCCCCACCAAAAAAAAAAGCTTTAGGCTTGGGAGAACTCAAATCAGAAAGACAAAACAAGCGCAAAAATCCAACTGCTTTTTATACTAACGACTGGTGTTGGATTAATTCTTGTGATTTTAGCAAGTTTCTCTTAAGAGTGTGTCTTTCATGCAATTTCCTCTGTACACAATGTCACCTTTGGAAAAAATTTATCTTGTAGTACATACCCCAATACCTTGAGCATAAATAGTTCTTTACAGTTATGTATACATACATGCACGAACATCCTCGTAACTAGGTTTTACCACGAAATTTTGTGTGGACAAAGATTTATGCAGATCATTACAACGTTACAAGATAACGTTTTTTTTTGTGAATTTTCATCCATTTGTTAATGTATTACAAATTATTAACTTTATTTGTAACAGCAAGTTACATTTTCAACACTCAATAACTATGCATGAGCCTTCCAATGGCATTAAAGAACTACACCAACATTAACACTAATAAAAAATAAAAATGGAATAGTGAACTGTAAGATTCAAAGCAAAGGACCCGGAGCTAACCACTGACTTTGACTTGTTGAATAAACTGATTGGAGGCGAATTACCTCCAAAACTATTATCGAAATTTCACAGATCCCCAGTTACAAAACTGCAATAAAAACAGCACTGTAGAATACATTGGTGATGTCTAAAGGCCAAAATAATTTTTGTAATTTATTTCATTTGATCTCTTCCGTGCATTCATTTGATCTGACCTCTGCTGAAATGTGATTTCCAAGTCCATATGATTTGACCTTTTTATCACTAAAACATGTTCTGATGTAGGACTCGCCTCGTTGACAACCCCAACGGCTATGATATCTAGAAGAAAAAGAGCGGTAAACTCTATGATCAAACAACGTAGCCGACAAAGAGTTTTATCAATATGAATCTTATAATTATTACTTATTTATATTTTGAATTGCTACTACTGTGTGTTTTCTAACACACGAGGATTTATTCATAAATGATTACAATGCAGTATTATGTTTACCTTTCCTTACAGAAAATATAGATAATGTTTCAACTGAGGTAAGTTGGGAGGAGGCCACTCTGATCAAGGCACTCTGATAATCCTCTCATCCTACGTATCTAACATTCACATGGTCTTCCTGTTTCCATTTCTGAATCATAAACTTATTTTACCACCCTGTCAAAAAGTAGAAAAAACTATGATCTTTTCTATGAATCTTAGGATTTTTCATTCACTTAGAGTTAAATCCAACGTTGTGCTTCTTTCTTCTTCTATTAGCGTGCTTTTTTCCCATTCCTATTGGGTGACACGGTAGCCTTCTTTTGAAGGACTTTACTTTGGCTTTTTGGGT
>NC_090750.1:30374296-30376796 GCF_036898095.1 Palaemon carinicauda | reverse complement strand
CATATAACCTCATCTCATTCCACATTGCTTCCCTATCAACTCTATCATATGCTTTCTCCAGATCCATAAACGCAACATACACCTCCTTACCTTTTGCTAAATATTTTTCGCATATCTGCCTAACTGTAAAAATCTGATTCATACAACCCCTACCTCTTCTAAAACCACCCTGTACTTCCAAGATTGCATTCTCTGTTTTATCCTTAATCCTATTAATCAATACTCTACCATACACTTTTCCAACTACACTCAACAAACTAATACCTTCTTGAATTACAACACTCATGCACATCTCCCTTACCCTTATATAGTGGTACAATACATGCACAAACCCAATCTACTGGTACCTATTGACAACACAAAACACATATTAAACAACTCTCACCAACCATTCAAGTACAGTCACAACCCCCCTTCCTTCAACATCTCAGCTTTCACACCGTCCATACCAGATGCTTTTCCTACTCTCGTTTCATCTAGTGCTCTCCTCACTTCATCTATTGTTATCTCTCTCTCTCATTCTCATCTCCCATCACTGGCACCTCAACACCTGGAACAGCAATTATATCTGCCTCCCTATTATCCTCAACATTCAGCAAACTTTCAAAATATTCCGCCCACCTTTTCCTTGCCTCCCCTCCTTTTAACAACCTTCCATTTCCATCTTTCACTGTCTCTTCAATTCTTGCGCCAGCCTTCCTTACTCTCTTCACTTCTTTCCAAAACTTCTTTTTATTCTCTTCATATGACTGACCCAATCCCTGACCCCACCTCAGGTCAGCTGCCCTCTTTGCCTCACGTACCTTGCGCTTTACTTCCACCTTTTTCTCTCTATATTTTTCATACTTCTCTATACTATTACTCTGCAGCCATTCTTCAAAAGCCCCCTTTTTCTCTTCCCACTTTCACCTTCACTCCTTCATTCCACCATTCACTGCCCTTCCTCATGCTGCCTTCCAACAACCTTCTTGCCACATACCATCACTTGCAATCCCAACAAAATTTTGTTTTACTAACTTCCACTCCTCCTCTAAATTACCAGTTTCTCTTACTCTCCTCACCTCATCATATGCCATTTTCAATCTTTCCTGATATTTACTTTTTACCCCCCGGTTTTATTACCTCTTCAATCCTCACTACCTCCCTTTTACATCCACCTACTCTATTCCCCCACTCTTTTGCTACAACTAATTTTCCTTCCACCATATACATATATATATATGTATATATACATATACATATACATATACATATACATATACATATACATATACATATATATATATATATATATATACTATATATATATATATATCTATATATATATATATATATATATATATATATATATATGCTGCATATATATAAATGCTTTCTAGGTCTCTCAAAATCAATTCGTTTTTGCTTTCAAAAATACCAAAAAAAAAAAAAAAAAAAAAAAAATACAGGAAAAATATCCCTCTTCCATGCCAGGATAGTCGATATTCTACGATCAACTCGGCAGCTATTCAAAGAAGCTATGAATTCCGAAAACTTCCTGCGATTCTTCGTAGCCCGAGACCCACTCGAAAGACTCCTATCAGGATACCTCAACCGGATAAAATACTCTGAGGATCGGTCCTACCAGCGCCAGCACTTGGGTCCTTTAATTCTGAGTTATACCAGAGGCCTTCGGTGAGTCTTGGGTATGGAACAGGATGAAATAAGTGGATACCCATCTCATCAAAATTTATCACAGTTATGGAAGAAGTTAGAGTAATTCGTAAGCACAAGTAGATTTCTATCCTTTTCAGTTGATTGAGACCTTTATATTCCTTTTATGTTTTCTTGTAACTACACTGTTAAAAAAAAAACCTTAATCTTAATCGGAAATTCTCCGTAAAACAATACTGTTCTCAGCCGTATTTCAGTAAAATACAGGCGACCCGTAATTTTACCATACTAAGTTATTATCTTTTAAGGGTTGGTGACTGTAATATCACTCCTTTGCGGCAATATAACCGTTTTTAAAACGGTAAGAATTCTGGAATAAATGTTGCCAGGAATTTACCGTTTTTTTTATGCATTTTTTTAACAGTGTATTATACTCTTCTCAATAAGTTAAGTTTAGGACAATAACTGTGATAATAGAACGGACCTTGTTACTTTTGTTAGATCTTATTTCATAAGCATGGCTTTAAGAGGGCTATTCAAATGGTTAACACACCTGAATTGTGTAAATTGGTTATAAAGGAAATTGAGGTAACCCATAGAAGATTAAGCCAAGCGGCATTTGGCCTTAGTTTGCGTAAGAGACAAGAATTTTAGAAACACAGCTGATGATATTGATGATAACTTAAATTTCCAGGCAAAGAGATGTGGCGTATCCAAACAAGACTTTATATATCATCCCAACATTCGAGGAATTCACCAGATATTTGGTCTCTCAAAACCCACGCAACTTCGACCCTCACTGGTTACCAATTGGATTTCAGTGTGGGGTCTGTGAATACAACTATAC
>NC_090750.1:30359209-30373796 GCF_036898095.1 Palaemon carinicauda | reverse complement strand
CACCCACCAATCGCTCACGCCCCAACCAATGACTTCTACAGCCACTTACTGCCGCCCATCGGCCGCAGTTTTGCTACTACCACTCTAAATTCAGGTCTGCCGCAAAGAAATGTGCCAAGGATTGTCAATGGCCAAAAAACGTTTAAGTAGGCCATCGTTGGTGGCAGTGGCGTCCCATGTTACTAATCTTTTCTTTTTACATGATGCAGGAAGGGACATGCAATTTTTGGTAGACATGGGTGCTTGTCGATCTCTTTTGTCATTCTCTTCAGGACACGACTTAAGTCTGCTGACGTACGCTTGGTAGCTGCCAACAGATCTGCGATACCCACCTGCGGTTACAAGAACCTCACATTATCATTTGAAAACTGGTTTACCCTGTTTCCCCGGGTCCTCCTGGGACTAAGGACCACTCCTCAAAATGCCCTGGACGTCTTGGCAGCTGAAGCATCTCATACCCACAGACTTGCATTCTGCAACGCACGTCTTCCTACGCAATGACACTAGCAAGCCACCGCTAATGCCCCCTTGTGATCCCTTTCCTTGTGATCCAAAGCAATCCGAAAGCTTTCCTACTAAACATTCGTGGCAAAGAAGACTGGGTCTCCATTGATCATCTAAAACCAGCTTATCTCCTGCCAGATGACCCGCCTACAGAATGCCTCTCTAGATCCGGACGCCCTATTTAACCCTGGATAGGTACGGTCCTCGGACACCCCTTTAAGGGTATACTCGGACGCGAACGACCCCGACGCCAAAAAAAATTCTTGAAAAATCAGTTTTTGCAGTAACCTCCTTTTTTCTTTTGCCAAAAAAAACTTCAATGAATGCTTAAAACAACTGTAAAGATAAATACTACTCATCTGCAGAAAAACTATTTATTATAAATATTTTAAAAAATTAAGTAGAAAAAAAAAAAGACCTGACATAAAAATTCATAAAAAAAAAGTTTATACATATATACACAAATCCTTTTAGGAATTGATTCTTGAATGTTTAGGACACATCTTGATGTATTTTGGATGAAGTCAGACCCATGGAGGTGAAGATCTGAAATGAGAAAAAAAGGGTAACTTTTTTTGGCCAAAAAAAATTGTCCAAATTTCATGAATTTTTTTGGGTACCCAAATGAAATAGGAAGTGGCTAATTTTTTTAGGGAATAAACATATGTTATCCTAAAATAGAAATATGTAAAAAAATCTTCATTATTTTGTAAATTACATTTATATCAGGGGCCATATCTAAAGGTAATTTTTTGAGTACTTGGAAATTTCGTAAAAAAATACATATATTTAATATATAATATGATATTTATGCAGGTAAAAATATACCAAAATATCACAAATTCTATAGGGAACAAGAATATATATAGATAGGGCAGCTTACGCTTCGGATATGTCCACAAAATGGCCGCCAACCACACTGACTCAGACTCCCTAATCTGCCACTTGAAATGTAGGAAGGGTATGTCAATTTCAAGGTGTTATTTACTAATCTAATTATTATTGGATATGCATAAAAATTGTATGGTGGGTTGCTGGATAATTGTCGATTATTTTACGTTTATAAAATTAAAATTCTGACCCAAAAAATTTTTTTTGAAGGGAAATAAAATCGAAAAAAAAAATGTAAAACAATATTTTAGCTAAAAAAATTTGATGATATTCAATCAAAAAAAAAGTAAACAAAATTTTCCGACAAATAAACATCTAGAGGAATCATTACTCTGTGATAGTTCCTTAGTACGTAGTAATTTTGAAAGAATTGAGAAAAAACGAAAAAATGGCAATCACCGGAAAATCGAACACATACCTATATATACGCCATATCTGGCTAAAAAAAAGATAGGCATGGGTAGCCAGATCATCTAAAAACACTTTCCAACACTATAAAAATATAAGTTTTGCGACACTACTTGCCAATTCCTTACGGTAACATGACTAAGCAAAAAAATGCAAAACAAATAAAAAGGGGCACTCGTGGAAAAATGGCCATTCTAATATACGGCATTTCAGAAAAAAAAAATTTCAGCCACGTGCTAGGCAAACCATCAAGGCATATTTTCCGACAAATAAACATATAAATGAAATATTACTCTGTGATAGTTCCTTAGTACGTAGTAATTTTGAAAGAAATGGGAAAAAACGAAAAAATGGCAATCACAGGAAAATCGAACACATACTTATATATATGCCATATCTGGCTAAAAAAAAAATAGGCATGGGTAGCCAGATCATCTAGAAACACTTTCCAACACTATAAAAATATAAGTTTTGCGACACTACTTGCCAATTCCTTACGGTAACATGACTAAGCAAAAAAATGCAAAACAAATAATAAGGGGCACTCGCGGAAAAAGGCCCAACATTCTAATATACGGGATCTCAGATAAAAAAAAAGACATGCACGTGTTAGCCCAACCATCAAGGCACACTTTCTAACACATAAACATGAAAAAAAAATCAATAATATACGGCAATTCCTTACTACGTAGTAAATTTTTACAAATATTGAAAAAAAAACAGAAATTGGCAACCGCAGTTAAATACCCAATATACCAATAACTACGTCGTATCTGACAAAAACAAAATCACGCATGGGTAGCCAGATCATCTAGACACACTTTCCAACACTAAAAAAGCAAAAGTTTTACGACACTATTTCGCAATATCTTACGGAAAAATGACTTGGCAAAAAAATGAAAAAAAATGAAAAAGGGACACTCGCGGTAAAATGCCCGACATTCTAATATACGACATCTCAGATAAAAAAAAAGACATGCACGTGTTAGCCCAACAATCAAGGCACACTTTCTAACACATAAACATGAAAAAAAAATGAATAATATACGGCAATTCCTTACTACGTAGTAATTTTTACAAATATTGAAAAAAAAACAGAAATTGGTAACCGCAGTTAAATACCCAATATACCAATAACTACGTCGTATCTGACAAAAACAAAGTCATGCATGGGTAGCCAGATCATCTAGACACACTTTCCAACACTAAACAAGCAAAAGTTTTACGACACTATTTGGCAATATCTTACGGAAAAATGACTTGGCAAAAAAATGAAAAAAAATGAAAAAGGGGCACTCGCGGTAAAATGGTCCTCGTGGTGATGAACGACATTTTAACTAAAAAAAAAAACATGCACATGGTAGCCAAACAATCCACCAAGACTTTCCACAACTGATAACCTATACAAGTTGCACCATTCTACGACAATTTCATAATACGTAATAACTTTGATAATTATGCAAACTACCTCAGAAGGGTAAACTCGGACGCGAACGACCCCGATGCGTCTCAGAAATCGGGGAAGGAGTACAGCTACAGCAATGCACATCTGGACACTACTAGAGCGTGTAGGGGAGACACCTCCTGCAGGTCGATCACCCACAAATTCAGTCACAGGGGTGAGTCACGTGAGAAAAACCTGTTTTTTTTTGACGCTCGGGGTCGCAAACGACCCACCGTACCTATCCAGGGTTAAAATGTACAGTATGTAATTTTTAGGAGTGGAGCCATGCACCACCCGTGTGTCACACGAGCGTACATAGTAAGGACATTTCTCTTTTTTGTATATATTATCCTACGTATCTTCGCTCTCCCCTCGCACTGACAGTAACTTGTTTTAGCCTGTCCACATATTCATTGGTAACTGTTAACAGAACCAGTTGCCGGTTGGACAAGAAATAGCATGTCTGTATTTTGTGACCTTATTACCGGTACCTAGTGTGTATATATAGTCGATGTATCATAATGAATTGACTCAATTGCTTTCATCTTGCCTTTCAGTCGCAACCCACTCTTGGCCCATGACACACTATTCAAATTATTTGTAGTCATTACCTGCTTGGTGATGTTCACAATTCGAGTTATTTGCCGTTATAACCTGTATGGTGAATTGAAATATTAAAACTATTTGTATTCATTATTTGTTTGTTAATTTCACTATTCGTTTTATTTGTAGTCATTACCTGCTTGGTAAGTTGCACCATTTGAATTATTTTTGGTCAATACCTGTTTAGTGTGTAGCACAATTTTAATTAATTGTGGTCATTACGTGCTTGGTGTGTTGCACCATGCAAATTATCTGTAGTTATTAACATGTTTGGTAAGTTCCACTATTCAAATTATTTGTAGTCATAACCTGCTTGGTTAATTACACTATTTGAACTATTCGTATCCATTACCAGCTTGTTTGGTACATTGAACTATCATAACTATTTTTGGGCTCAAGCCATGACGTCCTGATGGAAGGTTCCTTCAGTAGCTTCCAAGGGTATATTTAACTACAGGGATATTCCCAGATAATTAAACTAAAGGTTATCACAGAATTCTAACTTCTGGTGCGAGTACCCTAAAGGTTTCCCTCTAGGATATCGTATATCAACAGGGGACGCATTAACACGCCACATAGCTATCTGCACCCCATATAGAGTTAACACTTCGATATGGAAAGTTGGAGAATAATTGGGGAGGCGTGCCACAGTTACACTCGTCCGTGGCTGCTTTTGGTACTCGAAACGTAAACAAACGGGCGCCATTGCTAAATGACGTCACGTCCGTCCTCATCCTTCGACCTGTAGCTCCTTGCTTTAGTCTGATTTTCCTTGAGTGCGTTTTTCATCTGCTTACATCGCCGTTATGTCGCTACCTTCAGCCTCGCCTTCTTCTGGAAAGTTGAGTACCAGGTCCCAGTATTGTTTAAATAAGCTCTAGCCGTAAAGTAACTTCTACTTTTCGTAAAATATTGAGTTTTGTGGCAGAGCTGTGCCGATCCCGGACGCGCCATTTTATGGCATCGCTGTTCATGTCGCATGCCTTATTTAGTTAGCCAGAACAGCCTTCTCCGGTCATTTAACTAATTAATATTATCAGTTATTTAGTCTTCATAGCTAGGAATTACTTATATCGTGTTTTAGCGCTCATCAGACTCGGTCGCCGTTCGACCCCATACTAGATCGCTAGCTTAGCCCCTAGGCTGGATAGCCTAGTGCTTGTTTTCATGCATGATATTACCAGTGTTCCTAGGTTAAGTTATGACGATTGTGGCATTATTAAACATACTATTAACTGTGATGTAAGTGTTTTCGCCTTCGGGGACCATATAGGGGACTGGGTTGATTGCGTATCTTTCCACCTAACCTAATGTAGAAACCCCTATATGCTCCCTAATCCCCCTGCCTGCGGGCGTTCCCTCTCTGTGGCCTTGCTTCCCCTTCTATCTTGTCGCCACGATGGTATTATACTTTAGATACTCAGTGTGTCTGTCTTGATGCCTTCAACCCTGCAGGACCGGCCCCCGGCGTTCCGTCGGTCAGCCGGCACCCTCCTGAGACGTTAAGGGACATGCACTCCTTCTCATACCTGCCGACAACATGCCGACAGTCAACATACTGCAGCCAGATGGCTTAGCCACTTCTATATATAGGTATTGTCTTACCATCTAATTCTGTGGCTATGCTGTTTGATTGCACATTACAATATTCCAGCATACTCTGTGTGTCTTAGTGCAGCCGATTGCCGGAACCTATATCTAATAAGGGTTTTCTCCTATTCCCCTTCTACTCCAGGGATCTGAGTGGTCTCAGTCCCTGCTACACCTCGCGGGCAGTTTTTGTTAGAGGCTTAGCTTTTACCCACCATGGCTTATCCATATGGATTTCCGTTTTGGGACCTTCGGCCACAAAAGAAATTGCATACTGATAAGGTTACGGTAACCGACGGGGCGGGATTCACAAGTATGTGTCTATCTACTTCCTTTCCCGCTTATTATTCTCAGGCATTATAATACCTTGTGAATTACTTTAATGTTTTAAAAAATTCTAGTTTAAGTTATCTTAATTCTAGAGTAATGTAAGTCATTTTTATGCCTTTCATGTACTCATGATCTCTTTCTTTTACAGGAGGAGTATATGAAGTGTGAAAGCAACTTCTGTGGAGTGAAGCGCCCGGACTTCTATGGGCACAATGCGTGCTGGACCCACGCCCCCTGCGCTGCCAAGAAAGGCGACCTGAAATACTGGGACCCGCAGAACTGTACAGTCTGCAAGAGTCGTTTGGCCGAGGCGTTCGACGATCCTTCTTCTGTGGAGGCAAGGGACAACGCTCGAGAGAAGCTACGCAAATGGGTGCGTGGCTTCCAGAAGAACGCCACCGGACCGTATCTCGCCAGCGAAGATTTGAGGGCCTTGCTTTTCCCAAAGGCATCCAAAGACTCTGTGGTCCCCCGTGATCAGATCCCCACCGTCCAGATCGTGGTGGAACCTGATATTGTCATGGCCCAGTCCATGCATGAGTGCCATTTGGATTCCGATAACGTGGAACATATGTCGGAAGTGTCAGAAGAGACGGAGAAGAACCTCATGGGCGAGGAACTCGACTATGAGGAAGATCAGGGGGAATACCCTGATTCGGAGACCGAGGTCGCTCCCGCTCCTGCTCCCGCAGCGACTCCTGCACCGTCCGAGGAACCTGTTCCTTCAACTTCCGCCACCCAGGACCCTCTTCCACCGGCCACTCAGGAGGTCTTCAAGATGCTTGAAGCCCTCATGGAAAGAAAACTACGAAAATCCCAGGAGCAATTCCGGTCTACTCTGGTTACTCTTAAACAACCGAAATGGATTTCGGTTAAGGACCTCCCCACTTGCTCGGAAGCTAACCCATGGAGATATGCCGAGCATATGCCGATCACGACTGGAAAGATCTACATCAGTGAAAGGGTTGGCTCTATCTTGTTGGAAGAAGTGGAATTCTTCCCGAACTTCGAGGCTTATCCGGACTGTTACGTCCGGCTCAGGTCCGAACCAGCCTCAAAGGAGGAGACCGAACCGAAGGAGGTTATCGTGTTCGATCTCACGAAGGCCCAGGCTATGCTAGCCCAGGCGGTGAAGAGTAGGGGTTTCACCAACTCCAAGATGCCGGCGCTTAGTAAGAAGCATCCAACCTTCGTTGCGCCGAATGCTGCGACTTCCCCCTTCATTGAAAAGGCCTTCACAGTGGTCTTAAAGGCAGTGGAAGAAGGGAAACCTTGCCCTGCACTGGAGGAGTGCAGACCCTTCTCCCTTACCGTTCCTCCCGATGATAGGCACTGGAAAGACGTCCAGTCAACCTTCACGGTGGGGAAGTTAGAGCCTGACGTAGCCGGTCGTCAATTCAATGAAGACCTTCCAAGGCTAAATGATCACCTCCTTCGTAGGGAACAGGATACGAAGGAGAGGCTTGCCGCATCGCTGTCCCTCCAGGTACAGCTAGAACTTATGGCCAGGGATACTAGAGTCCCGGACTTTTATATGGTCCTCGCCAAAACGCACTTGGCAACGGTGACGAAAGACCTGTATAGCTTCACTAAGGCTCGCAGAGCCTGTCGTGAATTCGTGTTTGCCAACGCGATGGTGAAACACGAACCCCGGAGGCTGATTTCCTCCAATATCTGGGGTAAGTACCTCTTTCCCTCCTTCCTGGTGAAAGAGATTGCAGACAAGGCCGCCACGGAGAATAGGAACCTTCTCCACAAGTGGGGCATGTCAAGGAAAAGGAAATCCTCTCAGGACGATGGCCCTCAACCTAAGAGGAATCCTCAAAAGCCCAAACCCAAGCAACGTCAACAGAGAGGGCAGTTTCCGGGTACCGCTACTCCCTAAGTGGCCACACAGCCACAGCAGACCTTTCAGTTGGTCCCCCAACCAGTGGTGTCGCAGTCACCGGTCTTTACCCCTGCGTATGAGCAACACGCTACTACCTTTCTTCCCAGAGGTAGGGGCTCAAGCAGAGGTTCCGGCAGAGACTCGTCTCGCCACCCCTCCAGAGGCAGAGGAGGAAGGGGAGCTAGCGGCCGAGGTGGCAAACCCTCGGGACACCAGAAGCAATGAAGTGCTTCCGGTGGGAGGAAGACCACCAATTCCAGGATCGTTGGACCTTCGATCCCTGGGCACACAGCATCGTCAAGAAGGGACTAGGCTGGAGCTGGACGCAACCACCCCCAGCCTTCCAGCAATTCTTCCAACAGTCAACCCCCCTCCTGGAAGAATATGTCCTAGAACTCTTGAACAAGAAGGTGATCAGGCGGGTAAAGTCAACCAGGTTCCAAGGGAGACTATTTTGCGTTCCCAAGAAGGACTCCGACAAACTCAGAGTCCTTCTTGACTTATCCCCTCTCAACAAGTTCATTGCGAACAACAAGTTCAAGATGCTGACTCTGCAACAAATAAGGACCCTTCTGCCTCAAAGGGTCTACACGGTCTCCATAGACCTGGCGGATGCCTACTGGCACGTTCCAATGAATCATCACGCTTCCTCCTACCTAGGAATTCGACTCCAAAGGAAAAGTTACGCCTTCAGGGCCATGCCCTTCGGGCTCAACATGGCTCCACGGATCTTCACCAAGCTGGCAGACGCCATCGTCCAACAACTCCGTCTTCAGGGCGTCCAAGTGATGGCCTACCTAGACGACTGGCTAGTCTGGGCGACATTGCCCGAAGATAGTGTAAGAGCCTGCAACAAAGTCACCCAGTTCCTAGAGCATCTGGGATTCAAGATAAACACCAAGAAATCTCACCTCTCTCCAGCTCAGAAGTTCCAATGGTTGGGAATCCATTGGGATCTTCAGTCACACCGCCTTTCCATTCCACAGAAGAAAAGGAAGGAAATAGCAGGGTCTGTCAGAAGACTTCTGAAATCCAAACGGATCTCAAGATGACAGCAGGAACAAGTTCTCGGCTCTCTACAGTTTGCCTCTGAGACAAACCCAGTGCTTCGCGCACAGCTATAGGATGCCGCGGGAGTCTGGAGACGTTTTGCATCCATCGCTCGAAGAGACCTCAAGAGACGGCTTCCAAACAGACTTCGCTCACTATTAAAGCCGTGGTCGGAAGTAAAGCCCCTGAAAAGATCCATTCCTCTTCAACACCCGCCTCCATCGATCAACATCCACACGGACGCTTCACTGGAGGGTTGGGGAGGTCACTCCCACCAACGACAGGTTCAAGGAACATGGTCTCCCCTATTCAAGACGTTTCACATCAACATCTTGGAGGCCATGGCGGTTCTTCTCACCCTGAAGAAACTCTCCCCGCCTCCCTCGATCCACATCCGTCTGACTCTGGACAACTCGGTGGTAGTCAGATGTCTCAATCGTCAGGGCTCGAGATCGCCCCAGATAAATCAGGTACTTCTTCCGATCTTTCGTCTGGCAGAAAAGAAGAAATGGCACCTCTCTGCAGTTCACCTATAAGGATTCCGCAACGTGACGGCGGACGCTCTATCACGGACAAGCCCAATAGAGTCGGAATGGTCTCTAGACGCAAGGTCATTCTCCTTCATCTCTCACCAAGTCCCGGAACTTCAGATCGATCTCTTCGCAACGAGCGACAACAATCAACTTCCTCGATATGTGGCCCAGTACGAGGACCCCAAGGCAGAAGCAGTGGATGCCATGTCACTGGATTGGAACAGATGGTCCCGGATATACCTGTTCCCTCCCCCCAACCTTCTGCTGAAAGTCCTCTCCAAACTGAGAACCTTCAAAGGGACCGCGGCCCTAGTGGCTCCCAAGTGGTCCCGGAGCAATTGGTACCCTCTGGTCCTGGAGCTGCAGCCCACGCTGATCCCCCTACCGGGCCCAGTTCTCTCTCAACAAGTACAGAAATTGACTGTCTTCGCTTCATCACTGAAAGTCAGGGACCTTCATCTCATGATTTTCTCTCCTTAGCCGCAAAAAAAAGGTATGGAATCTCGAAGAAAAGTCTAGACTTCCTCGAGGAATACAAGACTGAATCTACAAGACAGCAATACGAATCTTCCTGGAGAAAGTGGGTCTCGTTCTTCAAGGCAAAAAATCCTACGGAAATCACCATTGATTTTTGCATGTCCTTCTTCATTCACCTTCATGGACAAGGCTTAGCAGCCAACACGATTTCCACCTGCAAATCGGCTTTGACTAGACCACTACTGTACGCCTTCCAGATTGATCTGTCCAGCAATATCTTCAATAAATTACCAAAGGCATGTGCTAGACTACGCCCAGCACCTCCGCCAAAACCTATCTCCTGGTCCCTGGACAAGGTGCTCCATTTTGCCTCTAACCTGGACAACGATTCGTGCCCTTTAAAAGACTTAACTCAAAAAGTTATCTTCCTTTTTGCTCTCGCCTCGGGAGCCCGAGTCAGTGAAATAGTGGCATTATCAAGAGTAGAGGGTCATATCCTATTCGCAGATACAGGAGAGCTTACCCTCTTCCCTGATCCGACATTTCTCGCAAAGAATGAACTACCCACCAAGAGATGGGGCCCTTGGAGAATCTGCCCCCTGAAGGAAGATGTCTCTCTATGCCCAGTGGAGAGTCTTAAGGTCCATCTTCGAAGAACGTCAGACTTCGGTGGAGGACAACTCCTCAAAGGAGAAACATCGGGTAGTGACTTGTCACTGAAACAACTAAGAGCGAAAATCACCTACTTCATTCGCAGAGCGGATCCTAACAGTACACCCGCAGGTCATGATCCTAGAAAAGTCGCGTCTTCTCTGAACTTCTTCCAGAGCATGGATTTCAAAAGCCTCAAGAGCTTCACAGGTTGGAAATCGTCGCGCGTTTTCTTCAAGCACTACGCGAAGCAAGTGCATGAAGTTAAACATTTCGTGGTAGCCGCAGGTAGTGTTATGAAACCTGCTGTTTAACTCTGCATAGAACAGTGAGTTACTTGGGACTTTAACTCTACGGGTGCCAGTGTTGACCCTTTTGTGATACATAGTGATTTCATGGACACTTAGTGTTTCTAATAGACTGTTCTTACCAAGGTGAAATGTCATAGACTTCACATGAGTGCCACATGCTCTAGGGCATGATGTGCTTTTTCTTTGAAAAAGACTGACGTTCCTCTGGAACTTGTGTTTCTAAAAGTAAAATTTCTTTTCAGATTCAAGATTGAAGTCTTTTATTTTCTATGTACATTATTCTTTATTATTGTAAATTAACTTTACATTTATTATTGCAATTGTTATCACAATAATCTGCAATCTATGAAATAAAATGTCTATTTTATTACATGTGCGTCTCTCTCCGTTCCTATTAATTATTATGAAATATATGATTGTCATGGTTTCATTTAACCTCTTCCTTCTGAATGAGAAGAATAATATAGATATACTTGTATTATCTACTCACTCATGCTGTGGTAATATTCCTACCTGAATACTTACTTTCGTCCTGCCTTCGAGACCAGATTGATCTCTCCTCTAGGGAGTGTAGTATATGTTTATCACTTACCTATGCTTGATAATATTCCTACCCGAATATTAACCTTATGTCTTGTCTCCGAGTCCTGCACAAACTCTCCGCAGGGTGAGTAGCTCTTCAATGATCGCTTCGAGATATTGGTATGGTTCACCAGGACTTCTCTGCCATGGGGGCAGGAAGCTGGATCTTCACGGAAACTCTAGCAAGGACATGTTACATACCTCTATTCGAAGCCCTTGGCACTTGCATAAAAAAGAGGAAAATTTCCACGATACATTAATTCTCTGGTACACTTCCATCTGGACGTCATGGCTTGAGCCCAAAAAACGGATTTTGAGCGAAGCGAAAAATCTATTTTTGGGTGAGATACCCATGACGTCCTGATTGACCCTCCCGTCTATTCTAGTCCAGCCTTTCAGGCCCCGCCCTGTCCTGCTGTATCATGGAGATTAGCAGGAAGCTGGCCTCAGGATGAGGACGGACGTGACGTCATTTAGCAATGGCGCCAGTTTGTTTACGTTTCGAGTACCAAAAGCAGCCACGGACAAGTGTAACTGTGGAACGGCTCCCCAATTATTCTCCACCTTTCCATATCGAAGTGTTAACTCTATATGGGGTGCAAATAGCTATGTGGCGTGTTAATACATGCGTCCCCTGTTGATATACAATATCCTAGAGGGAAACCTTTAGGGTACTCGCACCAGAAGCTAGAATTCTGTGATAACCTTTAGTTTAATTCTCTGGGAATATCCCTGTAGTTAAATATACACAAGGAAGCTACTGAAGTAACCTTCCATCAGGACGTCATGGCTATCCTACCCAAAAATAGATTTTTCGCTTCGCTCAAAATCCGTTTTGTAGGGATATCATGTTTGGTGAGTTGAACTATTCGAAGACTTGTTTGGTGAGTTGATCTATTCAAAGTATTTTTATTAATTATCTGCTTAGTGCATTGAACTATTCAAACTATTATAGTCATTACCTATTTGATGCATTAAATTATTCAAACTATTTGTGGTTGTTACCTGTTAGCAACATTGAACTTTTCGAACTGATTGGTGTCATAACCTTTGGGATGTTTAGAACTATTCGAACTAATTGTAGTTATTACCTGTTTAGTGCGATGTACTATTCAAATTATTTGTAGTCATTACATGTTGCGTGGAGTAAACCATTCGAACAATTTGTAGTCATTACCTGTTTGATGCATTTAACCATTCAAATTATTTGTAGTCATTACCTGTTTGGTTAGTTGAACTGTTTGATTTGTTTGTAATCATTACCTGTTTGGTGCATTAACCTATTCAAACTATTTGTAATAATTATCTGTTTGATTAATTGAGCTATTCGAACATTTTATAGTCATTATTTGTTATGTGGGTTGTACTATTCGAACAAAATGTAGTTATTCCTGTTAAGTGCATTAAACTATTCGAACTATGGGTATTCAGTACCGGTTTTTTGAGCTGAAATATTTGAACAATTTATAATCATTACATTTTATCTGCATTAAACTATTCAAACTATTTGTAGTCATTACCTGTTTGGTGAGTTGAGCTCTTTGAATTATTTATAATTATTACATGCTTGTTGCGTTGAACTATTCAAAGTATTTTAGTCATTAACTTTTTGGTGCGTTGAACTTTTCAAACTTTTCATTGGCAATACCTGTTTTGTGAGTTAAGCTATTCGAACTGTTTGCAGGCATAACCTGTTTGATAAGTTGAACTATTCAAACTATCTATATTCATTACCAGTTTGGTGCATTCAGTTATCAAAACTATTCTAAGTCATTACCTGTTTGTTGAGATGAACTATTCGAACTATTTGTAGTCATTACCTGTTTGCTGCTTGTGACTATTCAAATTATTTTTTTTGTCATAACGTTTTTGGTGCGTTGAACTATTCAAATTATTCCTAGTTATTACCTTTATAATATGTATTCAAACTATTTGTAGTCTCTACCTGTTTTTTGAGCTAAACTATTCGAACAATCTGGATGTAATTAACTTTTTGGTGAGATGAACTATTTTAACTATTTGTAGTCATTTCCTTTTTAGTGCGTTTAACTTTTTAAATTAATTCTAGTTAGTACCTGTCTATGCATTGTACTATTTGAAGTATTTTTAGTCAAAACCTGTTTAGTGCTTTAAGCTATTGGAACTATTTGTAGTCATTATCTGTTTGGTGCACTGAACTATTCAAACTAGTTGTATTCATCACCTTTTTTTGTGCGTTGAACTATTCGAACTATTTTTACTTATTACCTATTTGGTACTTTGAACTATAGGAACTAATTGTAGTCATTACCTGTTTAGTGCATTCAATACCTGTTTGTTGGGTTTAGCTATTCGAACTTCTTGCAGTCATAACCTGTTTGATGAGTTGAACTATTCAAACTCTTTATGTTCATTCCCTTTTTTGGTATATTCAACTATTCAACTTATTAGTAGTCATTACCTGTTTGTTGAGACAATCTATTCAAACTCTCAGTAGTCATTACCTGTTTGTTGAGACAATCTATTCAAACTCTCAGTAGTCATTACCTGTTTGGTGGTCTGAACTATTCGAACTATTTATTGTCATTACCTTTTTGGGGCGTTGAATTATTCAAATTATTCTTAGTCATTACATTGAACCTGTTTGGTAGTTTGAACTATAGGAACTATCTGTAGTCATTACCAGTTTAGTGCGTTCAACTATTCTAACTATTTGTAGTCAATTCCTGTTTGGTGCGTTGAACTATTCAATCTATTTGTAGTCATTACCTGTTTGGTGAACTAAACTACTTGAAATATTTGTAGTATTAACCTGTTTAGTGAGCTGAATTGTTTGAATTATTAGCTCTTCTAACACCAGGTATTGGATCTTGTAACAGCTATTTCTGTTTCTTTTTCTTTATTGTTGTATTTTCTAATTGTTTGGTGTTCTAATTGTTTGAATTATTTGTAATCATTAATTTTTTGTGCGTTGAAGTATTCACACTGTTTGTAATTATTGCCTTTTTGCTGAGTTGAACCATTTTAACAGTTCGTAGTTACTACTTTTTTGTGTATTGAACTATTCAAACTTTTTGTAGTCATTGCTTTTATTTGTGTATTGAACTTTTCGAACTATTTTTAGTCGTTACCTGTATGGTTAGATAATCATTTCTAAAATTTTGTAGTCATCAATGTTTTGGTGCATTGAGCTATTCGATCTTTATGTAGTGAATGCCGGTTTGGTGAGTTGAACTATTCGAACAATTTGTAGACTGCCTGTTTGGTGCGTTGAACTATTCAAACTTTTTGTAGGCATTACCTGTTTGGTGGGTTGATCTATTTGAAAAATTTAAAGTCATTACCT
>NC_090750.1:30348179-30350679 GCF_036898095.1 Palaemon carinicauda | reverse complement strand
GATAGAATTTGGTATTAAATGCCATGCGTGGGTGATATTTACATTGATTGAAATCACGTGTGCTTGTGATATATATATATATATATATATATATATATATATATATATATATATATATATAACGAATTTTTAGCGAAGCGAAAAATCTATTTTTGGGTGATGTAGCCATGTCGTCCTGATGGAAGTTCCTATTAGGTAGCTTTCTAAGGTATATTTGACTACAGTGATATTCCCAGAGAATTTTACCTTAAGGTATCCAGAATTCTAACTCCTGGAGCGAATATCCCTAAATAATCTCACAGGGATATCGCATAATATCAGAGGACGTATTCTTGACACGTCACATAGCTATCTTCACCCTGAACAGTATTAACGCTTCGAGGGGGAATAGTGACAAGAATCTGAAACGAGAATGAAAAGAGAGCCGCTCATAAGGCATCTCTCCTATACCGTTTCCATTGTGTATCTGATGAAGGCGGTAGCGCCCTCTTTATTCCTTGTAGCGATATACGAGGTGTTACAGATACTGTACTATAGGGAGGGGTCAACAGACCCTTTTACAATAAAAGGAAGGGCATGTCCATCAGGAGGACATGGGTACCTCAACCAAAAATAGATTTTTCGCTTTGCTCAAAAACCGTTTTTTGGGCTCAGGTCATGTCGTCCTGATGGAAGTTTACCAGAGCATTACTGTATCTGTGGATTCTCAATCAGTGCCGTACTTTCAAGAAAGTATTTTCCTGGTCCGTCTAGACCTAAAGACCTATGATGTTACCGTCATACATCATTATCAACTAAGCATGAACTATGTTAGTGCTTCCTGCCCCCTACAGGGAAGAGTCGTATTAGACTCTGGAAAAAAAGTCTCGAGGAGTACATAAAAATTTATGGTTGAAAAAATGACAAGCCTGTATAGTGGTCTCGCCCTATACAATATAAAGCAAAGAGTCACCAATATCAGAATGAATTTGTGACACCTTCCCCAATGGGACTACTCTTATAAACTACTGGATAATGGTTGAATCTGCATAGAAACAAATTATGCCTCTTTGCCACCAACCCGTTAGGGTACCACGTCAACCCTTCCAAGGAAGGGTTAGAGTGAGTGGACTTTTGCTTGAATCAGGGAACAGTCTCGAAAGACATACCATGATTAAAATATCCATTTTTTAATCTTAATGCTCAGTACATTTCTAATAAAATGAGTGTGGGTGAAAAAGACGCAGGGTTCACTATGAACTAGTTTATTAAAATATAATAAACGAACATATCAGATCACATTTATAAAATTTATAAAATGTGGATGATATGCATAAAAGCATAAAGAAAAACAGTCAACAGAAAATATTGTTTCATTGTCTGTATACTGTTTACATACACTAGCGTAAAAAACGCTTGGCACAAGTGTCCGTATTAAGCTATAGATTACCGTCAATGGAACAGTTCCTATGGACACTTTCGTGGCCTATTGCTCAGCGTGTAGTAACATACGGTGAATACACGCGCACCCTCTTAATTAATCGTCCCAAATTAATTACACTGTTCCTTGCAGACTTAAAACAGGAGGTTAAAGAATTCTACCTGCTGCTACCACAGATCTCATAAGTTGCTCCACTTGCTTTGCATAGTGCATAAAGAACCCCTTGGATGACTACCAGCCGGTGTGCAAACAAGGATGTTCAAAGTCCATATAATTAAAGAAATTTTATGGAAGAGGCAACTTTCCTTGGATCATGACTAACGGGTGTACTGTCTGGATCCATTCTGCGAATAACACGGTTGAATTTCGCCCTTAGTTATAGATAACTTTGAACCTAGGGTTTCTCTTCTGAACAGCTGTCCTCCCATAAAGTCTGAAGTTCTATGAAGATAGACCTTTAGGCACTCCACTGGACATAGAGATGCATCTTCCTTCAGAGGGCAGATTCTCTAGGGACCCCACCTGATGGTGGGTAGCTTGTTCCTGGTAAGAAACGTTGGGTCTGGAAATAGATTCAGTTCTCCCTCCAAGAACTGGACGTGGCCTTCCTCTGTAGAGAAAACCCACTATTCACTAACTCTGGCCCCCAAGGCGAGTACAAACAGAAATATGACTTAAATTCAAAACCTTCTAAGCCCATTCCTCATTGTTCATTATTTATACACAATGAGGAATCATATCTAATGACCAAGCAAATAGTCTTTCGAAGCGCTGTAGGGCTAGTTCATTAAGAACGTCGTTAGAAAGGTCGACCTGTAAGGCATATGGTATCTGACTTGTCAAGGCAGGCTTGAACAATAGAATTGTGTAGGCTGCTAAACCTTGCTCTTGAAGGTGAAGGAAAAATGATAAATAGGAATCTGTCGGGATTTCTTTCGGTTTCTTCGCCTTGACAAAGGATAGCTATTTCTTCCCTGAAGCCTCATAATGTCTTCTTGTTTCCTCCAAAAGTCTAAACCGACTTTTAAACACCGAATCTTTTTCTCATCGTTAAGGAGAGAAATCATGAGATGTAGGTTC
>NC_090750.1:30333179-30340679 GCF_036898095.1 Palaemon carinicauda | reverse complement strand
TTTTGTCTTAGTGTAAGATTTTGTTCAGATTTGATATTTCAAGTGATTTATTTTTGGTGTTAATCTTTTAAATAATTATCTTATAGAATGTATTTATTTTTGTAAAGTGTGTATTATTTTGATAACTAATGCTTATTTCAGTGATTTGCTCATATCCCCTGACTAGGAGCCGGAGTAAGAGGTTGATTTAAGAATAGTTCCCGTTAAAAGTGAAGTAATCATCCAGTTTTTGTTTTTAGTGTAACGTAACAAGACCATTAGATATTCAATATCCATATATATTATTGCCTGGAAGTTGCAAATTATTGTCAAGAGCTCAGATGTTTCCTCTTGTCTATCAAATTATGTGATTTAAAGCAAGTGATTTTTGGAGCTCTGAAATTTACGTAATTCGCTAGTCGTAATTAATGTTTTTTGGTACCCAGGCCCTTTGATCAAGCGAGTCTCTTTTAAATATTGTTGAATTGTTAGGATAAATTATTTTGAAATGTATAATTTTTTTGTAAAGTAAAAAATAGTGCAGTTGAATTTACGGGAGTTTTTGGAAAACCCAATTGTTCAGGAATTGTTGGAAGCTAATATAACAGAAGTACATTGGCTCTCTATTTTAATGGCATGCGGTGACCATGCAACTGGTGGAATGAATAAAGTCCAAATCAAGTTGTTTGCTTTAGAAGCCTTGATAAACTTAGGAAAGTTGGCAGGAAAAGATATTGCAGCAGCTCACAACCTTTTGTAGGAGGCTGAAGCAGAATTCGTAGAGAAGCAGGTATCAGATGACCCATAAACTGAAGGAATGAAAGCAGAAACGAATGTAGAGGATGGGATTAGACGAATTGAAGCATAAGAGAATTTGATTAAGTTGAAGATGATGGCACAATGGGAGGAACGGGAAGAAAAAAGAGAGAGCAAAGACACAAGAGAAATGGCAAGACACGAGAGAGAAGAAGCAAGACATGCAGAGGGGTATGGAAGTAAGAGAAATTGCAGACGGGAAGAAAGAGAGAGGGAAGAGGCAAGACATGCAAGGGAAGTGGAACTGTTGAATGCTCCTGGAAGGTTGTCATCATCTCAGACAGGTGTGACCCGCTCTATGCACGATCCCATGTTTGATGTGGCTAGGGCACGGAGGTTGATCCCGAAATTCACGGAAGAAGCTCCCAACGAGTTCCTTGATCATTTTGAAATGGTCACATCGACGATGGAATGGCCAGAAGATAAATGATCTGTGTTACTGAGGAGTGTCCTTATTGGAAAAAGATGCAGTGCATATCGTGTCTTTTTTTCAGGATCAGATGAAGGAGTATTAAGAAGTTAAGAGTCGTATGCTGCTCTATAATGAAAGTTTCCGAAGTTTGTGGAAGGACGAGAAAATTACTTTCATGGATTATGCTTATCAGGTACAACGATATTTTAAGATATGGATAGAGGCTACCAAAGTTATAGAGAATGCTGATTCAGAAGAACTGATAATGCTGGAACAATATTTACAAGGACTTCCTGAACATATTCGAACATACTTGAAAGAGAGAGGGTTCAAGAAACTTGACAGAGCCGCTTTGCTAAGTGGAAATTATAATATTATCAGTGGTAAACCATCCTCGGGTATGAAGTTTCAACCGTCATTCCGACCAAGTGTCAAGTATTCGCCAAACCATGGAAACCGATTCAGTAATAACTATGGGAACAAGTTCAATAGTTACAGCGGACATACCACTGATGCTATTCCAAAGCAAGATGTGATAGTACCACAACAACAGTCGTCAAATCGTCCTCCTTCAGGTGTTGTGACAGACGTGCAGAAGATTAATATTGCCTGTTATTAGTGTGGAAAAAATGAACATATCAGTAGAGAATGTTGGTCAAACCAATCCAAAGCAGTCGCCATAGTGATTAAAGGTAATTCAACCTACACAGAATACGAAGACGAAAAATCAGACAGGAAAGGTGGACAAGGAAAATAAACCAGTTAACATTTACTTAACGAACAGGACAACCCCAAACAGCGTGTATGCCTTTAAACTGTATATTTATGATGGTATGTTAGCCACTCTGAATGGAAGCAAGCAGATCCCGGTTAAGATATTGCGCGACACGGGATGTAATCATAGTGTGGTGACACAAGGCATACACCCGATGGTGGAACAGTCTCTTAAAGGAGATTCATTCATTTTGAAGGGAATAGGAGGTGAGGAAGTTACTCCTATATGCCATTTGAAACTATCAAGCGAGTAGGTGACAGGTCATTTTAATTTTGCGGTAAATGATTCATTGGCTGTCAAAGGAGTGGAAGTCCTCATGGGAAATAATGTTGATGGAATGCCATTTGTGACTTACTTTTCCCATTGTTCTGGAGAAACCACTGAACTATAGTTCTATATCTGAACTCGAGAATGACTACCCGTATGTATTTCCTAGTTGTGTGACGACTAGGGGTATGGCGAAGAAAGTGGCTGCAGAAGACAGAGAAGCCGAAGGATTGACGAACTTGTAAGATTTTTTTATGGAAGAAATGGTTTCCCATAATAGTACGCGAGAGGTGAGATCTCGTGAGAGCCTGAGAGAAAAGGACTGACAGATAAATGAAGAGGAAGACAAGGAAGCAATGGACTTAGAAGAAATAGAAAACTCAGCCATTGAAGTAGGACACGTGAGTTAGAAAAGGCTGATAGAGTTACAATTAAAGGAGGCAAAATTAACAGAATTATTGTACCGTGTGGTGGAAGAGAGGGAGGTGCAGCAGTCTCCCACCTGTTATTACCTCAAGGATGAGTTGCCTATGAGGAAGCATACACCCGCCGATATTCCTGGGAATGCCGAATGGGGCATATACCATCAGATATTGATTCCTGTACTGCTGAGAAGACAGCTGATCACCGTAGCGCAAAAGACATGGGAATAAGAAAGACGAAGGAGAAAATTATGAATCCCTTTTTCTGTCGTGGCATGCATAAGAATGTGAGCCAGATTTACCATGCATGTCATGCTTTTCAGATGGCTAGAAATCCTAAAAATCAAGAAGGCTGCCTTACATCAGAGTGAAATACTATCTGAATCCTTCAGCAAGGTAATGATCAGCATTGTAGGACCATTATCGAGAACGAAAAAAGGCCACGAAGATATATTAAATTTAATATGTCCAGTGACAAGATACCCAGAAGCTATACCTGTCAGGAACATCAGTGCCAAATAATTGCCGAAAAGTTACTTGATTTTTTTTTACCAAGTTTGGTATTCAGGAAATCGTTTAGAGTGACCAAGGAAAATATTTCACGTCAAAATTGTTTCAGGACATGATGAAAATATTAGATGTGAAACAACAGCTGTCTGCTGCCTATTACTCGGACACCCAAGGTGCATTAGAAAGATTTCATCAAACCCTAAAGAGTATGTTAACCAAGTACTGCAATTAAACAGGAAATGAATGGGACATCGGACTATATTTAATGTTATTTGAGGTATGCAATGCCTATCAAGAAAGCATTGGATGTAGCCTGAATGAAATGGCCGTTGGACGACATGTGAGAGGATCGATTAAAATGTTGGTAGAAAAATAGAAACATCGAGAGGAAACAGATGGAAAATATGTCAAGAATTTGCATAAAAGGATCGGCGAGATAAGAAAGTTTTCTCTCTAAAACCCAGGAAAAATTAAGAAAACGTTTGATATGAACATTTAGAATGGATAGTCTACGATAGGACAACAGGTGTTGGTTTTCTTATCAATAAGGATATTCCCACTCAACAGCAAGTTCCAAGGACCATTCTGGATTTTGGAGGTCAGTGACCGGGCCTACGTTATCGAAACCCCAGGAAGAAGGAAAATTCAAATTAAGGTACACGTTAACCTATTGAAACCATACTTAACCGAAAATAAACCGAGGCTTCACAGGTGCGTATGGCGCAAAATATTCCATCCACGGAAGACAACAATGAATATCAGGTAGGGGCTGTAAGCAAAGTGAATAATTCATCCATCATTAGGAACTTAGAAGAGAGATCAACTCATTTAAACAAGGAGCAGCAAGATTAACTAAGCCAATTGATTGAAAGATTCCCTGAAATTGTCTCAGTTGTCCGGAAACGAACCAACTTGACGAGACATGAGATACTCCTCAAGACCATGGAAAGACCATTCAAACAACCTGCTTATCGACTGTCGCTGTACCACTAAGAAGTCATAAGAAAAGAAGTGGGCTATTTGTTACAAAACAGATTAGTCGAACAAAGCTCTAGCCCTTACAGTTCTCCATGCTTGCTCGTGAGAAATCCTGACAGATCTTTCAGGATGTTTATGGACAATTAAAAGTTGAGTTTGATCAGTATGGCTGACATATATCCATTGCCACTCATAGACCAACTACTCGACAACATTGGACAAACGAGGTTCATCTCTAAGATTGATTTGTTAAAGGGGTATTATCAAATTCCTTTGGACAACAAAGTAAAATTATTATCAGATTTTATAACCACGTTTGGGTTGTGTCAATATACAGTCATGCCATTTGGTCTAATGAACGCACCTACTACCTTTCAACGTGTGATAGATAACCTTCAAGGATGATTGAAGGAGTAGCCATATATCTCCACGATATTTTAATATATTCATTGACCTCGGAAGAATTAACCAGGAGAAGAGCGAATTTGTAAAGTCAACAGTTCGATACTTAGGAGTTGAAGTCGGAAGAGGGTAAATTGCCTCAGTAGCTGCTAACATCAAAAGAATAAGGAAAACTTCTCCACCCCCACCCCCACCCACACCCCCTCACACCCCACAAAGAGGAAGCTATTACAATGATTTTTAGGGATGGCAAGATTCTACAGATGGTTTTGCCCAAATTTTCCAGCAGTAGTCGCTCCCTTGACAGATTTGACTAGACCAAAGAAAAAGTTTGTATGAACCAGTGAGTGCCAGGAATCCTTCGACAGGATAAAGGCCATAACAACTACAAAACCGATACTGCAAGTACTGAATTTCAGCAAGAAATTCTTTATTCAATAGGATGCCTCAGTCAAAGGGATTGGAGCGGTCCTATTGCAAGAAGGCAAGGAAGGAATTCTTCACCCAGTCTGTTTTATATTGTCAAAGCGGAAGAAGCATCAACAAGCCTACTCAACACCTGAAAAGGAGCTGCTAGCGCTAATCTCAGTGATAAGGAAGTTTGAAGTTTATGTGAATAGACCACATTATGAAGAAATTACGGTTTACTTAGATCACAATACTTTAACTTTTGTTATTAAAATCAAGATTAATAATCAAAGGTTTACTAGATTTTTGTTATGTTTGTTACCATATTGTATTAATTCAAAGCATATATCAGGTAAAAAGAACATGGCTGCACATTATTTATCTCGCGCTGAATCGGTGGATTCAGGCCCAGAACAAATTATCTTATTTTGGGGGAGGTATCTTACAATGCTGGTCTACATAAGAGTAGATTATTTCATTCAGGTATTTCATTTGTGTATTTAAGAGATGTATAGCCAGCTCAGTAGGTGGGTCCACCTCATGTAGAATTAAGTAAATATATGTAAATTACATAAGACTATTGTCATTCTTTTAGTTGTATTTTCATTCAGTTTCGTATATGTAAATATACATTATTTTTAAGAAGTAAATTTCCATTTTAGGTAGTTTTGTTTCGAAGTCTTGTAATCTTGTTAAAAATTTTGTATGACACACACGCTAGGGATTGCATCATGTTTCCACGTGGTTGGAAGTTGCAGGAATATTCTTAACTAGAACTTACTCATTTTTTGAATGTTACAAGAGGAGGTGGTTGGAGTTAGCCGAGAGCATTGCCTTGTCGAGCAACAATAGTACCCTAATTCCATAATGCCAATTTGGAAACCTTGACACTAATTGAGCCATGATACCATACTAAGCGAATGCTTTACCAGAAGTTTCTAGGGTGAATTATGATGATATATATATCATCATCATCATCGTCTCCTCCTACGCCTATTGACGTAAAGGGCCTCATTAAGATTTCGCCAGTCGTCTCTGTCTTGAGCCTTTAATTCAATACTTTTCCATTCATCGTCTCCTACTTCACCCTATATACAGTGATGCCTCAGGATACGAAAGTGATACGGTTTCGTATCCTGATTTTTTCGTATCCTGAGTCGCGTTTTACATGTAAGTAGCCTAATCCGTTCCAAGCCTTACAAAAAGTCACCTTTTCTTTCATAAACACGCTAAACTGTAGTAATAAACATGCAATGCAGCCATTTCTATCATTCAATAATTAACCCAACCGTTAAAAAAAGCCTAATCCATTCCAGAAACCACCATGAGATTATTCAATAATGTAGTTATAGCCTAGTTATCCCCTCCAAGCCCTAAGAAAACGGTCCATTTTCTTTACTACTGTATAAAAGTTATGGTACTGTATGTGAAGCATTTGGATCAGTGAAGGTGTATTGTTACCTGTACACCTAAAAAAACTGTTTCCCGACTAAATTACTTTTTAAGCATCTCAACAAATTTTTAAATGATAAATTGACTCCAAAAATAACAACAGTACCTAAGCTCAAATTTTACGCGAGTTTTCCTTTTGTGCATGATGATTCCTTTAGACAGAAGTTTACAAAAATCATACAACAACATTTTCCAGCTGTTGTAGTAAACTTAATTCCCAAGAATCCTCTCACAGTTGGCTCGGTTTTTCGCTTTAAGGATTGATTGAGTCCTTTGATGTCCTCTGGTGTAGTGTATCGATATATTTGCCCAAAGTGTAACTCTGGGACCTACGTAGGATCTACCAAGAGGTTGTTGAAGGTCAGAATTGACTCTCATAGAGGTGTTAGTTTTCGAACAGGTTGCAGAATATCCAACCCAGAACATTCAAATATTCGCAATCATACTAAAATTTGCAAAATAAATATAGACAATAAAGATTTTAGCATTATAGGACAGGTATCTAATTACCAAGACTTGCCTATTCTGGAGTCAATTTTTATTAAAACACTGGTTCCGTCGTTAAACGCCCAAATTTCCTCCACTCAATTGTACTTGTCATAGATTTCTTTGTTTTGTTCTGTAATTGTTGATGCCATTCAGTTTTTATATGCGCTTCTGCGAGGTTGGTTCCACTTCTGTTTTATGTATATTTTTACTTGAATTTTTAGTTTTTTACTAATTTTTACTTTTTATATTTTTTATATTTGTATATTTTTTAATACTGTTTTTTAATGTTATATATGTACTTCTTATTTGTAGCCCTGGAAGATGTGATAATGACGATCACGAAACGTCGGGATATATATTAAATGGAATTTTAGAACTGCCTATTTCCCTGTCCACTTTGAGATATATATATATATATATATATATATATATATATATATATATATATATATATATATATATATATATATATATATATGTATATATATATATATATATATATATATATATATATACATATATATATATATATATATATATATATATATATATATATATATATATATATATATATATATATATATAGAATA
>NC_090750.1:30330910-30332679 GCF_036898095.1 Palaemon carinicauda | reverse complement strand
TTCAAAAACAAGAGGAACCCTCCGACGCCCGAAAAGATACGAGGATTGATCATCAGCCCTCTACGCCGCCCGATGTCTGGGGGGGGGGAGTACTTGTAAGGACACCGCTCCCTTCGTCGTCCAGAAAATCAATAAACTGTTTATTTATTTGAATTCTCCTTTCGCCACACCGTGGTTTCCCATGTATATGTATTACGCTCTATCAGAGCTACATTTTGACATATGTATTATTTCATTACATGTTTCTGTTAACTCATAATTCGTATATTTGTAAGTGTAAGAAAACACATATATTTTGGCGGGTAATTCAATCTGATTTGGCGCCAGCGCCATCCTACCTTTCCGTCCGCACCTTGTAATATACTCCCACGCACATTTGAATAAAGTATCAGTTGATCTTGGTGACGCTTGTCTCACTGTCCTTACAAGAGTATCTTAGTCATTAACTTTTTGGTGCGGTGAACTTTTCAAACTTTTCATTGGCAATACCTGTGTTGTGAGTTAAGCTATTCTAACTTTTTGCAAGCATATCCTGTTTGATAAGTTGAACTATTCAAACTATTTATATTCATTACCAGTTTGATGCATTCAATTATCAAAACTATTCGTAATCATTACCTGTTTGTTGAGATGAACTATTCGAACTATTTGTAGTCATTACCTGTTTGCTGCTTGTAACTATTCAAATTATTTTTTGTCATAACGTTTTTGGTGCGTTGAACTATTCAAATTATTCCTAGTTATTATATGCATTCGAACTATTTGTAGTCTTAACTTGTTTTTTTGAGCTAAACTATTCGAACTATCTGGTTATAATTAACTTTTTGGTGAGATGAACTATTTTACCTATTTGTAGTCATTTCATTTTTAGTTCATTGAACTTTTTAAATTAATTTTAGTCATTACCTGTTTATGCATTGAACTATTTGAAGTATTTTTAGTCAAAACCTGTTTAGTGCTTTAAGCTATTGGAACTATTTGTAGTCATTATCTGTTTGGTGCACTGAACTATTCAAACTACAGTAGTTGTATTCATCACCCTTTTTTGTGCGTTAAACTATTCGAACGATTTGTACTTATTACCTGTTTGGTACTTTGAACTATAGGAAATAATTGTAGTCATTACCTGTTTGATGAGTTGAACTATTCTAACTCTTTATGCTCATTCCCTTTTTCGGTACATTCAACTATTCAACTTATTAGTAGTCATTACCTGTTTGTTGAGAAAATCTGTTCAAACTCTCAGTAGTCATTACCTGTTTGGTGCTCTGAACTATTCGAACTATTTGTTGTCATTACCTTTTTGGGGCGATGAATTATTCAAATTATTCTCAGTCATTACATTGAACCTGTTTGGTAGTTTGAACTATAGGAACTATCTGTAGTCATTACCTGTTTAGTGCGTTCAACTATTCTAACTATTTGTAGTCAATTCATGTTTGGTGCGTTGAACTATTCAATCTATTTTTAGTCATTACCTGTTTGGTGCACTAAACTACTTGAACTATTTGTAGTATTTACCTGTTTAGTGAGCTGAACTGTGTGAACTATTTGCTCTTCTAACACCAGGTATTGGATCTTGTAACAGCTATTTCTGTTTTTTTTTTTTTTATTGTTGTATTTGCTAATTGTTTGGTGTTCTAATTGTTTGAATTATTTGTAATCATTAATTTTTTGTGCGTTGAACTATTCAAACTTTTTGTAGTCATTGCCTTTTTTGTGTATTGAACTTTCCGAACTATTTCTAGTCGTTACCTGTTTGGTTAGAT
>NC_090750.1:30313410-30320910 GCF_036898095.1 Palaemon carinicauda | reverse complement strand
ATTTAGCACACCTAGAACATGTTGATGATACTGTCTTTCTTAGCAGAACATCACAGGATTTACAATGCTTGCTTACTAGAATGCATGAAATATCACACGAGGTGGGGCTGAAGATAAATAGAAGAAAGACAGAGATGATGAGAACGGAGTATGCAATGGAAGATGAAATATCATTGGGAGGAGAAAGGACTAATGAGGTAGAATCATTTAAGTATTTAGGAACAATGATATGCAATACAGGGTCTTTAGAATTAGAGTTTAGTGAAAGATTGAAAAGAGCACATCAGACAATGGCTAGGTTAAGTAAAATTTGGAAATCATATCGCCTAAAATTTCATATAAAAATCACACTATATATCAGTTTAGTGAGATCGGTGTTACTCCAGGGACTTGAGTCATGGTATGACAATGAAACAATCTCCAATAAATTTAGTGGATTTGAGAATAAAACCCTCAGAAGGATATTGAGAGTTAAATGGCAGGACAGGATTAGAAATAAACCTATGAGAGGGATAAGTCAAATACCATATGTGGATGAGATCAGGATGAGGGGTAGATGGAGATGGTTTGGGCATGCTCTTCACATTCCCCAAGAGAGATTAGTTCACCAAACGTTTAACTGGGCTCCACAAGGCACTAGAAGAATTAGAAGACCCAGGCCTACATGGATTAGGACTATATAGCGTGAAGTAGGAGATGATGAATGGAGAAGTATTGAATTAAAGGCTCAAGACAGAGACGACTGGCGAAATCTTAATGAGGCCCTTCGTGTTAATAGGCGTAGGAGGAGACGATGATGATGATATATATATCATCTTAATTTACCCTAGAAACTTCTGGTAAAGGATTTGCTTATTATGGTATCATGGCTCTATTAGTGTCAAGGGTTCCAAATTGGCATTATGGAATTAGGGTACTATCATTGCTCGACAAGGCAATGCTCTCAGCTAACTCCAACCACCTCCTCTTGCAACATTAAAAAAGAGAGTAAGTTCTAGTTGAGAACCTTCCTGCAACTTCCAACCACGTGGAAACATAAAGCAATCCCTAGCATGTGTGTCATACATACTTTTTAACAAAATTACAAGACTTCGAAACAAAACTACCTAAAATGAAAATTTACTTCTTAAAAATAATGTATTTTTACATATACGAAACTGAATGAAAATACAACTAAAAGAATGACAACAGTCTTATGTAGTTTACATATATTTACTTAATTCTACATGAGGTGGACCCACCTTATGAGCTGGCTATACATCTCCTCTTAAATACACAAATGAAATACGTGAATGAAATAATCTACTCTTATGTAGACCAGCATTGTAAGATACCTCCCCAAAAATAAGATTATTTGTTCCGGGCCTGAATCCACCGATTCAGCGCGAGATAAATAATGTAAAGCCATATTCTCTTTACCTGATATATGTTTTAAATTAATACAATATGGTTGCAAACATAACGAGAATCTAGTAAACCTTTGATTATTAATCTTAATTTTAATAACAAAAGTTAAAGTATTGTGATCTAAGTAAACCGTAATTCCTTCATTATGAGGTCTATTCACATCAACTGCAAACTTCCTTATCACTGTGATTAGCGCTAGCAGCTTCTTTTCAGGTGTTGAGTAAGCTTGCTGATGCTTCTTCCACTTTGACAATATAAAACAGTCTGGGTAAAGAATTCCTTCCTTGCCTTCTTGCAATAGGACAGCTCCAATCCCTTTACCTGACGCATCCAATTAAATAGAAAATTTCTTGTTGAAATTCAGTGCTTGCAGTATCGGTTTTGTAGTTGTTATGCCTTTATCCTGTCAAAGGATTCCTGACACTCACTGGTTCATACAAACTTTTTCTTTGGTCTAGTCAAATTTGTCAAAGGAGCGACTACTGCCGGAAAATTTGGGCAAAACCATCTGTAGAATCTTGCCATCCCTAAAAATCATTGTAATAGCTTCCTCTTTGTTGGGGGGCCCGAGAAGTTTTCCTTATTCCTTTGATGTTAGCGGCTACTAGGGCGATTTGCCCTCTTCCGACTTCAATTCCTAAGTACCGAACTGTTGCCTTTCCAAATTCGCTCTTCTCCAGGTTAATCGTCATATGTGCTCCTCACAGCTTTTGAAACACCTTCTCTAGGATTCGGACATGTTCTTCCGAGGTCGATGAATATATTAAAATATCGTGGAGATATATGTCTACTCCTTCAAATCGATCCTTGAAGGTTATCTATCACGCGTTGAAAGGTAGCGGGTGCGTTCATTAGACCAAATGGCATGACTGTATATTGACACAACCCAAACGGGGTTATAAAAGCTGATAATAATTTTGCTTTGTCGTCCAAAGAAATTTGATAATAACCTTTTAATAAATCAATCTTAGAGATGAACCTCGTTTGTCCAATGTTGTCGAGTAGTTTGTCTATGAGTGGCAATGGATAATTGTCAGCCACACTGATCAAACTCAACTTTTAAGAGTCCATACACGTCCTGAAAGATCTGTTAGGTTTTTTCTCGAGCAAGCATGGAGAACTGTAAGGGCTAGAGCTTTGTTCGACTAATCTGTTTTGTAACAAATAGTCCACTTCTTTTCTCATGACTTCTCAGTGATATAGTGACAGTTGATAAGCGCATTGTTTGAACGGTCTTTCCATGGTCTTGAGGAGTATCTCATGCCTCGTCAAGTTGGTTCGTTTCCGGACGTCTGAGACAATTTCAGAGAATCTTTTAATCAATCGGCTTAGTTAATCTTGCTGCTCCTTGTTGAAATGAGTTAATCTCTCTTCCAAGTTCCTAATGATGGACGAATTATTCACTTTGCTTACAGCCCCTACCTGATACTCATCGTTGTCTTCCGTGGATAGAATGTTTTGCGCCATACGCGCCTGTGAAGCCTCGGTCTCGTTTTCGTTTAAGTATGGTTTCAATAGGTTAACGTGTACCTTAATTTGGATTTTCCTTCTTCCTGGGGTTTCGATAACGTAGGCCCGGTCACTGACCTCCAAAATCCAGAATGGTCCTTGGAACTTGTTGTTGATTGGGAATATCCTTATTGATAAGGAAACTAACACCTGTTGTCCTATCGTAAACTGTCTTTTCTAACTTTTCATATCAAACCTTTTCTTCATTTTTCCTGGGTTTTAGAGGGAAAACTTTCTTATCTCGCCGATCCTATTATGCAAATTCTTGACATATTCTCCATCCGTTTCCTCTCGATGTTTCTGTTTTTCTGCCAACACTTTAATCGATCCTCTTACTTGTCGTCCGACGGCCATTTCATTCAGGCTACATCCAATGCTTTCTTGATAAGCATTGCGTACCTCAAATAACATAAAGTGTAATACGATGTCCCATTCCTTTCCTTAGGGTTTGATGAAATCTTTCTAATGCACGTTGGGTGTCCAGGTAATAGGCAGTAGACAGTTGTTGTTTCACATCTAATAGTTTTATCATGTCCTGAAACAATTTTGACGCAAAATATTTTCCTCGGTCACTCTAAACGTTTTCCTGAATACCAAACTTGGTAACAAAATCAAGTAATTTTTCGGCAATTATTTTGACACTGATGTTCCTGACAGGTATGGCTTCTGGGTATCTTGTCACTGGACATATCAAATTTAATATATCTTCATGGCCTTTCTTCGTTCTCGGTAATGGTCCTACAATGCCGATCATTACCTTGCTGAAGGATTCAGATAGTATTTTACTCGGATGTAAGGGAGCCTTCTTGATTTTTAGGCTTTCCAGCCATCTGAAAAGCGTGACATGCACGGTAAATCTGGCTCATATCCTTATGCATGCTAGGCCAGAAAAAGTGTTTCATAATTTTCTCCTTCATTTTTCTTATTCCCATTTCTTATGCGCTACAGTGATTTGCTGTCTTCTCAGCAGTACAGGAATCAATATCTGATGGTATATGCCCCATTCGGCATTCCCAGGGATATCGGTGAGTCTATGCTTCCTCATTGGCAACTAATCCTTGAGGTAATAACAGGTGGGAGACTGCTGCACCTCCCTCTCTTCCACCACACGGTACAATAATTCTGTTAACGTTGCCTCCTTCAATTGTAATTCTATCAGCCTTTTCTGACTCACTTGTCCTATTTCAAATGCTGAGTTTTCTATTTCTTCCAAGTCCTTTGTTTCCTTGTCTTCCTGTTCATTTATCTGTCAGTCCTCTTCTCCCAGGCTCTCACAAGAGCTCACCTCTTTCGTACTATTATGGAAAACCCCTTCTTCCATAAACAAATCTTACAAGTTCATCAATCCTTCAGCTTCTCTGTCTTCTGCAGCCACTTTTTTCGCCATACTCCTAATCGTCACACAACTAGGAAATAGATACGGGTAGTCCTTCTCGAGTTCAGATATAGGACTATACTTCAGTAGCTTCTCCATAACAATGGGAAAAGTCACAAACGGCACTCCACCAACATCATTCCCCATGAGAACTTCCACTCCTTTGACAGCCATTAAATCATTTACCGCAAAATAAAAATGACCTGTCACCAACTCGCTTGACAATTTCAAATGGCAAATAGGAGTAACTTCCTCACCTCCTATTCCCTTCAAAATGACTGAATCTCCTTTAAGAGACTATACCACCATCGGGTGTACGCCTCGTGTCACCACACTATGATTACATCCCATGTCGCGCAATATTTTAACCGGGATCTGCTTGCTTCCATTCAGAGTGGCTAACATACCTTCATAAATATACGGTTTAAAGGCATACATGCTGTTTGGGGTTGTCCTGTTCGATGTGTAAACGTTAACTGGTTTATTTTCCTTGCCCACCTATCCCGTTAGATTTTTCGTCTTCGTATTCTGTGTAGTTGAATTACCTTTAACACTATGGCGATTGCTTTGGATTGGTTCGACCAACATTCCTTACTGATATGGTCTTTTTTTCCACACTAATAACAGGCAATATTAATCTTCTGCACGTCTGTCACAACACCTAAAGGAGGACGATTTGACGACTGTTGTTGTGGTACTATCACATTTTCCTTTGGAATAGCACCAGTGGTATGTCCGCTGTAACTATTGAACCTGTTCCCATAGTTATTACTGAATCGGGTTCCATGGTTTGGCGAATACTTGACACCTGGTCGGAATGACGGTTGAAACTTCATACCCGAGGATGGTTTACCACTGATAATATTATAACTCTCACTCAGGAAAGCGGCTCTATCAAGTTTCTTCACCCCTCTTTCTTTCAAGTATGTTGGAATATGTTCCGGAATTCCTCGTAAATATTGTTCCAGCATTATCAGTTCTTCTAAATCAGTATTCTCTATCACTTTGGCAGCCTCTATCCATATCTTGAAATATCGTTGATCCTGATAAGCATAATCCAGGAAAGTCATTTTCTCGTCCTTCCACAAACTTCGGAAACTTTCATTATAGTGCAGTATACCACTCTTAACTTCTTGATACTCCTTCATCTGGTCCTGAAAAAGGACAAGATACGCACTTCATCCTTTTCCAATAAGGACACAGATCATTTATCTTCTGGCCATTCCATCATCGATGCGACCGTTTCAAAATGACCGAAGAACTCCTCGGGAGCTCCTTCCGTGAATTTCGGGATCAACCTCTGTGCCCTAGCCACATCAAACATGGGATCGTGTATAGCACGGGTCACACCTGTCTGAGATGATGACAACCTTGCAGGAGCATTCAACAGTTCCAATTCCCTGGCATATCTTGCCTCTTCCCTCTTTCTTTCTTCCATCTTGCAATTTCTCTTACTTCAATACCCCTCTGCATGTCTCGCTTCTTCTCTCTCATGTCTTGCAATTTCTCTTGTCCTCTTTGCTCTCCTCTTCTTCCCGTTCCTCCCATTCTGCCATCATCTTCAACTTAATCAAATTCTCTTACGCTGAATTCGTCTAATCCCATCCTCTACATTCGTTTCTGCTTTTATTCCTTCAGTTTATGAGTCATCTGATACCTGCTTCTCTACGAATTCTGCTTCAGCCTCCCACAAAAGGTTGCGAGCTGCTGCAATATCTTCTTCTGCCAACTTTCCTGAGTTTATCAAGGCTTCTAAAGCTAAACACGTGATTTGGACTTTATTCATTCCACCAGTTGCATGGTCACCCACATGCCATTAAAATAGAGAGCCAATGTACTTCTGTTATATTAGCTTCCAACAATTCCTGAACGATTGGGTTTTCCAAAAACTCCTGTACATTCAACTGCACTATATTTTACTTTACAAATAAATTATACAATTAAAAAAAAATAATCCTAAAAATACAACAATATCTAAAATAGACTCGCTTGATCAAAGGGCTGGGTACCGAAAAATATCAATTACGACTAGCGAATTGCGTAAATTTCCGAGCTCCAAAAATCGCTTGCTTTATATTACATAATTTGATAGACAAGAGAAAACCTCTGAGCTCTTGAGAATAATTTGCAACCCTCCAGACAATAATATATATGGACAATGAATATCTAATGGTCTTGTTACGTTACACTAAAAACAAAAACTGGATGATTACTTCACTTTTAACGGGAACTATTCTTAAATCAACCTCTTACTCCAGTTCCTAGTCAGGGGATATAAGCAAATCACTGAAATAAGCATCAGTTATCAAAATAATACACACTTTACAAAAATAAATATATTCTATAAGAAAATTATTAAAAAAATTAACATAAGAAATAAATCACTCGAAATATCAAATCTGAACCAAACCTTAGACTAAGACAAAAGGATACTTAAAAAATAATTATACAATCACTTATTTCACAGGAAATTCATTTATGAAAATATTTAATACTGACAATTAATGAAAAATGTTGACACTTCAACACTAGAAAATAGATTCAATTATACACTCACATATACGTAGGTAGTATGTTGGCCAGGGCACCAGCCATCCGTTGAGATACTACCGCTAGAGTTATGGGGTTCTTTGACTGGCTAGACAGTACTACATCAGATCCTTCTCTCTGGTTATGGTTAATTTTTTTTTTTTTGCCTACACCACACACACCGAATAGTCTGGCCTTTTCTTTACATATTCTCCTCTGTCTTTATACACCAAACAAAACTGAGATTACCAAATAATTCTTCTTTACCTAAGGGGATACTGCACTGTAATTGTTGTGTCCACTTCCCTCTTGGTAGGGGTAAAAGAGACTCTTGAGCTATGGTAAGGCAGCTCTTCTAGGAGAAGAACACTCCAAAATCAAATCATTTTCTCCAGTCTTGGGTAGTCCCATAGCCTCTGTACCATGGTCTTCCCATTGTTTTGGGTTGAATTTTCTTGCTTAAGGTACATTTGGGCACACTATACTATCTTACTTCTCTTCCTAATGTTTTTATTAAAGTTTATATAGTTTATATAAGCATTTATTTTATTATTACTCTCCTTAAAAATATTTGATTTCCTTTTTTCCTTTCCTCACTGGGCTATTTTTCCCTATTGGAGCTCTTGGGCTTATAGCATCTTGCTTTTCTAACTAGAGTTTTAGATTAGCAAGTAATAATA
>NC_090750.1:30300910-30308410 GCF_036898095.1 Palaemon carinicauda | reverse complement strand
AAGTCCATTCGAGCACTGATCGACACAGGAGCCAGCGTTTTGCTTATTGAAAAAGGATTCCCCTCAAACCCCCTGCAGTCAGCGGCATCCATCATCCTTGATACACCAGGAGGAAATAAACTATATGCAAGGCACACAACGATCGTCAACTTTAAGGTAGGATCTGTGAAGTTTACACATGATTTTTTTTTTGTCTTGCCCACCTTGGGATTTCCAGGAATTGAGGCTATACTTGGGTTAGATTTTATTATTTGCAATAAAATATACATTTGTGTGGAAAAAGATAGAATAACAGTAAAAGCAGGAGGGTGTATTTTACCAATAGAAAGTCATGAGAGAGTAAGTGCTTTTGCAGGAACAGAGAGACACTTAAGTAGGGTAACAGCTGTACCTGAAACAGAAGAAGTATTGCCTCCCCAGACACTTACAAACATATCAGTGACCCCGTGTCAGACTCTCCCGGAAAGAACCAAGGTTGTAGTTAAACCCCATGACAGATGAGCACAGGTAATCCTAGAGTATTTACCAAAAATAAAATGGAACAGAGCTGGTATAACGATAGTTAATTTGTCAAATAAAAGAGTTGTGTTAGGAAGTGATTGTGTGTGAATTAGAGTTATGTGAAATTGCTAATAATGGGATCTTAGGAGCCACAACTCTAGTCCGCACAGACAAACGCACTGAGAATTTGATTATGTGGTTAGTAACATTATTCATAATTATTCCGATGTAATTGCAATTAGAGACGAGCCACCCGGGAGGATTAATCGATTTCCCTTTACCATTGAAACTGGGTAGGCGGAAGCAATCAGGTGAAGGTCTTACAGGTACCCATTCATTTCCAGGGAGCTATAGAAAGGGAAATTAGTAAATTAAAGGAACAATGGATAATCGAGGAGACCAAATCTCCCAGGGTTTCTCCCATTGTTGCTCTTAGGAAGAAGGATGGCTCGGTAAGATTGTGTGTTGATTATAGGAAGTTGAATGAAGTCACTAAGGATAATGCATTTCCATTGCTTTCGATCGAAGAATTACTTGTGAAGGTACAGGATAGTAAATATTTTACAACTACCTATTTAAAATCTGGATACTATCAAATACCTATTCAGGAAGACAGTAAATGTAAAACAGCATTTATAGCTATCGATCAACTATTTCAGTTTAATTTTCTTCCTTTTGGTGTTAAAAATGCTCCAATTAATTTTTCTAGAGTAATGATTGCGGTTTTGTCTTCCTTAATTGTCCATAATATTCTTGTTTATTTATACGATATTATAATTATAAGGAAAACGGCCGAAGAACATAATAATAATATTTGTAAAGTTTTGGAAGTATTGCGACGTAATGGTATGAAAATAAATTTTTCAAAGTACAAATTATTCTGTAAACAGGTTAAATTTTTAGGTCATACAATAATCCCGGAAGGTATCCAACTCTTCCCCAGTGAATTAGAAGCTATCAGAGATTTCCCCTGGCCACGTACCCCTAAGGAAGTAGCAGGGTTCCTTGGGCTGGCTGGGTATTACCGTAAATTCATAAGAGGTTTTGGAGAGATAGCGAGACCCTTAGAGGCTTAGATGCTTTAAAGAAACAAAAAGTAATAAATTTGCGAGTGGAAGAGGGATGGGCCTTTAATCATTTGAAAGCTGCCTTAACTAGCAATGACTTACTTGCATATCCTAGATTTGATCATCCATTTTCAGTGACAACAGATGCGAGTAGACTAGCTATTGACAGCGTAATTTCTCAACATGATGATAAAGGTAGGGAGCGACCCATTTGTTTTGCTTCCAGGGCATTAAAAGGGGCGGAAAAGAAGTATAGTACATTCGATTGAGAGGCATTGACTATTCTTTGGATTCTAGAGAGGGATAGGTTCTTTTTATCAGGTTAGCCGATAGAGTTACAAGATCATCGTCTCTTACGTGATTTATTTTACAAATGTGACTTAACGTCTACACAAGCGAGATGGATTGAAAGATTTTTAGAGTTTAACATAAAGGGGTTTGACCACATAGAAAGTAAAGCTAACAAGGTAGCTGATACCCTCTCTAGAGGTGCAGTAATATAGAGAACGGGATGTAAATTCACGCGAGAAGCAATCAGAAAATGAGATCTGCGAGAGAGAGAGAGAGAGAGAGAGAGAGAGAGAGAGAGAGAGAGAGAGAGAGAGAGAGAGAGAGAGAGAGATGGAAATAGTGAACGTCAATGTATGTGGGTGGCCGATGATATGACCAGGGGTGTCCGGAATGAATGCCCTAATGAAACAGGTGTGATTGACTTGAGAGATTGGGATATACAGGAAGTCCAAGAGGGACAGAAAAAAGAGGAATGGATGTAAAGAGTACGAGCAGTGATTAAAGTGGAATCGGAGAGTTATCCATCATTTCTGAATGTGCCTCGTGAGAATTTTTTTTTATAGAGAATGATATCTTACATTGTGCTTACGAGAAGAGGGGAGGGGAATTTTGTGCACGGGTAGTTCTTCCTCCCTCTTTAATTAATTGAGCCATCCGCATTGTACATGTAAGTCCGTATGCAGGGCATTTAGAACATTAAGGAGAGCACGAGAACCCTTCTTTAGGTTAGGGATGAAAAAATCTATAGATAATTATATAAAATGTTGTCATGCTTATAACTGTTTCAAAGAACATAAAAGCACTGTACCGGAAGCCAGGAAGTGGCCTGTGATTCCTATTATATTTTAAAGGGTGCATATGGATGTGGTAGGACCATTTCATACTGGTATAACACAACATAAGTATATATGGGTATTTGTGGATGCATTTACTCGACACACTCATACTTACGCAATGTTGGATAAATCAGCAAATTCATTGGCATAGCTGCTGGGCTCTTTCACTACTAGGTTTGGTTGCCCGAAAATTTTGATAAATCATAATGGTCTCCAGTTAATAATCAATGTGGTGAAATCGGTCACGGACTTGATGAAAACTGAACACTTTTCAGTGACTGCATATAGGCCTTCAGCTAATGGCTTAGTGGAATCGCATACTAGGGAAGTGGTGCAAACTTTATGTTACTAAGTGGCGGATTACCCCCTTCATTTGCAGGACATCCTTCCTACAGCTGAGCTAGCTTTGAACATTGCATTAATGCCTCGCTCAGGGACACACCTATCTTTTTAGTGTATAGACAAGATCCTGTGTTACCATATACGGTCCTGATTAATTCACAACAGTTGCCAAATTATTCAACTGAACAATACCGTGTCTATTTAATGAATCTCTTAAGGAGAGCAATGAACACCACAGAAAGGTTTTTTAAGAGAGCTAATGAAAAAAAAACAGCTCAAAGTATGATGGTCGGTTCAAAACTGCACCGGAAAAAGTATTTGTGGGCGATCGTGTGCATTTGAAACGATTACAAACTAGGAAACACAGATTAGAGCCAGCGTATTTGGGTACGTACCAAGTAAAGATGATTAAATCTAGTACAGTAGTGATACAAAGCATTATTAATGACGCAGTGTCTGAACATCATCGGGCATACATACATATGGTGACGGAAAAGATAGTTTTCCAGTGTCAATCAGAGTGTACCTCCTTACCCCTGCATACGTGACATTCCTCAAGTTGATGAGTAGAATTGCTTTTTTCTTTGCTGTTCTTGCTGTTTGAACAGAGCTCAGTTTTTCTATTAACTTGTTTTAGATAAACTTGATGATAACAATGTGTTCTTATGATGGTGCTTAATGTAGAAGTAAAGTGTTTTCGTAATTTTGCTGACATACTGCTGAGTGAACCTAAAAATAAACAGATAGAGGTTACACAGGTCAGGTGAGATCCGTCAGGCAGATGCTGTATTATTTATATATTTTATGATTCCTGGTTGCTGGGGCCGGGGAGGTTCCCGAAGGGCAAGTGGCTACGGAATTGAAGGTCAGCCTCAAGGAAAGGCGGTGTTAGAGAAGGTGTAGATGTGAATACCTTATACTTAGAGTTATAAGAGAAGGGCAGGAAGCTAAGGGATTTTCTAGGGAAAATGGCTAGTGGCCACCGATTGATAAGTGCAAGTGCAATTGTAGTAGTGATTTTAAAAATGGCGAAGCGGTGGTGGTGAGTTGTGTTGCGAAATTGTGCCTTAAACCCGGACAAGTAAAATTGAGGGATGAAGGAATATCTATTCCTACCCCTGTCCCGTCCAGAAGGCCCGTATTGCCCACAACCAGAGGGTGGTTATTAATGAGGTTGTGTTATACTGATATTGATATGATTATTTTTTCACTTTTGGTAATCTGTATTTTAGTTGCAGAGGTCATAAGAAGAAATGAGGGAAATGACTTTATATTATATTGTGTACATTTTTACATGCAATATTAATTTTTTTTATTTATTTGTGGAAGATGTCTTATTTTTTGGTTGATTTTTATGTATATATTTTATGCTACATTTCTGTCTAGTATATGCCATCCCCTATTCCGGGTCGGAGTGTCCTCCATATCTCATAGACTAGAGAGGGCGAGTGCGCTCCTCCTCCCGGAGTGAGGAGCTTTTGGGGTGGTGGGGGGTGGAGTAATGTCCTAATCCCTTCATGCAAAATATGTGTTTTATACAGTAAGATTATTGACCTTTTTAAGAGTACTATGACTGTCACAAATTGTAGGGCATGATCACTGAACTCTGCTATCGGTGACATGTAGCAAGTCTCATAAGGTGATGTGATGAGACCCTATTGGTGACAGAATATTCCATCAGAGTGAAGAATTCCACAAAATTCAACGATTCAACATATTGACCGAGCAACATTGTATCTTACTTGCCTAGGTTTAGGCAGTACCATTCGAGCGATCATCAGACAAGGTACTCACCTGAGAGTATCGGGTGCGTACTGTGTACAGTGTATTCACAAACCTTTTTGTAATAAAATGAAAAACCCTTGTTCCGATGTTTCATTATCGGTTGACAGAGGATATACATACTGTATATATATATATATATATATATATATATATATATATATATATATATATATATATATATATATATATACATATATATATATATATATATATATATATATATATATATATATATGTATATATATATATATATATATATATATATGCATATATATATACATATATATATATATATATATATATATATATATATATATACATATATATATATATATATATATATATATATATATATATATATATATATACATATATATATATATATATATATATATATATATATATATATATATATATATATATATATGTATATATATATATATATATAACTTGCAAATGTATATGTTTATACGCATACTCACACACACACTCATGTATATATATATATATATATATATATATATATATATATATATTTACATATCATGCTATATGATATATTTATACAAGCAGTATTAGCCGGCTTTGTCCGGGTATATTTGCCCTAGGAATTTTAGTAAGGGCATAAATCATTCGCAAATTCTGCTCTAAATGAAGCAATCTGGAAAGCATTATTGTATAGTAGTACGTTTTCTAAAAAATGTTTTGAATGGTGGGATGTTCCATTAAGAAGTTGTTTCATTTCAGATATTCAGAAGGTTCAAATAACAAAGGCAGTCCTATTTTCCCTCCACTGTAACAATCTTGGAGGTTCATTCTTCCATTTATGAGCATCACAGTAATTACATCTTTGTGACATTAGGCCAATTTGTACTATGTATTTTGTTTCATAAGGGTATAAGTGAAGGCACCAAGACACCATTGTACATTAAAAGGACATATCCTTGCTTCTGCATACATGACTATCAATATAGCAATTATTCTTAGCTCCTTACGATGTTTCTTCGTTTCGATGGACAATCATTCTTTGTTGGTTATTCTGATTTCTTATAGCTGCTATTTTATGTTGATTATTTTCAAGGCTATAATTTCTTTGATCTTCATCCTGTGCTTCTCGTTCAGTTGCCATTCTGTTTGCATTAGTGTTCCTTCTTAAATTCATCTGCTTTTCGTGTTATGCTTCGCATTTAGCTGACATTCTACTTGCATTGGTGTTCCTACTTATATTTCAATGTTCTTCATCTTTGGCTTCCCGTATAGCTGCCATTCTGCTTATATCAGTGTTCCTTCAGAAATTCATCTGCTCTTCGTCTTCTGCTTGCCGTTCTGTTTGCATTAGTGTTCCATCTTAAATCCATTTGCTCTTTTTTTTTTTTGCTCAAAGGTTAGCTGCCATTCTACTTTCATGAGTTTTCTTTGTTCCTCATCCTATGTCTCACGTCTAGCTGCCATTCTTTTTGTATTTGTTCCCCTCCGTTAATTCCTCTGATCTTCTGTCTCCTGATATCCTTTTCTTTTCACTGCATTTGCTTTATCAGATATACTCAATGAGAACCTCTTTTTGGGTGAAATCATTATGAAGAAAACTGAAAAGAAATATAAAAATTACATAAGACTCAATCATTAATCATTCTGTAGAATCTCTTTTTGGGTGGCATCATTCTGCTTGCATTGGTTTTCCTTCTTGAATTCCTCTGCTCTTCATATTCAGCTTCACGTTTAGCTGCCGTTCTGCTTTCATTAGTGTTTCTTCTCAATTTCATCTGTTCTTCGTTTTCTGCTTGCCATTCTGTTTGCATTAGTGTTCCTTCATAAAATCATCTGCTTTTCGTCTTCTGCTTCATATCTAGGTGACATTCTGCTTAAACTGGTGTTCATTCTTGAGTTCCTCTGCTCGTCATCATCGGCTTCATGTCTAGCTGCCATTCTGCTTGCATTAGTGTTCCTTCTTAAATCCATCTGCTCTTCATTTTCTGCTTTTTGGTTAGCTGCCATCCTACTGAAATGAGTTTTTTTTTGGGGGGTGGGGGGGGAGTGTGGGTGGGGTGTGGGGGTGGGGGGTCTAGCAGCCATTCTTCTTGCATTTGTTTCCCTACGAAATTCCTCTGCTCCTCTGTTTCCTGCTATCTTTTTCTTTTTACTGAATTTTCTTCATCGGATATACCAAATGAGAATCTCTATTCGGGTGGCTTCATTGTGTAAAAAAAATAATAAAAAAAAAATATGAAAATTATATAAGACTCAATCATTGAATATTCTGTAGAATCTCTTTTGGGGTGGCATCATTCTGCTTGCATTAGAATTCCTTCTTAGATTCTCTTCACCGAATTTGCTTTATCGGATTTACCGAATGAGAGTCTCTTTTTGGGGGGCATCATTTTGTAGAGAACTGAAAATTTATATAAAAATTATTTAACTCAATCTTTGAATATTCTGTAGAATCTCTTTTTGGGCGGTCTTAATTTTATAGAAAACTGAAACAAAAAAATACTACATAAAATTCTATCATTAGATATTTTGTAAGTTTCTGCACATGTTATCATATTTAAAAGTAAATCATTGTATGCTATGTGTGTGGGAGCAACACCTAAGGACAAATCTCCAAATTTTGGGGCTCGTAAACCCACCCAAGGTGGTTCATGAAGAAAATAGACATAGCGAAGTTAGATTTCTTTAGT
>NC_090750.1:30293410-30298410 GCF_036898095.1 Palaemon carinicauda | reverse complement strand
TATATATATATATATATATATGTATATATATACATATATATACATATATATATATATATATATATATATATATATATATATATATATATATATATATATATATTTATATGTATATATATAAATGTATATATATATATATATATATATATATATATATATATATATATATATATATATATATATATATTATATATATACATATATATATGTATATATATATATGTATATATATATATATATATATATATATATATATATATATACAAATATATATCTTCATCATCATTATCTCCTCCTACGACAATTGACGCAAAGGGTCTCGGTTAGATTTTCCTAGTTGTCTCTATCTTGAGCATTTAATTGAATGCTTCTCCATTCATTATCTCTTACTTTGCACTTCATAGTGCTCAGCCATATAGGCCTGGGTCTTCCAACACTTCTAGTACATTGTGGAGCCTAACTGAACGTTTGGTGAGCTAATCTCTCTTGGGGAGAGCGAAGAGCATGCCGAAACCATCTCCATCTACCCATCATTATGATCTCATCAACAAATGGCACTCGAGAAATCTCTCTTATAGTTTCATTTCTAATCCTGCCTTGCCATTTAAATCCCAATATCCTTCTGAGGGCTTTGATCTCAAATCTACTAAATCTATTGGAGATTGTTTCATTGTTATATCATAACTCATGTCCATGGAGTAACACTGATCTCACTAAACTGTTATATAGTTTGATTTTTATATGTAATTTCAGGCGATTTGATTTCCAAACTTTACTTAATCTAGCAATTGTATGATTTTCTTTTTTCAATCTTTCACTAAACTCTTATTCTAAATAGTTCCTAAATACTTACATGATTCTACCTCATTAATCCTTTCTCCTTCCAATGATATTTCATATTCCATTGCATTCCATAGCAGAACACCGAATAAAACATCACACGAGGTTCGGCTAGAGATAAATATAAGAAAGACCGAGATGATGAGAATATATGTATACATAAATATATATATATATATATATATATATATATATATATATATATATATAGTTATACATATACATATATTCATATATATATATAACGGATTTTGAGCGAAGCGAAAAATCTATTTTTGGGTGAGATGGCCATGTCGTCCTGATGGAAGTTCCTTTAGGGTAGCTTCCTAGGGTATATTACAACTACGGCGATATTCCCAGAGAATTTACCTTAAGGTACCAGAATTCTAACTCCTGGAGCGAGTATCCCTCGTGAAAGGGATATCGCGACATATCAGAGGACGTATTCTAGACACGTCACATGGCAATCTACATCCTGGACAGAGATTTCGTCTCGTAGGAGGTGATTGACGAGATACGAATTCGGGAAAGAAAAAAGGGGGAGCCGCTCCCAAGGCTTCCCTATCCCCCGATTCGTATGCGTGCCTGGCGCCAATCCTGGCGCCATCTGTATTCCTTGTAGCGTACACGAGGTGCTACAGATACTGTATGTAGGGAGGGGTCCTACAGCCCTTTCTTAGAAAGGCAAGGGCGGGTCCATCAGGACGACATGGCCATCTCACCCAAAAATAGATTTTTCGCTTCGCTCAAAATCCGTTTTTTGGGCTCAAGCCATGTCGTCCTGATGGAAGTGTGCCAGAGCATTACTATATCTGTGGATTCTCAGAACGTGCCGTACTCCCCAGAGGTAATTTTTTCCCGGTCGACTAGACCTAGAGACCTAAGATGTTACCGTTATACATATTTTCAACTAACTATAAACTATGTTAGAGCTTCCTGCCCCCTACAGGGAAGAGTCCTACTAGACTCTGGAAAATGCCAGGCAAGCTAATATAGTGGTCTCGCCCTATATTAAGTAAAGCATAGTTTGTAAAGGACCACTGCGTCAATATGAAATATCGACCAGTTTTCCGCACAATACTTGTATTGGACAAAGGTTTTATATCCGCATAGGAGGAAAACCAATGCAACATAGCTTGCATAAAGGAACAATTCTATTAGAATTATCTCAGATAAGGTACATAGAATAAATGCTCAATTATACCAATAAATTGACACAGGTGAAGGAGACGCAAGGTTCTCAAGAACCAGATTATTGACAGGCAATAAATAGACAGGTTAACCACAATTATATATATATATATATATATATATAAGAAGAGGATAACCCAAAACTTTAAGCATAAGTATGATAGTAAACAGAGCTTGTTTGTCTGAAAGAAAAAACATTAGATGCCACTTTTAAGATACCGAGGTATCAAAGTCATAAAAGCCTGTATTACAAATCAATGACATTAGCGTTAAAAAAGCTCGGCACACATGTCTGCACTTATGCTAGGTTCACCTTCGGAAATGGAACAGTCTGGATGGGCAACACAGTGCCCTCACTTAGTTTGTAGTACAGTATGTAACTACACACTCACCCTGGAATTAATCGTCCCAATTAAGACCACTGTTCCTCGCAGAGTTAAACAGTAGGGTTAACACCGCGACCCACTGCTACCACAGATCTCTTTTAGTTCCTCTACTTGCTTCGCATAGTGGCGAAAGAACACTCTGGAAGACTTCCAGCCAGTGCATGAACGGAGATGTTCAAAATCCATACAATTAAAGAAATTTAAGAATGAGGCAACTTTCCTCGGATCGTGACCTGCGGGTGTATTGTCAGGATCCGCTCTGCGAATAAAATATGTGATTTTCGCTCTGAGTTGATTCAGAGATAAATTTGAGCCTGATGTTTCTCCCCTGAATAGTTGACCACCCTTGAAGTCTGAAGTTCTATGAAGATAGACCTTTAGGCATTCTACTAGACATAGAGATGCATCTTCTTTCAGAGGGCAGATTCTCCAGGGACCCCACCTGTTGGTGGGTAACTCATTCTTGGCGAGAAACGTAGGATCCGGAAACAGGTTCAGTTCTTCCCCATCCAGGAACTGAACACGACCTGCCTCTCTCGAGAGGCTACAATCTCACTAACCCTGGCCCCGGACGCGAGTGCAAAATAGGAAAATAACTTTTTGTGTCAAATCCTTTAACGCACACTCTTCATTGCTCAACAGAAAAGCGAAATGAAGAACTTGTCTAAAGACCATGAAATGGGCTTTGAGGTGCTGAAGGTCTGAGCCTAGCACAGGCTTTCGGGACTTTATTAAAGATCTCGTTACCTAGGTCGACCTGGAAGGCATATAGAATGGGTCTTGTCAAAGCAGACTTACACGCTGAAATCGTGTTCGCTGCCAACCCTTGACCATGGAGGTGGGGAAAAAAGATAAGCAGAAGTCTGTCAAGATCTCCTGCGGAATCTTCGCCTTGACAAAAGGCCACCCATTTTCTCCAAGATGACTCATATTGCCTTCTAGTAGATTTGCATTTATATTCCTCAAGGAAGTCTATACTGGCTTTCGAAATCCCGAAACGCTTTCTCACCGCTAGGGAGAGAAAATCATGAACTGCAGGGTCCGGGTTTTCTGTAATGAAGCGCAGACAGTTGACTTCTGGACTCGCTGGGTCAGAACTGGATCTGGTAGTGGTACAAACTTCAGCTACAGTTCCAATGCCAGGAGGAACCACACGCTGTTCGGCCACTTGTGGGCCACTATTGCCGCTACCCTTTGAAGGATCTCAGTTTGTTGAGGACCCTCAACAGAAGGTTGTGAGGAGGGAACAGATAAATCTTGGACCATCTGTTCCAGTCGAGGGACATCGCGTCCACTGCTTCCGCTAAGGGGTCCTCGTACGGGGCACGTACAGGGGCAACTTCTTGTTGTCTTTCGTCGCAAAGAGGTCTATCTGCAGTTCTGGGACTGATTCAGAATGAAGGAGAATGATCCTGCGTCTAAGGACCATTCCGACTCTATCGGTGTGAACATGGATAGAGCGTCTGCTGTCACATTGCGGACTCCTTGAAGGTGAACTGCCGACAGGTACCACTTCTTCTTTTCCGCCAATCGGAAGACGGCCAACATCACCTGGTTGAGAGGTGGTGACCTCGATCCTTGTCGATTCAAGTATCTCACAACTACCTCGCTGTCTATTACCACTTTATGTGGAACGAATGACGCGGGGAGACTTTCTTTAAGGTAAGGAGCACTGCCCTAGCTTCTAGAAAGTTTTATGAGAAAGGTCTTGAATAGCCTGGACCAAGTCCCCTGGACTTTTTTCCGATGAGAGTGACCTCCCCATCCCTCCTTCGAGGCGTCTGAGTGAATCGTCACCGACGGGGGAGGTGGCTGAAGAAGAACCTGACTTCTTTAGATGTCTGGCTTGGGACCAAGGCCTGAGAAGAGTACATAGCCGAAGCGGCTGGTCTTCTCAGATCTCTTCACGCGTTTGATGCATAACTTCTCCAAACTCCGATTGCATCCTTTAGCTGTGCTCTTAGCACTGGGTCTGTCACCGAAGCAAACTGGAGAGAGCGCAGTACTCTCTCCTGCTCGTGTCTTGATATCCTTTCGGAATCTTGAAGTCTCTTGACAGAACCCGCTATCTCCTTCCTTTTCTTCGCCGGAGTGGAGAAATGGTGTGACAAAAGGTCCCAGTGGATCTTAGCCACTGGAACTTTTGAGATGGAGAAAGTCGAGACTTTTTCTGTTGATCTTGAAGCCTAGGTACTCTAGGAACTCGATCACTTGACTGGAAGCTTGCAAGCATTCTGTCTCGGATGCTGCCCACACCAACCAGTCGTCCAGGTAGGCTACTACCTGAATTCCCTTTAGGCGAAATTGTTTGAGAGCTACGCTCGCAAGCTTCGTAAAAATCCTTGGGGCTATGTTTAGCCCGAATGGCATGGTTCCGAAGGCGTATAGTCTTCGTTGCCGTAGTTGTAATATACTCTAGGAAGCTACCCTAAAGGAACTTCCATCAGGACGACATGGCTTGAGCCCAAATATATATATATATATATATATATATATATATATATATATATATATATATATATATATATATATATATATATATATATATATATATACATATATATATATATATATATATATATA
>NC_090750.1:30226100-30292910 GCF_036898095.1 Palaemon carinicauda | reverse complement strand
TACATTAATAAATTACCTACTCCACTAGGCCAGCTACATAAGAATACTGTATATATATATATATATATATATATACAGTGGTACCTCTACATACGAATTTTAATTCGTTCCACAACCAACTTCGGATATCGAAAATGTTCGGATGTAGAAACGAATTTTCCCATAAGAATACATGGTAATACATTTAATTCGTTCCTCAGCCTAAAAACCCATAATAAATCCTTAATAACATGGCTACGCATAATTACACATAACAATAACATAACTGCATAATATGAAAGAAGCATGTAAAAAAGATAATTATAAAGAAATAATAAATAGAAAAAATGGGTTTTATTGCCACTTTACCTTAGAGACAGGCCAACGCAGGTGTAGGATTTGCTACGCCAGGAGGAGACGGACGATCGGCAAGAAGGTAGACATGGTGTTAACATATTCTTTAAATAAATACTCTCTCTCTCTCTCTCTCTCTCTCTCTCTCTCTCTTGTTCTTCACTGATAGTGTTAGAGACGTCTATTAGTTTTTTCTGAGAGAGAGAGAGAGAGAGAGAGAATGATTAAACAAAAATGTGTTGTGTACATATGATTTTTAACAGCGTTAACGAGTTGAAAGACAGTTAAATGTAACTAAAAAAACATCAGCGAATCTGAATTCCTTTATTAACTAAAACAACTATTGATACAAACACACTCGTGTGCGTATGCGCAAACACACACACACGCACGAGAGGTAGAGATGGTGACTGCGATAATATACCGTAATTTACACTACGGTAATTTTTAATCTAACTTAGCTTTTTTTTTTTTTTTTTTTTACATCACTTTCAGTGACGAGTTACGGTATGTTATCACAGCCACCATCTCTACCTCCTCCCCTACCCGTCTCTCTTACTGCATAGCAATTTTTGCACCTGTGTGTGTGTTTGTGCATACGCACACGAGTGTGTTTGTATCAATATTTGTTTTAGTTAAAGGAATTCAGATTAGCTGTTATTACTTTCTTAGTTACATTTAATTGTTTTTCAACTCGTTGACGCTGTTAAAAATCATATGTACTCTAAACACATTTTTATTTAATCTCTCTCTCTCGGAAAAAAATAGTAATAGACTTATCTAGCACTATAACAGCAAAGAAGAACGAGAGAGAGAGAGATATTTTATTCAAAGAACATGTTAATGCTATGTTTAGAGAGAAACAGAAAAATAGAGAAGTATTATTTAAAAGAGCTTGTTAATGCTATCATGGTTTTCTTTGCTTAACTTTTTTCTTTCTTTCTGTTCATCACGCTGGCCCTTCTCACAAATGATTGTTGCCAACAATCTCTTTGTCCTTTATCCCTATCAACAAAAGGCGTTCTATCTCTTCCAGGGTATTGCTAAGATGTCTTGTAATAATGGTGATCCCCTTCGATGGTTATTTGCTTTAATGGCTGCCTTCAGCTTGATGATCCTCGAGATCATAGGCCTATTCTGGCCATATTGTTTAGCCATGCAGTATCACTCACATGCACACTGCTCTCATGTTTTTCTATAATTTCTTGCTTCAATTCTAATGAAGGAATTCCCTTCTTCCTGTACTGAAACTTAGCTTCTTAGGCACCATGATTATAGGTAAAATCAAAAAGGAAATGTGAGAAAAGGAAGAAAATAAGCACTGTTAATAACAGACCAAACAGAGGACAACCACACGATACACTCAAGAATAGAGAACTGAGCACTCGACGCTCAATGGCGTAATGTTTACTTCGTGTGTCGAAATAAAATTCGGGTGTAGTCAAAAATTTGCTCAAATTTTACTTCGGATGTAGATACGTTTGTGTGTAGAGGTTCCACTGTGTGTGTATATATATATATATATATATATGTATGTGTGTGTGTATATGTAAATACAGTCAAGCCTTGTTATTCATGATAGTTAGATTACAGACACAAGCGCAATAAGTGAATTTTCGTGGATAAATACTTCACTAGAGTGGGCTAAATCCTAACCTAACAAGTCACTGCCCCTTGCCATGAGCTAGTGCCCGAGCTGATGGTTAACACAGTAAATACTGCCTAATATTATTTTAATTTGGTTTCTACAACACTTTATAATCATATCTACAGTGTACAGTACAGTATATTTGCACACATGTACACTACGTACTTAACACAGTAAGGTTACAGTACCGGATTGTGATAAGGTAAAGTTTACCGAGTTGACTGCTCTGTATAACAAAAGTTGATCCTATCAAGTAATACTGTACCGTAACATAATACTCACTGATACTGTACTGTATATTACTGTAATATATGTACAGTAATATTACTACAGTACAGCTTAACTTTATCTACTGTAAGTGTTCTGTGTTTTTTTCAAGACTCGTTGCCTTCGCCGCTACTCTAGTTGCATGACGCAACTTCTTATGTGTTGTCTCTTGCGCAGTATGTTATCTATGTTTTTTTTAAACAGAAATACAGCTTATTTTATAAGCTAAAAACTTAAATATCTCGATAATGTTTCTTTTGAATAAATAAACAAAAACAGGTCATTCAATTAGTTTTCAACAGCTGCTCTCTCTCTCTCTCTCTCTCTCTCTCTCTCTCTCTCTCTCTCTCTCATTCGATTTGGTTTCGAAAGCATTATTGCATTCTAGAAAATTATGATTATTTAGATAGTTACTTGAACTTTAATAAAACATTTATGTACTTTTGTCTTAAATTTCATGTGTATTTTATCAATCTTAAGTATTTTGGGTGCAGTGATCAGATCAGTTGATCTGATCACGCACCCAAAATACTTATATTGATAAAATACACCTGAAAATTAAAACAAAAGCACATAAATGTTTTAGTGAAGGACAATTAACTATTTAGATAATTGTAATTTGCTAAAAGGCAATAATACTTCCGAAACTGAATCGTATATTGAGAGAGAGAGAGAGAGAGAGAGAGAGAGAGAGAGAGAGAGAGAGAGAGAGAGAGAGAGAGAGAGAGAGAGTATTAGTTCTCTCTTATTTGATGTCAGGATGCAAGAAAACTTCAAATCATTCATATTTTCTCTCTCTCTCTCTCTCTCTTCTCTCTCCTCTCTCTCTCTCTCTCTCTCTCTCTCTCTCTCTCTCTCTCTCTCTCTCTCTCTCTCTCTCTGTGTAATAAATGAAATCTTTGTTTGTTTCCTAAGTCTCTATTGAGGCTTTATAATCAAACATCACAGAGCTAAACACTGAAATATCATGCATTGGCAACATGAATGAAACTCCAATTAACGTTATGTGATTCAACTCTCAGTACAAGTAAATAAAATATGAGAGAAGCATTTGAAATAAAACTATTGGAATTAATATGTTAATTGAAAAATGATAGATCAAGTAATGATGGTTTCTTTTAGTAAATATGAAATATCCTTTGGTACTATGCCTTAATAACGGGTTATTTGATCCGAAAATTGAGGTTGACGACGGACTAGACAGGGTTCATCAGCTGATTTGAATGTAAACAATGCATAAAATTAAAATTTGTTATGTTTTTAATTATAGATACAATACTAAAATGTGAATATTACATCTATTATTATTGGATACAGTCAAGGGGAAACAACAGGGAAAGAGAAGGAGGAAACAATACGACAAAGAGACAGGACAGGGGGGAATAGCCAAGTTCCTTATCCTTGCACATTTCCTCTGCCACATCTACGCTAATTCAAATAAATTAGCAAAATCAATGAATTTGGGAAATAAGAAAAGGAATGAAAAATATGAATGGGAATACGTGGAATGAGGGATAAAAAGAGGTTTAGAATGATTAATGAGATGAAAATGACGAATGAATGCTAGAAAAGAAAAGATGAATGAAATGGCGAAAAATAATGAGAATCAAAAGCGTTGGAAAGATAGTTGTAGATGTGTGTGGGAGAGCAAAGTAAATGTACGAAATGGGTTTTGGGATGGAAAAGGGAAAAGGATTGAGGATATAATAATAAGTGAAGGACAATAATAATGTGAAGGAGATATCATACTAATATGCATAATAGGTTATATCAGTGAGGTAGTTCTGTGAAAGTGAATGGTCATATCAGTGGAATAATACAGTACATTAACCCCTTGAGGTACGAGTTTAATCTGTTCTGGGACCGAGCTTGTATTTCAATTTCCTTGTATCTCGGATGGATTTTTCCCATATAAAATAACTGAAAAAAAAATTAATCCGTTCCCACCTTCTGAAAAAAACTAAAAACAGTATATTACATAGGAAAAACATGTTTATATTTGTTGTAATCAACATCTTACGCTGACAAAATAACAAAGGCTATAAACTGGTTATGAAATGTAACATTATTATGGAGTTCTTACCTTCGAGGAAGACGGTAGCGGCTAATGGCGGTGTGTGCGGAGGAGGGAGAGAGGACGGGTAGGAGAGATACTTGACAGCAACACGTTCGGTACGCAACACTTTTGTAACACTACGTAACATAACCTTAACTGTAAATTCAACTTAAATGAAATTCAACTTTAAATTTAACTTAAATGAAATTAGCTTACTGTACACACTTAAAAATAAAATGTTAATCTTACGTTAGACTAAACTTAATTCTACATTTTGTTTTCATTTTCACTTTTTTTTTTTTACTTTTCTTCTTCCGTCTTGGCTCTTTTTGCCTCTCTTTCACCTGCACTTTTTGACGGCCTTTTTAAAAGGAAGCTATCTAGGGATGTTTGTTTTTGTCTCCCCTTCAATATGTTACGAAAATGACGCATGCAATTGTCGTCACACAAGGCTAACGCACGACCACTCGCCAACTTGTCCGGGTGCCTCTTTTCCATAAAATTAAAAAACTCCTGCCACTTCGCTAATATGTCTTTGATTTCTGCCATAGAAAGGCGGCCCTCGTCTTCCACCTACTCCTCGCTACTGAGCTCCTGCAACACCTCGGAATGTGTCATCTCCTGGAGCTCGATCAATTCCTGTGTCGTGAGCTCTTCCTGATGCTCCTCGATAAGGTCGTTCACATCTTCCTCGTCTACCTCCAGCCCCCTGGACTTTCCAAGAGACACGTTTCATCCATCACAACAGGCTCGGGGTCATCAGGGTCTGTTCTATCAAACCCTTCAAAGTCCCTCTCAGCGACGGAAGCTGGCCACAATTTCTTCCACGCTTAATTAAGAGTTATTCATGTGACACCCTGCCATGCATCGTCTATAATTTTCAAACCATGGATGATGTTGAAATGTTCTTTTCCTAAATTCCCAAAGGGTGATATTGGTGTTGTCTATGATATCGAAGCATTTCTTGAAAAATGCTTCATGTACAGTTTTTTTAAAGTTGGAAATAACTTGTTGGTCCATGGGCTGAAGGAGTGGCGTGGTCTTGGGCGGGAGGTAAAGGACCTTGATGAACCGGAATTCATTAAGAATGTCCTCTTCGAGACCAGGAGGGTGACCAGGGGCATTATCGAGGACCAGGAGACATTTTATTGGCAGGTTTTTCTCAGCAAAATATTTTTTGACTGCCGGCCAAAGCACAGATTAACCCATTCTGTGAAGAAATACCGGGTAACCCAAGCCTTAGCATTAGCGCACCACATCACTTGCAGTTTCTCTTTCAAGATCCTTTGGCTCTTGAAAGCACATGGGTTTTCTGAGTGGTACACCAGCAGTGGCTTGACCTTACAGTCGCCGCTGGCATTGGCACACCGCTCTTTCATGGGTTTATGGCCCGGTAGTCTCTTCTCCTCTGCCGTGATGAAAGTCCTCCTGGGCATCTTCTTCCAGAAAAGGCCAGTTTCATTACAGGTGAAGACTTGTTGGGGGATGAAGCCATGTTGGGGAATAACCGAGGCAAAGGCTGTGACGAAGTCCGCCGTGGCTTTCACGTTGGAACTTGCTGCTTCCCCATGCCTCACAACCGAGTGTATCCCAGTCCTTTCCTTAAAATTATCCAGCCAGCCACGACTGGCTTTGAAGGTTTCCTCTGGCGTCGAAGTCTCCCCTTTCTCGGCTGCTTGCTTCCCTTTCAAGTCCTCGTAGATTCGACTGGCCTTTTCGCATATGATAGTCTCGGTCACGCTATCTCCCGCCAACTGTTTCTCCTTTATCCAAATCAAAAGAAGCCTCTCCATCTCGTCGTGAATATCACTACGGAGCTTGGAAAGGATGGTTACTCCATTGGAAGGCTTGGTGTTCTTTATAGCCTCCTTCTGCTTGAGGATGGTACGTATAGTTGACGTACTCCTCTCGTAATGGCGCGCCAGCTCAGTCACTCTTACACCACTCTCACGCTTTGCGATTATTTCATGCTTCATCTCCATTGTCATCGTACGCCTTTTCTTCTCACTACCCTTGTTTGCACTCGCTTGCTTTGGACCCATTGTTTATTAACTTAATTCTGCACTGATTCACGTAAAAAAAAAGCAAACAATACGGCAGATGCTTAGAGATAACTTTACGCGACAGAGATCCGAAGGGAAAGACCGAGTGATGCTGTCCTCGTGATCAGCCTCTCGCACACGCAGCCACCTGGCGGCCCCATAGGGAACTACTGTACCTCGTATCTCAGAATAGAAATTTGCTTGGAACTCTCCTCGTATCTCAATTTTCTCGTATGTTCGGGCCGCTCGTATCTCAAGGTATTACTGTATGTGAAAGTGAATACTGTATAGGTTGACGACGGACTACGCAGCTTTGATCAGCTGATTTGAATGTATACAATGTATGAGATTATAATTCACTATGTATTTTATTATACAGTAAATACGATACTAAAATGCAAATATCACTTGCATTATTATTGGATACAGTTAAGTGAAATGCCAGTTTAATCAAAATCCGGTTTATTTCATATATAGCTGTAATTTTTTACCACCGTAAATTGATTCACACTCTACAGGGAGAGCTAGGACCAGATGGGTGAAGAGATAGGTAGTGACGTACAGCGCTTCCAGTGTAAAGGAGCGTGGGCTATTTGAAATCATTGCTCCATATGAATTTTATTGCAATTTTTATAAGAATTTTTATTTAATAGGTATTGCATTGTTCTTGGCCATCCCAATGCTGTTGCCAACTATTAGAAATCAAATTCTTAATGGTGGGTAAACAATCGTCACTTTTTTTTTTTTCTTTTTTTCTGTTGGTGAAGTATGAAACCACGATTAATGAGGTCTAACTATATATATATACACACACACACACACACAAATATATATATATATATATATATATATATATATATTGTGTGTGTATTGTAACATACTCGTATGTTGTTAAATACAGTATTTGTTGACAGCGTATCTGGCAGTCTCTGCCGTAAGGGAGTCGTCATTGTGTTACTACTACTACCACTACTACTCCCTTACCTTGCCGCCCTCCCTCTTTGTGGGTGGCCGGCAGTTCCTCGGCGGGGTTACACCTCTCCCGTTCGCGGGTTTGGTGGCACTACTGTTGGTTTATTTAGTAATTGAGTTAAAATTTTCAACTGCCTATAATTTAACTTTTCAACTCTTGTTTCCGCTCACCTTGCCGGCGATGGGCCAACGCCCTTCCTCGGCTGGCGGAGTGAGTGCTTAACTTTAATTTATCCGCTCCCTCAATGATTTGTCTTCCAAGGAAGGTTGAGTTATTCCCCAAGTAGTTTATTTTTTGCACAGCTGATGTAGAAAGTAAAGCCGATGGATTTGGCCGCTCTGGTCAATGTCCTGCTTTACCTGTGGCACCTTGTGAGTTGCTCGCCTTTCGAGGTAGCACTCGTTGCCGACCTTCAACTTGAACAAGGCTTGTTGATGGGAGGCATAGAGTGCTGCCAGGAGGTTTGCCTCCATTGGTTGGAAAACCTTGCCTTATTAGGGAGAGTTAACAGGGAGAGCTTCCCTTCTTCAGTCGTTCAGCTACCTTCCCTCTTTTGTGAAGAATTGCTGACAGTTCGACGAAGATCAGCTTCTGCTATCTCGTTGCCGAAGACTGTGTTCTCCCCAAGGCTAGTTCCTCCTTTTGGGGAGGACTTATCTCTCATTCACGAGAGAGATTGTTCAGTGATTAACACGTGTCGTACGCCTGCGCTTTTTCCCATAGGGCTGGGAGTAAGCTTATCCTAGGCGATCTCCTCCTTTGGAAGGCCTTCTCTCTTATTCGTGAGAGATTGTTCAGTGACCGACATATGGCATAAGCCTATGCTTATTTTCCATAGAGCTGGGAGAAAGCTTGTTCTAGGCAATGTCCTCCTTCGGGAGAACTTATCTCTTGCGCGCGAGAGAAAGCTTGTGATTAGATTTTGTGTCAGAGCTGTCACAGGCGCTGCAGCCCATCAGTCAGATCTCGAGTCTGTGTCCGACACAAATGATGTTGCTGATCTACCAGGGGCAGTGGCAGAGTATACTCCGAGACAGGTCGTTCACGAGAGAGGACCGCCACAGGGCTTCGTCTGTAGCTTTACGCTTATAGTTCTCCTCCAGGGGTGGAGCTAGAGCCCTGCCTTAAGCGAAGTTCTTCAAGAGAGCAAACCTTCCCTCCGGGGAGGTAGCTTTCAAGCTGGAGCAGTCTTCCCCTTGGGCAAAGTCAGCTTTACGTTCTTCGGTGGTTCATAGGGTGGAGGGATGGCTAGCTTCTATGGCATCTTGAGAGGTTAGGTGAATGTCTTCCTCCTCCCAAGTTAGCTGGTGTACTGGTTAGAAATGGGGTGCCTACCCTAGGTTTTACCTCTGCAACCCAAACGCCGCACGCCGTTATAGGATCGCAAATTATTTGCTCTGCATTTTAAATGCATTCTTGTACAGTAATTCATAGTATGGATGTACTAGGTACGCTATACATTTGGTATATACACGATATATATGCTCCTATTCAGTTACAAACACACAATCATCCATGAGTTGCTGATAAAAGCCAAACACAAAGAATAACAGTGGATGTATTACGTATGGCTTCTGTATGTATTATGATTTTGTTATGAATCCCATCAGCAACCAAAATTTTATGCAGTTAAAAAATCTGGGAGCGGAAGAAACAGCCTGTGCGAATGTATTGGGATTGTGCAGAGGTTGGGCAATTGATTCCAGCATGAATCACGAATACCATGTATGTTTGGCAAATGCCTACCAATTTTGTATGCAATTTAGTCACAATTCATCCCCAAGGTGGGTGGAACCAGGCCTTTAGAGTTTATATTTCCTTCTATCCAAGGGATTCTGCAACCGAGAGACGGGGGAGTCTGAACATAATGTCATCGTACAAGAAGACTTTTTACTGTATTGATGAAGTTTAGAAATATTTTTTTACAGTGTTACTTCATTCCTACATGGGATTTACCAATGATTGGAAGTTTCTGTGTAAGCAGATATCTTTTTCTGTTTGAAAAACAAAGGAATGTTAATCCTTGTAATGTTTTTGGCATGAATATACAGTATCATATAATTTTTAAAGGTTTGTTCAGAAAATCCTTAAGGTCGACAAAACTGTTTCATCTTAAGTATTTGTGTGGATTATTTCATGAAATTGTTTTGGAAAAGCTATTACAGTAGGCAATAATTTTTGTAAGATTTTTATGTCTGAATAGAAAATGTCAAAGGTAAGTTCTAACTTGATTTTAAATCCGCAGGGAAGTGGGTCCAATTTGGAAGTCGCATTGCAATATTGTCCAAATCCAAAATGTAAGTTTGAAATCTATTCTCTTACTGCTCCATTAGTCAACAAGCTGAGGCACGATATTAGGAGACACATTACCAAATACTATGATGTAAGTTCTAAGGTATTTTTTTTTTTATATAGAATATAGTTAGAGTTATACATGAATGTGTTTGTACTTTCATATGTCTTGTGTTGTGTTACTAACATAATACAGGTGTACCTCGGGTTACATTGTTTCGACTTGAGTTAGTTTCGATTATACGTCATTTGTCAAAAATAATAGATGGAAAAATAGAAATAAAGTTGAAGCCATTTTATTCAACTTTACGTCAGTCTGCTACAGATATTGAAGTGATAATATCACTAGAAAAGTATTAAAAGTAAATAAATCATGTTACTGTACAATAGATAAAAATCAAAGTGTATAAAATCATATTGAAATATGTACTGTTACAGTATATGTTAATAGTATACATCAAAGATCTTAGAGAACGAAGTATGAAAACATCTGTGACTGTATTGTTGTTGGCATCTTATTCAACAGTCTTTAAGAGCTAAAGGCGTTTTCTATGGTACTTCCAAGAAACATGAAGTTTAAAAAGTTAATTGTGCTTTTTTAAAGGGATTTTGACGTAGGAAAAATCTATTTTTGGGTGAGATAGCCATGTCGTCCTGATGGAAGCATTTATGTATTCCACTTTTCTATTCAAAGTCCATTTTAACAATCAACAAGTATTTACTTCTTTTTATTTTTGGTTGAGGTAAGCCAATCTCAAGACTTTATCAAGAATATGCACACGTACAAATAACAACAAATGTCATCTCTATAATTTCTTAACTCACTGAATACAAATGCCTAATGGAAATTACATCAGCATTAATTTGTTGTAGAGTATCTTAGTTTTCATAGAAATGCCTAATGGAGATAACATTGGCATCAATTTGTTATAGAATATCATAGTTTTCATACATTTCATTTATAGCTATTATTATTAGTTGTTATTCTCTCTCTCTCTCTCTCTCTCTCTCTCTCTCTCTCTCTCTCTCTCTCTCTCTCTCTCTCTCTCTCTCTCTCGTAAATCAGATTAAACAAAATCTTTGTTCCTTAAAATGTGTCGGTTAAATACTACACAAAATAAATTTAAACTTTGCTTAAATCTATGTTTATCCATAGGCTGGGCTTGAAACATGTCACTTGATTTCATCAGCTTTACCCAACAACATAATGTATATTTACTGAAAGAAATTTGAAATCAAGTTTTCCATGTTACCTTACCTTTGTTTGATAATTTTGTTATTATGCTATTGTCAATAATATTCAAGGCGTATTTTAACAACAACAGTTACCAATTGTTTTATATTGGATTTGTTTGCCAGCTATGATTTTGCTCTCTTCCATGTTATCCTTGAAGAATAGAGGAGCACAGCTCAAGGAATTCTCTACTAGTTTCCTATTAAATGTTCATCAAACAACAACAGTCAAAGTCAGCTGGTGACATACGCAATGTAAACAAACAAATTGAGTGTAAATATTGATAAATTTAACAAATTCGTTTACCTTATATACTGGTAGTTGTCAACTTACGACTGTTCGACTTTACTACCAATTTTTTATTGCGATGACTAGTATGTCGGAAATGGTACACTAATAGGATAAATATTTCCATGGAAATGATTGATTATCTTGTATAAAAATAAACTGATTTCTTTCGGCAAGTTAGTATTTTCTTTTACTGGTAATTTACAGTATCCATTTTCGGTAAAAAATACATCAAGAACCGTTTTAATATCTGTCGCGTTCATATTATATGCCTGGTGACATCATATTACTGGCGGAAAGTGAGCAGGTAATATAGTGATATCCTTCCTATACCCTAACGATTAGTATTAGTATTCCCATTAACGAAATATCAAGTAACGGTACAAAGTATTTTGTTGGTCTGTATCGATTATTATGAGTACTACTTACCGTAACTTTGACTGTATGCTAGTTTTATTTCATATCTGATAATAGATCGATATTTATCTAATGAAAGTGCACTAATAGGACAAATATTTGCTTAGAAATACATCGTCTTCTGCATTATAATAATGAAATACTTATTTCGTTACTTGCAAGAAAAAAGAAAAGGGTATGACATATTTTGCAAGTCATTCGTTATCGAGTTCACGTCACTTGTCCTGTGACTTCATATTTCTGGCGAAGGCGTGCTGGCAAACAGAATGATTTCCTTTTTGTGTGATACCGAGTAGTCTTATTCCCATCATCAAAACATCAAGTAACGATATCAAGTGTTTCATTGGTCTGTATCAGTTGTTATTAGAATAGTACTGCTTACCGTAAATTCAAGAAAATGTCTGATGGCGTCATATTTCAGGCAGAATCCAATGATTCCCTTGTAATGTGTTACCAAGTAATATTAGTTATTATTCCCATAATTGAAACTTTGAGTAATGATATAGAAATTTCTAATAATGTCTAGAGAAATATGAAGATTTAACGGTGAATTGAAAAACAAAAGAGAGAGTGTCACTCACTCACTCACTTGCTCACTTGCTCACTCACTTGCTCTGACTGACTAATTGACTATATAGAAACTGCTATACTATAACTTATTGGTGCTGATGTAATATTCATTATGGAGGTATTTTGAATAACTTAAAGAAGCTTATACAGTATAAACATCACTCCATATTATTCGCACTGTATGTACGCATAATTACAACACGGTAGTGTGACCTTGAGATCGGCTGACCGCTACCAAAAGTAAATTTAATGGTTGATTATTGAAATGCTCTTAAAATTTATAAATAAAATACAAATATGCTCTAATAAACCACAATTAGACACAATAATGTCCAGTGAAATATGAAGGCTTAATAGTGAACTTAAAATGAATTACTGTATGGAGCTTTAAAAATGAACTATCACTATGCACGCACAGAGAGAGAGAGAGAACGTATTTGTATGGTAACTAATAATAATGGCTGTAAACGACCTGTACAAAAACTGCAATATCCTGTAACATATTGGTGCTGGTGTAATATTCATCATGAAAATATTTCGAATGAATTAAGAAATTATATACAGTAATTAATACGCCTTATTCGTATGTGCGCAATCTCTTGATAGGTAGAGGAAACTTCAGACCAGCTGATCACAACCAAAGGTAGAAAAGAAATAAAGTTGGTAATTGTTGATTGGTAAAATGTTTCCGAAATTGAAAAATAGAATACGATAATGCTTTAATAGAACATATGCTATCATATGAAACAAAAAAATGAAATAATGGTATACTGTACTATACAGTAAGAAAATATGGATAAAATGTCTTTGATGATTGCAGAATAATGAAGTAGCTTAATAATTCTACGGAAACTTAATTTTCAATATTAATCTTACCCGTTGATCATGTAGCTGCAGCTCTGCTGCCCGACAGAAAAAACCTACGGGCGGAATACGCCAGCGATCGCTATACAGGTGGGGGTGTACATCAACAGCGCCATCTGTCGAGTAGGTACTCAAGTACTTCTTGTCAACACAGAACCAATTTTCTCTCTGTCGTGCCACCGGCAAGACCTACTTGATACGCTGTTGTTTTCTGGAGTTGATTTTCACGTTATTTGGTGAAGTATTCTCTCTAGTTATTAGCTTTCGCTGTGCAGAAGTTATCCTCAATACTTTCTCACTTTCATTGATTAGATTTTGGATTATTTGTTGACGACTTGGATAGATTTTGGATTTCCCCCCTTTGACTAATTCAAGATGTCTGACCCTACTCAAGTCCCCAAGTACAGGAAGTGTAGCGCTAGGGACTGTTCTAGGCGTCTTCCGAAGGCCTCTATCGATCCGCACACCGTTTGTTCCAATTGTAGGGGTAAAGCCTGTCAAATGGAAGATCGATGTGAGGAATGCGCTGGGCTTTCGGAATTCGATTTTCAAGAATTCCTTGAGTATGCACGTAGGCTAGAGAAGGATAGGATCAGGAGGAGTTCGTCTCGCTCTATTGATTTTTCCTCTCCCCATGCCCCACAACCTAATCCTTCCCCTGTAGTGGTTACACCCGACCCTCCTACTAGCTCTCATCAACCTTCGATGGCGGATATGATGCGTGCCATTCAGGCTCTTGGTGAGAGAGTTGAGTCATTAGCGAATGACCGCAATCAACTCATGGCTGACGTCAGGGAGTTGAAAGGTAAAAGTGCAGTGGGAAGTGAAGTGAGTGTCAGTGCAGTGAAAAGTGTCAGTGTTACGCATGAGGGTGCGTCTGTTCGTGCCTGTCGTCCTCCCAGTCCGGGACCTCTTGCAAGCTCCCAAGCCCAGGGGAGAAGCAATGTCGTACAACCAAAGGGTTCGACAGGCCTTGATCAGCGGACAGACGTTCCCTCCGTGGTTGAGGACGTATCTTGCCGAGATCGTCCCACCCACAAACAGATGAGTGAGCCCATTCATTCCTCGTCTGCGGAAGAGGTTTCTCGACAGAAACGCTGGACCAAGGTCTCACGACCTCTCAAGCGCAAGGTCCCTTCCGAGCGAGTCCAACGGCCCAGGTGTAGCCACTGGGTCAGTTCGGACTCGCCGCAGTCCTCCGAAGACTGCACACCTCCCAAGAGAGGTAGAGTGGTTCCGCAGCAGGCAATCACTCCGTCTGTTGCCGCACCAGCCGCTGTAGACCCTAAGTGGTCTTTGCTGCAGTCTATGCAGACTCAGCTAGCTTCCTTCATGCAGGAGTATCGTGCTGAGAAGGTTGACGCTGCACCCGTTAGCCTACAACCTGCCACGGTTGTGCGCCCAGCTGACACTGCGGCTGCCTGCTCCCACACTCCGGCTGTGAGAGCTCCACCACCTATGCGCAGTCGACCCTGCCAGACGCATGTTGACGTTAGCCGACGTGCGGCACCCTCCGTTGACGTGCGTGAGTTACCGCATCAGCAGGAAGGTGGAGTCAAGCTGCCGTGTTTTGACGCGGTGCGTCAGTCTCCGCAACCCACGGTGGTCCCCACCACGCACCACCACTCCGCTTTGGTTGTTGCCAGCTCTCAGACTGACCAAGAGCGGCATGACGTTGGATCCAGTGCAGCTACGCATGCACCCGTGCTGCCGGATTCAGCCGTTCAGCTTTTATCTCCTCCTTTGCCGCTTCCTCCTCAGCATTCGGATGAAGGAATCTCTGATGACGACGAAGCTGCGCATTTGGACGACCAACACTCCGACATAGATGAACCCAAGACTACGCCTCCCTCCTTAGACTTTAGGAAAGTCCTTGCCCTGTTTAAGGAGTTGTATCCGGACCAGTTTGTGTCTGCAGCTCCACGCTCACCTCCCTCTGAGTTCGCTTTAGGCATGCAGTCAGCAGCTCCTGCCTTTACGAAGCTCGTACTCGCTCGCTCGTCCAAGAGAGCTTTAAGGGTACTGGGAGAGTGGTTGCAGGCCAAGAAGCAACTTGGGAAGACATCCTTCATGTTTCCCCCGGCCAAGCTTGCTTCCAGATCTAGCGTCTGGTATGCCACGGGAGAGGTTCTCGTCTTGGGAGTTCCTGCCTCTGCCCAGGGCGACTTCTCAAGTCTGGTAGACTCTCCCCGCAGACTGGCTATGAGACGCTCCAAGATTTGCTGGACTTCTTCGGACATGGACCATCTTTTGAAGGGAGTTTTCCGTGCGTTCGAGATCTTTAACTTCCTGGACTGGTGTTTGGGAGCGTTGAGCAGGAAGACCTCCCCTTCGGATAAGGATTCTGCCATGCTCATCATGTCCTGCATGGACAAAGCCATACGGGATGGGTCTGGCAAGCTTGTGGCTTCGTTCGTGTCTGGAGTTCTCAAGAAGCGGGATCACCTTTGCTCCTTCTTGTCGGCGGGAGTCACCCCATGTCAGAAGTCAGAACTGATGTTTGCTCCGCTATCGAAGTGTCTCTTTCCTGAAGAGTTGATCAAGGGGATTGCCGCCTCGTTGATCCAGAAAGACACTCATGACCTGGTGGCGTCATCCGCACGTAAAGTCACAGCTTTACCTTCCGTGCCTAGACCTAGGATGGACACACCAGCGTCTAGGTTCATTCCGCCCTTTCGTGGCAGAACCTCCAGCAGAGGAGGTACTCGTGCCGATAGTCAACGTGGCAACAAGAAGAAGGGTTCCAAGTCCTCAAGAGGCAGAGTCTGACTGCCACCTTCTTCAGACAGCAGTGGGAGCCAGGCTCAAGAACTACTGGCAGGCCTGGGAGAACAGGGGTGCAGACGCACAGTCTGTGAAGTTACTCAGAGAGGGGTACAGGATTCCATTCTTGCGCAAGCCCCCTATAGCAATTACTCCCATCGACCTCTCTCCCAGGTACAGAGAGGAGGACAAGAGGCTAGCTTTACAGCAAGAGGTGTCTCTCTTGCTACAAAAGGGAGCGGTAGTCATAGTCCGGGACCATCAATCCCCGGGCTTCTACAACCGTCTCTTCTTAGTGGCGAAGAAGACAGGAGGGTGGAGACCGGTGCTAGACGTCAGTGCTCTAAATGTCTTTGTCACCAAGCAGACGTTCACCATGGAGACGACGAAGTCGGTTCTAGCATCGGTCAGGAAGGAAGACTGGATGGTCTCGTTAGACCTAAAGGACGCGTACTTTCACGTCCCCATCCACCCAGATTCCCAACCTTTTCTAAGGTTCGTTTTTGGGAAGGTGGTATACCAGTTCCAAGCCCTGTGCTTTGGCCTAAGCACGGCACCTCTAGTGTTTACCAAACTGATGAGGAATATTGCCAAATTCCTGCATTTAGCAGACATCAGAGCCTCCCTCTATTTGGACGACTGGCTTTTAAGAGCTGCGTCAAGTCGTCGCTGTCTGGAGAATCTAAAATGGACTCTGGATCTGACCAAGGAATTGGGTCTCCTGGTCAATATGGAAAAGTCCCAACTCGTCCCATCCCAAACTATAGTATATCTAGGTATGGAGATTCAGAGTCAAGCTTTTCGGGCTTTTCCGTCGGCCCCCAGAATCAGTCAAGCCCAAGAATGCATCCAGAGCATGCTGAAGAAGAACCGATGTTCAGTCAGACAGTGGATGAGTCTGATAGGGACGCTTTCATCTCTGGACCAGTTCATCGCGTTAGGGAGACTCCACCTCCGACCCCTTCAGTATCACCTAGCTGCTCACTGGAGAAAGGACATGACGCTAGAAGCGGTCTCAGTTCCTATCTCCGAGAAGATGAAGTCTGCACTGACTTGGTGGAAGAACAACATTCTTCTCAGGGAAGGTCTGCCACTGGCTGTTCAGACCCCCGACCACCTTCTCTTCTCGGACGCATCGGACACGGGCTGGGGTGCGACACTGGACGGTCGGGAATGCTTGGGCACGTGGAATTCGGATCAAAGAGTACTGCACATCAACTGCAAGGAGCTACTGGCAGTTCATCTGGCCTTGAGAAGCTTCAAGTCCCTCCTTCTAGGCAAGGTGGTGGAGGTGAACTCCGACAACACCACAGCCTTGGCGTACATCTCCAAGCAAGGAGGGACTCATTCGATGACGTTGTTCGAGATCGCAAGGGATCTCCTCACCTGGTCAAGAGATCGAAACATATCTCTAGTAACGAGGTTTATTCAAGGCGACATGAATGTCATGGCAGACCGCCTCAGCCGGAAGGGTCAGATCATCCCAACAGAATGGACCCTTCACAAGAATGTTTGCAACAGACTATGGGCCTTGTGGGGTCAGCCCACCATAGATCTGTTCGCTACCTCGATGACCAAGAGGCTCCCAAATTATTGCTCACCGATTCCGGACCCAGCAGCAGTTCACATAGATGCCTTTCTTCTGGATTGGTCCCATCTAGACCTTTATGCGTTCCCCCCGTTCAAGATTGTCAACAAGGTACTGCAGAAGTTCGCCTCTCACGAAGGGACAAGGTTGACGTTGGTTGCTCCCCTCTGGCCCGCGAGAGAATGGTTCACCGAGGTACTGCAATGGCTAGTAGACGTTCCCAGGACTCTTCCTCTAAGAGTGGACCTTCTGCGTCAGCCGCATGTAAAGAAGGTACACCCAAGCCTCCACGCTCTTCGTCTGACTGCCTTCAGACTATCGAAAGACTCTCAAGAGCTAGAGGCTTTTCGAAGGAGGCAGCCAGAGCGATTGCCAGAGCAAGGAGGACATCCACTCTCAAGGTCTACCAGTCAAAATGGGAAGTCTTCCGAAGCTGGTGCAAGGCGAATTCAGTATCCTCAACCAGTACCTCTGTAACTCAGATAGCTGACTTCCTTTTACACCTAAGGAAGGTAAGATCCCTTTCAGCTCCTACAATCAAAGGTTACAGAAGCATGTTGGCAGCAGTCTTCCGCCACAGAGGCTTAGATCTTTCCAACAACAAAGATCTACAGGACCTCCTTAAGTCTTTTGAGACCTCGAAGGAGCGTCGGTTGGCCACACTAGGTTGGAACTTAGACGTGGTTTTAAGGTTCCTGATGTCAGCAAGGTTCGAACCGCTTCAATCAGCCTCTTTTAAAGATCTCACTTTGAAGACTCTTTTCCTCGTCTGCTTAGCAACAGCTAAAAGAGTCAGTGAGATACACGCCTTCAGCAGGAACATAGGATTTACATCTGAAACGGCTACATGTTCCTTACAGCTTGGTTTTTTAGCCAAAAACGAACTCCCTTCTCGTCCTTGGCCCAAATCGTTCGAGATTCCAAGTCTGTCCAGTTTGGTTGGAAACGAACAAGAGAGAGTCCTATGCCCAGTAAGAGCTCTTAAGTACTATTTAAGACGTACGAAGCATTTACGAGGACAATCAGAAGCTTTATGGTGCTCTATTAAGAAACCTTCTTTACCGATGTCGAAGAACGCAGTGTCTTATTACATCAGACTTTTGATTAGAGAAGCTCATTCTCTTCTGAATGAGGAAGACCATGCTTTGCTGAAGGTAAGGACACATGAAGTTAGAGCTGTCGCAACTTCAGTGGCCTTCAAACAAAACAGATCTCTGCAGAGTGTAATGGATGCAACCTATTGGAGAAGCAAGTCAGTGTTCGCATCATTTTACCTTAAAGATGTCCAGTCTCTTTACGAGAACTGCTACACCCTGGGACCATTCGTAGCAGCGAGTGCAGTAGTAGGTGAGGGCTCAACCACTACATTCCCATAATCCCATAACCTTTTTTTTTTTAATCTTTCTCTTGAAATGTTTTTATTGTTGTTTTTGGGTTGTACGGAAGGCTAAGAAGCCTTTCGCATCCTGGTTGATTTGGCGGGTGGTCAAATTCTTTTCTTGAGAAGCGCCTAGATTAGAGGTTGTGATGAGGTCCTTTAGTATGGGTTGCAGCCCTTCATACTTCAGCACCTAGGAGTCGCTTAGCATCCTAAGAGGATCGCGAGGCTCAGTAAGGAAGACGTACTTAAAAAGGCAGAGTAATTGTTCAAGTCGACTTCCTTACCAGGTACTTATTAATTTTATGTTTGTTATTTTGAATAACTGCTAAAATGAAATACGGAATACTTAGCTTCTAATGTTAACATGTATGCTGGTCTCCACCCACCCCCCTGGGTGTGAATCAGCTACATGATCAACGGGTAAGATTAATATTGAAAAATGTTATTTTCATTAGTAAAATAAATTTTTGAATATACTTACCCGGTGATCATGAATTAAAGGACCCACCTTTCCTCCCCAATAGAGACCCAGTGGACCGAGGAGAAAATTGGTTCTGTGTTGACAAGAAGTACTTGAGTACCTACTCGACAGATGGCGCTGTTGATGTACACCCCCACCTGTATAGCGATCACTGGCGTATTCCGCCCGTAGGTTTTTTCTGTCGGGCAGCAGAGCTGCAGCTACATGATCACCGGGTAAGTATATTCAAAAATTTATTTTACTAATGAAAATAACATTTTTTCCAAGTTCGACTTACGTCTAGATCGACTTACGACATGTCTATCTGTCCCTATCTCGATTGTAAGTCGACAACTACCTGTATACTATCACGAAATAACTTTATTTGTTATTTAACCTTTAAAGATAATTTTATTTTATACTCTGATAGAGCAAATCACATTCACAGAGAAAGAGTTTCCAATGTACAGTAAATATCTACATTTCCCTGTTTGTATGTACATTTATTCTTTATTTTAGATTACTTATTTCTGTTCTACATTAAAACTAAAATTAATTTGTTTGTAAGCCTAAAATAGATTCATATTAGCCAGATATTATTCAAGATGCATTTCTAAATAGAATACACAACTGGAAGTGGTTATTTGTGTTTTAGCCTAGTGACAAGTAATTTCGACTTGTCCTTCTCTCCTGGAACCAATATCCTGTATGCCTGATTTTAAATAATTTTTTTTTGTGAGTTTTATGATTTTTTTTTTCAAAGGCATGGCTAATTTGTGAGGACCCAGGTTGCAGCAATAGAACGAGGCGTATTCCTCTTCGTTTTTCCCGTGGGTTTCCAATTTGCAACTTTTGTGAACGTGGTGTCCTTTTTAGAGAGGTAAGTTTTTATTTTGTATATTTTCTAGTCCGTAACATTTTAATAGGTTAATGTGTTGGAGAATTTGTTACTGTTATCCCAATATTCATTCAAATTTAAGGTTTTTGGCCAGGCTCCTGAGAGGATATTATAGTGTATTTAGTGATTGAAATTGTGTTCATACTAATTTTACATACAGAGCAGCATATTTGAAAAGTAACTATTAACCCCTAGAAGCGTCATTTAACGTATTTTACATCCAGGTATTTCCACTTCGTTTAGCACCATTGAACATAATTTACATCCAGTAATTTTCAATTATTCCATTGAATCTTGCCAGGTAGTCATTATGCTTCAACCATCAGTCACTGGTTATCTGACCTTTACCAAATAAATGAAAAATAAGTTTACTCCCATCTCTATTCCCCTGTGATGCACAGTAGACCTGATTGGTCGCACCACTAGGCAAACACAACTGACCATTACACGTGAATAACTTCTTATATCGTTGTCATGCTTACTGTGTGGACTGTTCTCTTATGCTGACTTAATTAAAGATTGAAATATGTACCCTAATGGTAGAGCTCAAAATAGTTAAAAGATATCTCTGGTTATAAGATTATTTGCAGTTCACAAGGTTTCCAAAGTTTTTCAATAAACACACAGCTGAACATGTACTATAAAGCATAATGACTACAAGGTAAGTTTGTTCCATAACTGGAATACAAACCCACGTTATTTATTAGGGGTATTATTTTTGGCGAAGCTGAAAGGACAAGATATAGAATTTAGCGAGGCTTATCTACCCATCCTACTAGGTAGGGGGGGGAGTGGTAGCTCGCTACCCCTCCTGCTCACACACCTGTGACTGAGTTCACTTTTATTTTTGGTTGGGGGGGGGTGTCTTTTCTGCTCTTCCTCCTCGCTTATTTTGTACTGCCATTAATCGTTGTCTTTTTAACTACGTTTACTTTCTATATACAGCATATGAAAACATTCATACATATATATATATATATATATATATATATATATATATATATATATATATATATATATATATATATATATATATATATATATATATATATTGTAAGCTTTCTTTAGTGTTGTGCTGGTTGTGTGACAGTGTAGGATCGCAGGTTCTCAAGGACTGAAAACCTCTTCTGATCTTTCTCTCTTAGACAAGGTGTTCCTATTGGCGGATGGCCTTCCGTCTACTCAACCGCCACTTCAGGGGATTCATCATCATTTGGATACTCCTCTATTCGGCTGATATCGTCGCCTTGCCCTCTACGTTTTTTCAAGTGGATTCTGCTGGGTAGGGAGTACGGACCTTCGAAGCTTGACTTCAGTTTTGCTCCCTCCAAAGGTCTTCGCCGCTCACTCGTGGCGGCCGGCGGTATCCTCTGCGGGGGTAACACCTTTCCCGTTCACGGGTTAGGTCGTGCTTCTGAATGGTTTTCTTCATTAAGTAAAATTATAACTGTTGTTATTCAACTTTTCAGCTTCGTCTCCTCTGGGAACCCCCTTCCCGGCGGGGGGTCGAGTAGTTCTCCCGAGTAGTGAATATTCTTAGTTGAATTGATTAATTTTAATTCTTGTTTTGTTACAGTTTATTCGCTGCCTCTCTCCTCCCGTCGATGTCAGTTGGGGAATGGAGTGCGCAGTCCTTATTGTGTGTCTTCTCTTATTGTGTGTCTTCTCTTAGTAGACACCTTTCCCGTCTGCGGACTAGGTGCTCCTCCCGAGTGAGTTTTTGTTGCATAACTTATTTTATTTTTCCTCAGTTAGCAATGCCGTTCTTCGTTCGGCTAAGATAGCCGACGTAGAATAGCAGTACCATTCTTATTAAGGAATCTGCTGTCACTGCGCCATCACTTTCCTGTCTTTTTGCGCCTGTGGCAGCTCCTGATTAGCACACCATCTTCAAGGAACTAGCTTCGGCTACGTTTTCTCATACAGCGCTCGATGCAGATCTTCAACTTGAATAAGGCTTGTCAATAGGAAGCAAAGAGCGCTGCCCGGAGGTCCTCTTCCAGTGGTTGGACTACTTATCCGGGGGAGAGTTATCCTCCCCAGGTGTTGTATTGTCATCCCTTCTAAGATAGAGCTTACCTTTATCATCACATCAACTCGTATTGCTGTTACTGTTTCTTCGCCTATGACTACACTCCCCCTCCCTTGCTGAATCGATTTTTCCGTGGGGGGCAGACCAAAGTCCAAGGCAAGTCTCTCCTGCAAAGTTAACACCTCTCTTGTTCGCGAGAGAGACCACTCTTAGAGACTCCTCTGTGGAGGACTGCTGCCAAGGGTCATCTTGCTGATCCACCGGCCCCAGAGGGCGTCACCGTGGGCGTTGTTCCCGACATGCTTTCCCTCTTCTACGCCTTAGATGTGCGCCTTCATCTTCAGTGAAGACATCTCTCTTTGGCTCTTCAGCCTCGTTAGAGCCTTCCTCTGTAGAAGAGATCTTCGCATCGTCTTATGGCTCTCAACCTTCGAATGTTGATTCTCCTGCCTCTTCAGGGTTTTGTCACCGTGGTCGTTGATCCCACCATTCCGGGCCTTTGCCTAGTTCTTCGAACTCGCTCGCTCATCAACAAACCCCGGTTTGTCACCCACCGTCGAGGTCTCGTTCGCGAGCCTCTCCCGGACATGCTTGTACTTCCAAAGGCCACATCCCGTCTCCAGGTCATCGTTCAGCTGTTCGCCGACCAACTGTTCCGACCTATTCCAGCTCGTCTTTCTCCAATCTCGCCAATTGATGATCACCAGCTCTCTGATAGCAATCATCACCTTGCTGATCATCAGTTCACCGATTGCCAGCTCGCCAATCACTAGTTCACCACTCGCCTACTTGTCAATTAACCCCGGTTCATACCGCACCGTCGAGGTCTCATTTGTGAGCCTCACCTGAGGATATTTGTCCTTCCAGGGAACATTCTGTCTCCAGACTATCAGTTGGCATTTCACCAACCAGCTGTTCAACCTACCTAAGCTTACCTTTCTGTTAGCTCCAGTGTCGCTGATCGTAAGCTTGACAATCTCCGATTGCCAGCTCACTGATCGTTAGTTTGCCAATCTCCGATTGCCAGTTCACCGATCGTTAGCTCGCCAATCTCCAATTGCCAGTTCACCGATCGTTAGCTCGTTAATATCCGATTGCCAGCTCGCTGAGAGTTAGTTCACCAATTTTCAATTGCCAGCTCACCGATCGTTAGCTTACCAATCTTTGATTACCAGCTCGCTGATCATTTGCTCTCCGATCGGCAATCGCGATCACTGATTGCTAGCTCGTCTTCCACCGATGGCTAATCGTCAGCTTGCTGATCGATAGAACGCTGATTGCTGGCTCACCAATTTCTGATCATTAGCTTGCCAATCGCCGATTGCTGAATGCTAGCTCATTGACCACCAATTGTTAGCCTGCCGATCGCCGGTTGCTAGCCAATTGTCAACCTGCTGATCACTAGATCGCTAATTGCTAGCTCATCTTTCTTGGATTGTCGACCTCTAGTCTCCCTGATCGCTGATCCCCAGCTTACCGATAGCCAATTGTCAGCTTGCTGATCTCTAGCTCAGCAATCACCGATTGCCAGTAGTCAGCTATTGATAGCTTGCCAATCACTAGTGCTCTGATCACCGATCGTTAGCTCAACACTCCGATCATCGAACTTTACTTTAACCATACATTTGTCGATTGTCAGCACTCCAAGTGTCCTCTCAGAGCTCCAAGAGCTAATCGATAATTCCTGAGTCGCCGATCACCAACTAGTCGATTATTGATCCATATTGCTGTTCCTCAGCTTATCCGATCATCCGCCAGCTCTCCTATTTTGTGGCACTGATTGTCAGCAGGTCGATCGCCAACCCATCTTGTCCGCTCAACGGTTGCCAGCCTGCCTTGCCAACTCAACAGTTGGAAGCTCAACAATCGTCGATCGCAAGTCAGCGATCACCGATCGCTGATCATCCTGTCGATTGCCAATTGTCTGCTCGTGCTTTTGCCAATCGTCAATCTCCAGCTCATTGACCTCCGATCACCAATAGGCATCTCGCTGATCACCTTTCGCCTGTGACCTCAGACTTTCCTCGGTCTTGTCGTTCGCCAGCCTTACAGCCCTCGTCAGACCAACTCTCCTCGTCACCTGCTCGTCAACGAAGTCCGGTTTATGACTTTCCAGTTAGTTGCAACCACCCGATCACTCATCCTTTAACGATCTGTCGGCACATGACCATTCGCCATTCAACAATGGTTACCCGCACGTAAACTTATCTAGCGGTTCGCCGCTCACCTACAGTTCACCATTCACCTTTGGCTCTTCGATCGCAAACCTGCTGGTCGTCGAGTCAACCCACCAATCAACGGCAGATCACCGCTCGCCGACTGATCAGGCAGTCTTTGTCTGCTCGTCAGACACCCTCTCAGGCTCACAGATTGTCAATTCGCTGATCACCGACAGCTTGCCATTCACAGCAGTTCGCCGCTTAGACTCATGAGTCACCCTCTGCCCATCATTCCCCATTAGATCGGAAGGCAAACGACACCCTCCTCTCTGCTCACCGTTCGCCATTATGTCAATACACTAAAACGATCGGCAGGTGATCGGCAGCCCCCATCAGCAGGTTATCGACAGGTGACTACTCGCGAGCACTCTCCAACTGCACAGTGGCCATGGCCACGATAACCAGCCTTCGACCATTGTCAACGTTTGCAAGAACGACACTGTTCTAAGGCAATAGCATCACCCTCGTCAGGGTGCAAGGTAAGGTCAAGCGTTGTTTTACCTACTTCTTCATCAGTTAAGGCCGAGTTCTCTCCCAGGAAAGAGTCCTTATGGAGGGTATCGCATCCCGTTTACTCATGTCTCCCTCCACGGGTTAAGACCTCGGATTCAGCAAACTTCTATGCGAAAGGATCCGTAAAGGAAATGGCCCTTTGGGCCGATGTCCACACCATGTTGGGAAGGTTGGACAAGTGGTAAGATCACAGATCTTCATGTGCACGCTGGACCTAAAAGGACGCATACTTCCAGATCCCACACCTTCCATCTTCAAGGAAGTATTGGAGATTCAGTCTAGACAACAGGAAATACCAGTTCAGAGCACTATGCTTCGGTCTTTCCACAGCACCCCAAATCTTCACCATTGTTCGCCCTATTATCGTCCTGGGCTCATTGGATCGGCATCCATCTCCTCTCCTAGCAGACTCGGTGGCAACCATTCTTCAGCACTGAGACAAACTTCTGAGGTATGCCAAGATCTAGTGATCATGGTAAACCTCGAGAAGTTTTTCCTGCTTCCCACTCAGAAGACTGCCATACCTAGGAATGATTTTAATCACCTATCTCTGCAAAACCTTCTCATCAAAACTTAGGATGATGAGGTTGAGAAAGGTCGCAAGACCTTTTCTTGAGACGAGAAGAACTCCCAGCGCAGAAGTGGCTATGTCTCCTCGGACACCTATCATCCCTGGCCCGTCCAGTTTCCAATGGCCGCCTCAGAATTTGATCTCTTCAGTGGCAGCTTGAGGCCGATTGGCATCAGGCCTTCGATTCCTAGGACATTCTGATCCCTATAGGACCAGAGGAAATGACGGACCTCAAGTGGTGGGTGGCAGATGAGAATCTGTGGAGGGGTGTAGATCTTCTCGTCCTAACCCCAGTCTTGATGCGGTGTTTAGACACATCAAAAGAAGGGCAGGGGACCAACGTGCGGCACCACATGATCTTAGGCCTCTGGCCAGAGTCCAAAAAGTGACTTTACATGAATCTCTTAGAGAGGAAGGCCATCTCTCTAGTCCTTCAACAGTCCCATCTGATCCCGGGGAGCCACTCAGTGGTGGTGATGAGCAACAACACCACAGTAGTGGTTCACATCAACAAGCAAGGAGGAACTTGTTCGCAGCCCCTATCCCATCTAGCTGTAGAAATACCGAGATGGGCCGAAGTCCAATTGGTACCTCTATTAGCCCACTTCATTCTAGGGGAGAGGAATGTGCTCGCCGACAACCTGAGCAGAGCATCTCAGATAATGTGTACCGAATGGTCTTTGGATCACATAGTAGCCTACAAAGTCTTAACTTTGTGGGATTCTCCAACCGTGGATCTGTTTGCAACGCCCCTTAATTTCAGGCTCCCGCTGTTCCTCCAGTCCCAGACCCTAAGGCTCTCTGGTAAGATGCATTCCAACAACAGTGGGGATGACAACGAAGTTTAAGCCTTTCCCCTGTTCTGTCTGATGAGAAGGGTACTCAAGAAGGCCAGAACATTGTTCAACCACTATGGCATTAGGCGGAATGGTTACCGAACCTTCTGCAGCGCCTGACAGGGCCTTCAAGAGAACTCCCTCCACGACACAATCTACTCGGACAACTGCCCGTCGACATCTACCACCAAGCTGTAGCTTCACTATGACTGCCTGCCTGGAGACTACCCAGCACCTTCTCACTCGGAGAGGATTTTCACAAGTTGCGAAGAGGATGTCTGGGTATCTGCGGAAATCCTCAGCAGCAGTCTACCAGGCATAGTAGAATGTCTTCTGTGGTCGGTGTCATGGAAAGGGTATCTCTCCACTCGATGCCACTTTTCCAGCAATAGCGGAATTCCTCGGGTATTTGCATGAGGAAAGATTTCTTTTAGTTTCGGCAGTGAAAGGCAAACACTCTGCCTTGAGCCTCGCCTTCAAAACTGAAAGGAAGGGACATCTCATCGCTAGATTTTTCTTACTCAAGGACTTACGAACTTGCCTATCCTCAGTCGGAAGTGAGACCTCCTCGAAACATGATTCGAGTTCTTCAGTCTCTAAAGAGGCCTCCCTACGAATCACTACACCAGGCAACAGATCTCCACTGATCTTGGAAGTGTTCCTACTAGCTTTGACCTCAGCCAAACGGGTCAGTGAACTTCATGGTCTTTCATACGATATCGGCCATTCAAGGGGAAGGGGAGAGGTAACGTTCAGCTTCGTCCCTGAGTTTGTTGCCAAGGCTTAGAATCCAGGGGTGATGGATCCTAGATTCGACTCCTTCCGGAGAACGAGTCGTCGATCTGTAACTGACCATCCAGATCATCTGTTGCTGTGCCCAGGGATGAGTTTGAGGCTCTACCTCAAGAGAACAGCAACAGCCCACCCCCGGGTGCCTCGGCTGGTCTTCAGTTCCGGTAGAGACAAGAGGAGGATCACCAAAAACGCCATCTCGGCATGGATTCACAGAGTCATCAATTACGCTCTGAATCCAGATCCTCCTCCAACTCGTTGACCTGCCCCTAGCCTTCAAAGGAAATTACTCTGTAACGCAGGTTCTACAAGCAAGGGTGTGAATGCGCTAGGCGACTTTCATAGCCCAATACCTGCAAGATGTGACCCACAGGAGCTCGATATAATCTCTTTCAAGGGTGTAGTAGCTGCACAACAGCTGGTTGAAAACCTCAAGCTCCTTATTGGACAAGAAGCAGAAAGTTGAGGGCATTGTTACCCAGTTTTTGTCTGCTTGAATGAATACGAATGACTGGCTCTTTTTCTTTTCTCCATCCTCCCCTTTCATGGGGAAAGCAGCTGCCTGGGTTCTTTGCCCAAGGTGACCTCAACGAATGCGGGTAAACCATGCTCTCTTGTGTACCTAGAATTGTGTCAATACTGTTCCGTCCCCATACCCTGGCGAAGTGGTATTGGAAAAGTCTTGGTTACAACAGTTTTCCCTACAAAGACGGTGAATAACTTTTACCTCTCAACACAGCTTGCGTAGTCCGCAGTCCTTCTGTAACAAGGTTTAGCGAGGTGTTAGGGACTCCTTATTTTTGGTACTAACCTACTCAAGAAAAGAAGCCCCTGAGTAAAGCCAAAAGTCAGATGGGCATCCACCCTCCTAATGGGTGAGTCACCCCTAATAAATAGCGTAGGTTTGTATTCCAGTTGCAGAATAAATTACAAATTCAGAGGTTATTTGTATTTTTCTTAACGATACAAACCTTTTCCTATTTATACAAACTTACCCGTCGACCCTGTCCCCCTTGAAGTCCTACCTCCAAGCAAAGTGAGCTCAGTCACAGGTGTGGGAGGGGTAGCAACCTACCCCCCTACCCCCTGCTAACTAGTGGGATGGTAGTTAACCCTTGCTAAATTTTAACGGCTCGTCCTTTCATCTTCACTGAAAGTAATACCCTTAGTAAATCGATAGAGGTTTGTATCGTTAAGGAAAATAAAAATTACTGTACCTCTGAATTTGTCATATTTAGATAATAAATGTTTATTGTTAAATTTTTTTTTTTTTGCTCTTATTTTATATACTGTAAATGAAATTTTTAAAAAATTGCAAAATGAACCATTGAAAAAGAAATTCATTTATTTTTTCAGTGAAAAGCTGTAAGTTCCTATCTTTAGTTAACAGTTTTTTTTATTGTAAAATCAGTTGGGTAATATATTCTATAAAAGAGCCTGACATTTGAGTTAAAAATCTCCTAATGATGAAAGTGTCAGATTTAAGGTGTTAACCCATTATTATGTTTTAAAGGGTTAACCAATCATTATGTTATAGGTAAAAGGTGAAGCCAGTATTGTGTTATATATGTATTTAATTGCTAATTGAGTTATTCTTATTTTTCAAGTATACTGAATCCCAACTCTACAAGCAACTGTGTTTCTATGATTACATCTTTGACTTTGCCAAAGCTTGTCACAAAAACAAAGATGATCGTAAGTATTCTGAGATTTGGTAATACAATCACTCCTTGAAGTTTGTGGGGTTTAAGTAAGAGAGACCACCTTGAAATGTAAAAATATGCTAAAAGTCTTTCCAGTGGGGTCAGATAACTTTACCTTTTTCACTAAAGGAAATCATTCGGCTTGCTAGCACGCTTCCGTAAGAAATATGACTTCACAAGACATGTGACGTAACCTCTATGAAGAATGACTTGCCAAATATGTAAATCCTTTTTTTTTTTTTTTTTTTTTTTTTTTTTTTCTCTCGCAAGAAATGAAAGAACATACTAACTTACCCATGCAAAAGTATTTCATTTTCATAATGTAAAAGGAAATATATTATTTTCAAGTGTACTTTCCTTAGACAAATATCGATCTATTATCATAGATTGAATAAAACTAGCATAGTCAAATTTAAGCTACGTAGTTCTCATAACAACCGATACAAACCCACAAAATACTTAGTATTGTTTCTTGATATTTACATAATGGGAATACTAATACTAATCGATAACATAGCCTATTGGAAGGAAATCACTGTATTGCCTGGTCACTTACTGCTGGTAATGTGACGTCACCAGACAAGATATAAACTCATCAGATATTAAAACTTTTCTTAATGTAGTTTTTACTGAAAATTGATAATGTATATTATCAATAAAAGAAAATACTAATTTACCAAGATAAATCAGTTTATTTTTATACAAGAAAATAGATTATTTCCAAGGAAATATTTCACCTATTAGCATACTATTTCCGATAGACATTACGTCATCACCATGAAAAAATTATCGTAAAGTAGAACAGTCGTAAGTCGCGTATGTCATAAGTCGACGACTACCTGTTAATAATAAAGGATAAAAAAGGAGTAAAAACCCCCTAATTTTATTAAATGCTTATCTATTCCTATGTGGATACAAACTTCTGAGTCATTTATATGTGGTCACTACTAAACATGTTTTCTATGATGGGCCAATCAAAATTTGGTTGATTGCAGCCTGACCGCATCACCTGCAGTCACGCCCGAAGGCTTCCCAAAACTTGGCACTTCTTTCAGACCACACTTGCCTTCTTTACCTAGAGTAGGGAAGTCGAGTAGGAGATTCACTGATACCTATGCTTGTCAGGAATCAAGGAGAAGAATCATTCAGCCAGATTATGCTATATGCATCTCCATCTCACTGCATGATGACATCATCACACGCGTCAACCTTGCTGCGTGGGAAGAATTTTCTTCATGCGCAAGGCAAGCCCACTATTTATCCCAGGATATTCCCTGTAAAGATAGACCATATTCTAGCTTTAGGCGAGTATTTTTCTCCGCAACAGTGTAAGGTTAGGGTACCCTCCCTAGGAAGTTCAGATGGTGGCCAAAATTATGGCCTCACGATCATGATTGATGAGCAGGCATTTCCCTTCACGTATGATGGAAGGCGAAGGTAGGAAAGAAGACTTTTACCCTATGTCTGCAATGGAAGAGTCTGACTTTAGAGTCGGCCTGACTAAAAGGTGAAGAGGCCTGATTCGGAGACAAAACTGGGGCTTTTCAGGTTACTAGCCATTTGCTTGTAATGCAAGACATTTGCTTGTAATGCACCAAATGTGGAGGAATTACATCCAGAGGATGAACAGGAAAGTAGATTTGCGAGACCTGTCTTTGCCCACTTAACTTGCCGTAATGTGCTTACGAAGGAAGAAAGGGAGGGCATTCGAGACAATCAGTGCTCTTATAACCCTGATAAAAGGATTAACAACCTCATCCTCCACCAAAGAAACATGACCGAGTCTACCTTAAAGAAACCTGTCACCGAGGATGAAGCGGAAGACTAAGATTCAGTCGCAAGCACACAATCCTAACTCAATTATGACCTGAAACTCTCAAAGCCGAAGGGAGAGGAGCTAAATCGATTTAATATGCCGGTTTCAGTCCCGGAAAATTCTCTTAAGGCCAACAGGCCACAGGATTACCACAGCTGTCCCTGTCTGAGCAAAGAGATTTATTTGCTCCCTGAGTGGCTTTTCACAGCCCATTGCAGTTTATTATTTACAGCCCTAGTTGGAAAAGCAGGATGCCATAAGCCAAATGGCTCCAACAAGGAAAAGCCCAGAGAGGAAAGGATATAAGGAAATAAATAAACTATATAAGAAGTAATGAAGAATTAAAATAAAATATTTTAAGAACAGTAACAACATTAAAACATGTTTTATGTGTAAACTATAAAAAGAGACTCATGTCAATCTGTTCTACATAACATTTGCTGCAAGTTTGAACTTTTGAAGTTCTACCGATTCAACTATCCAATTAGGAAGATCATTCCACAACTTGGTTACAGCTGGAGTAAAGCTTTTAGAATAGTGTGTAGTATTGAGCCTCATGATGGAGGTCTGACTATTAGAATTAACTGCGTACCTAGTATTATGAACAGGATGGTACTGTCCGGGAAGATATGAATGTAAAGGATGGTCAGAAGTAGGAAAAATCTTATGCACCATGCATAACGAACTAATTGAACAACAGTGCTGTGGCAGGATGTTTAAAAAACAAGCCCCACACCCTGAATCACACCTACAGACAATTGTCTCAACAAAACAAACTTTCCCCTTACGTTATCTATACCAGACTCTTTAACAGAAGGTAAAAAAACTAAACATAACCTTAAAACTATATTTCCTTATATTCTAGAATATTTAACGAAAAACACCAGCAACCACACTTATAACTATAATAATCATTTAATACTAAAATAAACTGCAGTCAAAATCTCAAAATAACTAACAAAAACTTAAAAGTAACAAAAAAAACCAACAAACAAAAACACTTTTAACATATAATATAGGTGTGTGGACACCTTCGTCCACACAAGGGCTAACAGTCCTTTCAAGCCCAACGCAACAACTCGGTTGCAACGCCACACTATGGCAACACTGACACTCAGTCAATACAAAATGTATTCATTGATTTAAGCCGTGAGCGTAATCATAATCATCATCATCATCATCATCATATTCATCATCAGCATACGTATTAACCAGGTCCAAAAGAAATTCAAAGTCCGGTGATCAATAGGTCTTTCGTTTCAAAGAGCAGTCATATAGAAATCCTTTATAACAATCCAGGCCATCAACACTATCTTCAGTCAAAACAAAATGTTCTTAAAAGGAATAAGTAATTCCAAGGAGGAATCACGGCCTGAAAATAAAAAAACAAAACACTTACAAACACTCCTAGCTAACTAAACTATCGCACTATAATAAAAGATAAATAATAAATAGTTCCTATTATTCACAATCACGACAAGCAAAGATAAACAAAACTGTACTTACTGTCAAAATAATCAAAACACTTCCACGCTGGTAAGAAAAATAATAGATATAATCCAGCATTCAATCACACAACTGCTTCAGGACGCAGTCAATCAAAAAAAGCATTCGCTCCGAAACATTCACCACTGTCGTAACCTAACTAAAAACATAAACAAACAATCTCATTTGTACCAACAGTCTTTCCCACTACAAACAATCATTCGCTAAATACCACTTGTTCTTCGGCGCGCACCGCGGACACACACACACAAACACACACACACACAAACACACACACACACACAAACACACACTCTCGCGCGATCTAGCAAAACTAAAGCAAATGAAATTCTCTCTCTCTCTCTCTCTCTCTCTCTCTCTCTCTCTCTGGATTTGGCAAAAAACAAAAATTAAAATAAAACAAAAATAAATCCTCCACATTCCTCCCCCCTTACTTTGCCAAATCCTTCTCACACAACACTTACATTATTTATTCATAACCCAGTTGCAGTCGGGAACGGGACCTCTACTCCGAGTAACTGGGCCCCCATATACTCTCTCATTCACTTCTTCTTTATCACAATCATTCGCTACATTAACACTATTCCTATCTAAATCCCTATCATCTAATATATCATGTACAATCATATCTACCTCGTTCTCATTTGGCTCTATAATTACACTCATTTCTGTAAACAGTTCATCCATTTCATCAAAAACATTCTCAATTTTAGTAAAAGATTCATTCATGCTACTAATCATTCTCCTATCTCTCACTCTCGCATTCGTCATCCTTTTTTTTTTACATCACCTAAGGAAAAGCCACACACACTATAGGTACCATTCATACTCAGCCATGATTCATCTGTATTAACACATTTATCTTCCATACACACTTGCACATTTACACCCTTGTCATACTTATTCGTATTCTTACCTATACCTATAAATTTCCCTTGCACTTTCTCCTCACTTAAAACTTTCAAACGCCTCTTTTTCCTATATTCAACTAACACTAATTGTTTATTTTCCAGCCCTAACTTCTCATGCATACTAGATTCATACTTGTTCATTTCCAACCAATTATTCATCCCATTCTCACAAACATTGATCCTATTCCTTCCACACACACAGGAGGACTCACCCAGCTGAACCCTCTTACACTCTAGTTTCCCAAACATGCTGGCTGATTTACTCCCTTCTTCCTACATACCCTAGCTACATGCCCATCTGCACCACATTCAGTACACTTACCCCGTGGCTCCTTGCACATTCTAGCATAATGACCATCCTTACCACAATTACCGCAAATCACATTTGTACGATTACTCCGACATCCACTCTCTATGTGCCCTGTCATACCACACCGATAACATTTTACCCCTTTCTCTTTCTTGCACTCGCTAATTCTATGCCCTACCTCACCACATCCAAAACAAGCACCTAGAGCCCATCTACATTCATTCTTCTTATGACCTTCCTTTCCACACCTATAACACTTTTCATTACGGACACGACTATCTGACATACCTCGATGCGCACTAACACTCCTATCCCTCCAAACCTGATTCCCTTGCCTAAACCCTTCATTTGTCCTTACAGGTATTCCCACATTACTTGCCCTAACACTCCTATCTACTACACTATCAGCTACCCTCATCGGTCCTCTCATAACAGCATCTCTAAAACTAACAAATTCTGGCACACTTTCCTCCATTCCAGTTCTTACACTCACAGATTTACTTTCTTTCATACATCTATCCAACTCGTAATCCTCAACTATCTCTAAAATATCATCCCATGTCAATCTTTCTTTCGTCCACCTCATTTTCTCCTTCCGTTTCAAATTAACAAACTCGGCAACATTCTCGGGTACAGTAGCCAAAAACTTCTTCATCAACTCCTTATTCTCATTTATGCCTTCATCCCCATACTTCTTCCTAGCTAACGTTTCCAACCTACATACGTACATTGATATCGCTTCTCCTGCATTCATCCGTGTTTCATCAAAATCATTCTTACGCTTATACTTAACACTCCCTTTCATACGTTTTACCTGCTCAATTATTCTCTTTTTCACACTTTCATAATCAACGTCCCCTACACTCATTATCACTCCATACATCGTCAACAAATACCCAGTCAAATATTCTCCTAACTCCCTAGCCCAAACTCTTTTACTATCACCATACTTATCCTGACAATACCTCTCATACTCCTTGAAAAAATCATATACATCCCTACTGCTATGCTCATTGAACCTTTCACACCGAGGTACCTCTCTCATAAACTCAGTCTTACACACATCACGTTCATTCTCACTGCTATCATCACTGTCTACTCCCTTGTTACCTTCTTCCTCATTTGAATATAATGAATCCACTTCCACACTTAAATTCCTATCCTTAACCATTCCCTTCTTACCCTTTTTCTTACTTACCACTTTCACCCATTCACGATCGTCCTTGCTATCAGCCTGATACTTTTTCTTCTCTTTCTTCACATCACTTTTACCTTTCCTTTCATCTTTCCTCTCACCTTTCTGTTCATCCTTACTATGCCTAATTCCATTATCTTCAATATCACCATCACTATTACTACTATCACTTTCACTTCCTTTCCCATTATCACCTACCTTAACCTTCTCTTCCACTACCAACCCATTACCCGAAGCTGAGGACACTCCTCCGACTGCACCTTCACCCATTATAGTTTTCATCATCCCCATGACTTGCCCCATCATAGCTTCCAATCGGTTCTCCATCCGTTCCTCATTCTCTTCCATCCTCATCTCAAAACATTCTTCCACTTTCTCTACAGTTCCCTTCAACTCCCTAAGCTCCTTCTGCATCGCCTCATTCTCCCAGTTCAACCTCTCATTCTCTACTAGCAACCTCTCTTTCTCAACTATCAACATCTGCTCCCGTTCTTTATAATGCTGCAATTCCTCCTCCAAAGCCTTTAATTTACCTTCCATTGTCGTTAACCTTAAATCTAAATCCTAAATATAACCTTTGTGAAAGAGTCTGGTTCAATCCCACCTCGACTGTCCCTGTTCGGGCGCCAAAATAATGTGGCAGGATGTTTAAAAAACAAGCCCCACACCCTGAATCACACCTACAGACAATTGTCTCAACAAAACAAACTTTCCCCTTACGTTATCTATACCAGACTCTTTAACAGAAGGTAAAAAAACTAAACATAACCTTAAAACTATATTTCCTTATATTCTAGAATATTTAACGAAAAACACCAGCAACCACACTTATAACTATAATAATCACTTAATACTAAAATAAACTGCAGTCAAAATCTCAAAATAACTAACAAAAACTTAAAAGTAACAAAAAAAACCAACAAACAAAAACACTTTTAACATATAATATAGGTGTGTGGACACCTTCGTCCACACAAGGGCTAACAGTCCTTTCAAGCCCAATGCAACAACTCGGTTGCAACGCCACACTATGGCAACACTGACACTCAGTCAATACAAAATGTATTCATTGATTTAAGACGTGAGCGTAATCATAATCATCATCATCATATTCATCATCATCATCATATCCATCATCATCATCATATTCATCATCAGCATATGTATTAACCAGGTCCAAAAGAAATTCAAAGTCTGGTGATCAATAGGTCTTTCGTTTCAAAGAGCAGTCAAATAGAAATCCTTTATAACAATCCAGGCCATCAACACTATCTTCAGTCAAAACAAAATGTTCTTAAAAGGAATAAGTAATTCCAAGAAGGAATCACAGCCTGAAAATAAAAAAAATAAAACTATTACAAACACTCCTAGCTAACTAAACTATCGCACTATAATAAAAGATAAATAATAAATAGTTCCTATTATTCACAATCACGACAAGCAAAGATAAACAAAACTGTACTTACTGTCAAAATAATCAAAACACTTCCACGCTGGTAAGAAAAATAATAGATATAATCCAGCATTCAATCACACAACTGCTTCAGGACGCAGTCAATCAAAAAAAGCATTCGCTCCGAAACATTCACCACTGTCGTAACCTAACTAAAAACATAAACAAACAATCTCATTTGTACCAACAGTCTTTCCCACTACAAACAATCATTCGCTAAATACCACTTGTTCTTCGGCGCGCACCGCGGACACACACACACACATACACACACACAAACACACACTCTCGCGCGATCTAGCAAAGCTAAAGCAAATGAAATTCTCTCTCTCTCTCTCTCTCTCTCTCTCTCTCTCTCTCTCTCTCTCTCTCTCTCTCTCTGGATTTGGCAAAAAACAAAAATTAAAATAAAACAAAAATAAATCCTCCACAATGCCAGAGATTGTTTAGATCAGGAATAAGAAATTTAATAGACCATAAGTTCCTCTAACAAATTAAGATGAGATTCAGCATTTGACGACAGGCAGTAGAACAATCCTCGAAACAAGGTACAATGAAAGAATTAAAAAAAAACTTCTTCAGAATAGATTGATCACCGAAAATCTTAAAACACTTTCTCAATAAGTAAATTTTTTGTTCAAATTAGCTGTGGAGAATCATACCTGAAATGTTAAAATGAGTCATCCAGAGTTTAAAAACATTATCAATGCTGATATCTGTATGTTGAGGAGCAACTGTCCTTGACCTACTTACAATCATACTTTGAGTTTTATTAGGATTCAACTTCATGCTCCATAATTTGCACCATGGTCTAATTTTAGCTAGTTCTTTATCAAAGGATTCAGCAACCCCAGGTCTACATTCAGGAGATGGAATTGATGGAAAGGGAGTAGCATCATCTGTATATGCAACAAGATTGTTTTCTAGACCAAACCACATGTCATTTGTATATACTGTAGTTTGAAGAGTAATGGGCCAAGAACACTACCTTGTGGAACACCAGATATCACATTCCTATACTCATTATGGTGCCCATCAACAACTCTTTGCGATCTATTGCTTAAAATTCAATAATGATGCTAAGAAAAGACCCACCAACTCCCAACTGTTTGAGTTTGAAAACATGGGCCTCAAGATTAACATGGTCAAAGGCAGCATTAAAATCAAGGTCAACCATACGAACTTCCTGACCACAATCAAGGGATTTCTGTACAGCACTGGAGATTGTAAGAAAGGCATTATTATTATTATTATCACTAGCCAAGCTACAACCCTAGCTGGAAAAGCAAGATGCTATAAGCCCAAGAGCTCCAATAGGGAAAAATAGCCCAGTGAGGAAAGGAAATAAATAAATGATGAGAATAAATTAACAATAAATCATTCTAAAAACAGTAACAACGTCAAAACAGATATGTCCTATATAAACTATTAACAACGTCAAAAACAGATATGTCATATATAAACTATAAAAAGACTCATGTCAGCCTGGTCAACATAAAAACATTTGCTCCAACTTTGAACTTTTGAAGTTATAGTGATTCAACTACCCGATTAGGAAGATCATTCCACAACTTGGTAACATCATACATATATACACCAAGGCACTTCCCCCAATTTTGGGGGGTAGCTGACATCAACAATGAAACAAAAACAAAAAGGGGACCTTTACTCTCTACGTTCCTCGCAGCCTGACAAGGGACTCAACCGAGTTCAGCTGGTACTGCTAGGGTGCCACAGCCCACCCTCCTCCATTATCCACCTCAGATGAAGCTTCATAATGCTGAATCCCCTAATGCTGGTACCTCCGCGGTTATCTAAGACACCGGAGGAAGCAGCAAGGCCTACCGGAACTGCGTCACAATCGCTCGCCATTCATTCCTATTTCTAGCATGCTCTCTTGCCTTTCTCACATCTATCCTCCTATCACCCAGAGCTTTCTTCACTCCATCCATCCACCCAAACCTTGGCCTTCCTCTTGTACTTCTCCCATCAACTCTTGCATTCATCACCTTCCTTAGCAGGCAGCCATTTTCCATTCTCTCAACATGGCCAAACCACCTCAACACATTCATATCCACTCTAGCTGCTAACTCATTTCTTACACCCGTTCTCACCCTCACCACTTCGTTCCTAACCCTATCTACTCGAGATACACCAGCCATACTCCTTAGACACTTCATCTCAAACACATTCAATTTCTGTCTCTCCATCACTTTCATCCCCCACAACTCTGATCCATACATCACAGTTGGTACAATCACTTTCTCATTTAGAACTCTCTTTACATTCATGCCCACCCCTTTATTTTTTACTACTCCCTTAACTGCCCCCAACACTTTGCAACCTTCATTCACTCTCTGACATACATCTGCTTCCACTCCACCATTTGCTGCAACAACAGACCCCAAGTACTTAAACTGATCCACCTCCTCAAGTAACTTTCCATTCAACATGACATTCAACCTTGCACCACCTTCCCTTCTCGCACATCTCATAACCTTACTCTTACCCACGGTAACTCTCAACTTCCTTCTCTCACACACCCTTCCAAATTCTGTCACTAATAGTCCAAGCTTCTCTTCTGTGTCTGCAACCAGTACAGTATCATCCGCAAACAACAACTGATTTACCTCCCATTCATGGTCATTCTCGTCTACCAGTTTTAATCCTCGTCCAAGCACTTGAGCATTCACCTCTCTCACCACTCCATCAACATACAAGTTAAACAACCACAGCGACATCACGCATCCCTGTCTCAGCCCCACTCTCACTGGAAACCAATCACTCACTTCATTTCCTATCCTAACACATGCTTTACTACCTTTGTAGAAACTTTTCACTGCTTGGTAACAGCTGGAATAAAACTTCTAGAATACTGTGTAGTATTGAGCCTCAAGATGGAGAAGGCCTGGCTATTAGAATTAACTGCCTGCCTAGTATTACGAACAGGATAGAATTGTCCAGGGAGATCTGAATGTAAAGGATGGTCAGAGTTATGAAAAATCTTATGCAACATGCATAATGAACTAATTGAACGACGGTGCTAAAGATTAATATCTAGATCAGGAATAAGAAATTTAATAGACCGTAAGTTTCTGTCCAAAAAAATAGGATGAGAATCAGCGGCTGAACACCAGACAGGAGAACAATACTCAAAACAAGGTACCATGAAAGAATTAAAACACTTCTTCAGAATAGATTGATCATCTCGTGCTCCAAGCCTTTACGAAAGTCAAATTGCAAATTAGGTAACAGATGATTACCTCCAGCAAACCTATTAAGATGTTTTGCCAAAAGATGTTCTAAAACTTAGGTAATATGGGGTTTTGGATTTTAGGCGGTAATCAGTTGGACTTAAGCTACCACAAACACATTTACATGGTAGAGTAATATTACCATTTCCCCAACAGGTGCTAAAAGCTCCTCTTGCTAACTTTCACTAAATACCATGTAACTTTGGAGCTGAATTGTATGAACTGAAGTATTCTATGAAAAGGTTTAATATATTTGCATACTCGAGATTTTGCCAAGCTTAAACTATTCTTTGATACTAATAGTTGTGTTTGTTGAAAAGAGTTTTTACCTTTACAACTCGTTTTATAAGTTTGTCTAGATAGTATATGTTCTTTCAGTGTATAGTACATTAATTGATATGCATTGCTTAACGAAAAAATGATAAGTGCCCTGTATGTTTTAAAAAATTTAACCCTTGAAATTCTCAAACAAGAAAATTTTCTTTCCTTGTACTGTAGTAACTGTTTGTTCTTTTTTTGTTATCCTTCAAATCATGTATAATCTTATTATATTCATCTCTTTTTGGATCAACGAATCCTATGTAACTTTGTTATTTAAGATCATTGTGGTTCCTTGACTGCAGTTTTATTTTTTTATTTTTCACATTTTTTCAGGTATACGCCATGACTTTTTGAGAAAAGCATACAACACACTCCAGTCAGAAGTACAGAAAATTTTGAAATTAAATGCATATTCTGAAGTTAATCTGACAAGACTGTTTGGAAACCTTTTAGTCAAGTCACAAACTCGGTGTTCATGAAGGAACATTTAATTGGTTGTCAGTGCAAAGTATCAATTGTTGAAACTAATGAATTAATATTTAATAGTTATGACAATTCAAAAGAAAATTGAAGTATTTATTCTTTGAGCACTAGTTTTTCATTTGGTTTAACTATGTGAAGTGTTTTATAAGTGCATTATGGTCTGATGATTACTTATTGCCTTACATAAAAAAGCAGTCACCCGTTTGCATGTCATTTTAGTTCACAAATAAATGTTTTCTAAAGAATATAATGCACTAATACCTCTTCCCAAGATGGTAGTTCAAAGTATTAGAACTGTAATGTATATAGTATTAACACAGGACTATAAATTAAGGTCTCAGAAAGAGAAATTGTAATTAGGCTTGTTTGTATTATGGGAATCTTTATACGGCATTTGTACTAAATATGAAAAGATTTTTGTGCAATCTATTTTTTATTAAAATAGATTATATACATATATATATTAAATGTAAATACAAGGACAAACGTTAAGCTATGTTATTATCCATTTCCACTGCTTATATTCACTATTCAATTATACTAAGGGAGTGTTGAGGGAGCAGTATTATCGACATGGAAATTTTAATAACTATTTTTTATAAAATAACTTGGGCACATTCAAGATTATTTCAGAAAAAAAAAGTTGTAATAATGATTCCATATATCTTGAATTTTCCAATATTAAGGCAAGACAGCGTGTTTTATTTACAGTAGGGTATTAGTATAAAATGCATTCTTAGAAGTAATAGAGGTATAGATCAAATAATTCATATGATTTTTTTTTATATAGAAAAAGGATTATTTCAATAATGTCCTTGCTCATCGTAACATAAATAACACTTGAAACCACCTCTCTACCATCGAATCAGCTGACACAATTGGTTTCCTTCATCATGTTGTTAGTCACTTGATTGAAACTGTTTGAAAATATATCTAAATATCATGTTTATTTGAATATAACCCCTCTTTCATAATGCTGAGTTCCACATTGGCTATGACAGAGGCGCAGTGTTATAAAACTAAATTTTTTTTATGAATGTGACCTTCAGGTCATATTGCTTAAAATTTTGAAGCATGAGCTTTTGGTATTTGTTTACAAGAGCACGCTCTCCATTTGCTCCAAAATTACCCAATCCTGCAGCTCTCCTCTTTTTGTACAGTAATTAGGCTAGTAGGTTCTTTAAATGCTTGAGAAGAAAAACAAAATAGCAAGATATGTTGCGCAAGGGGGGAGGGGTTGGTGGAGGAGGTTCTAAACGACCTGGAGCTGACGTCGTCAACATAGTCAATCAAAAGAGAAGTTCGTGGCGTCAGCGGACATTTGGTATATATTCAAACTATATACTAAATTGAAATTGGATCCATTACTCAAAAGTGTCACTATTTGTGAATTGTATATTTTATTTGGTAAATACTTGACAATAAATCTAATTTTTTTTAAACAAACTTTTTATGAGAATGACTATTTTTGCAGCATATGACTTTTCGTTGGCTGGAAATTGGCAGGCATCCTTAGGCGGTGCTCAATAGATGGCGTTAGTATAGCAAAACATCGTCTGGGAAAATTAGTCATTCTCGAAATAGTTTCTTTAAAAAAAACACTTTAATAAGATTTATAATCAAATATTTACCAAATATAAAATATACATTTCACAAGTACAGTAGTGACACTTTTGAGTAATTACTCCATGTTAAATTTAATACATATTTTTAATATATACCAAATGTGCGCTGACGTCATAAACTTCTCTTTGATTGACTATGTTGACGATGTCGGTTCCAGGTCGTTTAGTACCTCCTTAACCAACCCCTCCCCCTCCCCCCTTGTGCAGGATCTTGGTATTTTAGCTTTCCCAGCATTTAGAGAACCTCCTAATTACTGTAAACAAAGAGGAAAGCTGCAGGACTGCATAATTTTGGTGTAAATGGAGAGCATGCTCTTGTAAACAAATACCGAGCTTTTTTACTTCAAATAATTAAGTGAATTAATCCTTTCATAACCTATACCCTCCCCTCCTGGAATCACCAGATGCCTGTTCTCTAGGTGGACTCTACTACTGGTGGTCAAGGATCTCGTCCCACCTCTGGTTTCCCCTGCTATCTAGTGCATTCCTACTTGAATACAAATGTTTGTCCCTTAGTATGAATACGTTTTTAGCTTGGCTAGAACTCTGCAGTTGAAATTCATAACGTGGTGTCGGTAGTTACTAGCAGAGAAACCTAGCCCCCAGCCAGCACACCGAGGAGCCATTTTGTTTTCAGTCGCCCAAGAGTGCAAACCTACTGCTGGTGCCAACCAACTATCAGTTTTAATCTTTTACATTTTTATTTTTAGGTAATTGTCAATTTGTTGTATGTGAGGAAGAAGAAAGGTTTTATAGTTTTCCAGAGAACTGTAGCTGACTGACAGTATCTGTGTAACCAGCTGATATACACTTCTTGTTTCTGCTTATCAGCATTACTATTGTTTTTTATTCCATCTCGAGTGCGGACTAGTGACAACGATGTCGTCATAACTGAGGAATTTGGACGTCATTGCACACTGTTGATAGAACTTCAAGTTACACCACCTCTGCCACACTTGTCTTTTGACGATGCCATAGGAAGCAAATTGCTTCCCCCATCTTTTCTTCTTTATTGATGAATCACTCCAATAAGACCGATGGATTGGAGTTGCACATATGTGACTCCCACTGTTTCTCACCCCGTGGGAGATACAGTGTTGCCCAAGAGTCCCAGTATAAGACGAGATAACATGCTATACATAGGCATGCAACCATGCTTTCTCGTTCCCTTATCTGTTCTCACTTGTTACTATGCACGCCCCCTCATCTGTTCACTCGTGCATTCCTGTAAGAAGACTGCCACCCCTGTTCGCGCATACCCATAATAGCTCTCTACTATGCGTGTACTCCTAGAGCAACATGCCTTAGTGTGCTCTCATTTGTTCACACACATCCGCATCTTCTCTTGTGTGGTCCTCCAGAAGCAAATCCTCATCTGCTCTTGCTTACCTGCCAACAATATGTTCTATGTGCAGCCCAATCTGCTCGCTTGCTCAATCTCCTGTCTTCGCTTGTTTCTGATTGCATTTGTTGCCCTCATATATCCGTGCCTTTTAAAGCACCCTCAGCTGTTAGTGTGCTCCCTTCTACAGCAATGCCCCCTCACCTGACTTCCTAAAAAGCTGCACTCTCCCTCTTCTGAGAGCTCACATTTGCTCTCCAATAAGGTAAATAAACTTAGAGTTCTATATTCGCCAGAGCATTTAATAGAGAATCCATACCAGGAATATTCCTTCCTCAAGAATAGGTATCAATATGCAATAAAGGTGCTTACATACAAGCTTCTTAAAAAAAAAAAAAAAAAAAAAAAAAAAAAAAAATTCCTGCTCTACCAGTAGGAAGGGCATTGCCCTTCTCTCCTTTTCCTACACAGCCCTCTCTGGCTCTTGGGAGAGAGAAGGAAAAGCTGTGTATGGAGAATTGTCTTTTCGGGAACAGACATCAGTACAAGTTGTTTTGCAACATTGGTAAATTAAATTTCAAATGCAGTACCCTCAACCAAATGCTGCTACTTCACTAAATGTTGAAAGATTTTGTCTAAGTAGGACCAATCAACATACTCTACTATGTTATTATAAATGTTATTTCTTCCATCCTTAACACTACCTTTGAAATTATCAAAATATCAGAGAAAGGGAAGATATCAGTTGCTGAGATTGTACCAAAACTCGATGTTTACATTTTGTCAGATGGACTATTAGATAAAAGTTGATTTCATTGTTGATATCGATTTTTTTCCTCAAATAGGTTATGTAGTGAATTCTTGTAGATTACGAGTGGATTTTATATAATTTATGGCAGAATCACTGTACAGTTTTCAATTCCCCATAGTTCCAGGTTCCAAGTTAATAGGTAGGCTAACAATTATCCAGATACTGGGAAAGTGGTTATGGCATTCAAGCACTTACCCGCGCTAGTCCTTTTATTTTCCAACAGACACACAAATATGCTGAACTTAAGACAACTTTATTCTTACAAGTACAGGGCACTTAAAATGTTACAAATACTGGTAGGGGCAGTAGGCATTTTCAACTCAAATTTGTTAAAACCGTCAACGACTGCAAATAACCTGCAGCTCGAACTTCTAAGATTTTCTGTTTAAATTTTATAAATATTAACGTTTAAAAAATCATACATTCATAATCAATTCCATGAAATTAAATCATAAAAAATAAACAATTTCAAGCAAGATCAAAAATTTTCTTTCCCTTTAACATTTTCATAATTTTGTTTGTAAATTTAACTGAAACTATGAATTCTCTACATGCCCCCACCAAGCTTTTAAAAATTTACAATAATATTTGGGAAAGCTGGCAGGAAATAGATGGCAACATTCAATGTATACATAAAAATTGAGCTTTAACAAATTTCAATAAAATATCAGAGAAATTTCCAGTAACATTTAGGAAGCTAACAGTAAATAAATGGTAACATTCAATTGATACATAGAAATTGAACATTAAAAAAATTTCAATAGGCAGAGAAATTTTCAATATCATTTAGGAAAGCTAACAGTAAATCAGTTGTAACGTACAATATATACATTCAACTTGTGTATTAAACAAATCTCTATAAACAATCAGACACTATGTTTTCCTTTCTTGATGTGTAATTTATTTCATAGTCATAATTATTCAATATGAGCTCCCACCTTCTCAACTTATCTTTCGATTGGGAATGTTTATTGATATAAGCAAGAGGTTGGTGATCAGTTTCTAATACAAAATGTTGACCTAACAAATAAACATGAAATTTTGACCTAACAAATAAATATGAAATTTTGCAATTGCCCAAATGATACAAAATGTTTCTTATTCCAGGTAGCTATATCTCATCTGAGTATCATTCAATTTCTTTGAAATACACTGAATGAGTAGAACAGAGCCATCAATCTCTAGTCTTTGACCTAATATGGCTCCAATGGTGTACGAAGATCCATCCGTTTGAACAATGTATCACGATGAGGGGTTAACGTGATACAATTTAATATCACTACTTAGGCTAATTTCAGGCTATCGAAGCATTTCATTAAGTGCTCGTTCCAAACTGATTTATTTTGAGAGTTGTTCTTGACCATACCATACAACTGACAGGTTATATCAGCAAAATTGCACTGGTTCTATGATAATTACATAAGCCAAGGAGTGATTGGAGTCTCTTCTTTGACTCAAGTAAATGAAAATCTAGGATGGAGTGACTTTTCTCAAACTGGGGAGAAATGTAGTTTTCACTCAGGGTGTGACCTAAAAAGTCAATTTCTTCAGTACGAAAATAAGACTTCTTTAAATTTACTTAAAGATTAGTAGACCTCAACATTTTAAACACATACTCTAGACACTTCAGGTGCTCAAAAATTTTTTGTAGCAATGAAAATGTCATCTAAAAATGTGAAAATGTTAGGGTGATCAAGGAAGAGAACTCTCATAAGTCTAGAAAATTCAGCTGGTCCATTTGATATTCAAAATGGTAATACTTTAAACTGGAATAATCCAAATTTATTTATGAATGCAGTGTATTTATGACTCTCTTGACAAGGGAATCTGATAAAACATTTTTCAAATCACTTACAGAATAGAACTTGCATTTAGGGATACAAGCAAAGATTGACCGAGTGTTACTAATAGGTTCTCTATCTTTGACCAATTTACTATTGAAAGATATATAGTCAATGACTATTCTTATCTCCTCCTTGTGCTTTTTAGGAATGATAATGCAGGGATTGGAATAATCAGAGTTACTGTGTTCAATGAGATTATTTTCAATCATTTTGAAGCTCTCAGTTTTTAATTCATCTTTATATGTTTGTGGTAGAGTAAGCATTTTTTAGAGTGGAATCATTCAATTGAATAGAGTGAGTCAAAATATCAGTACAGTAGTAGTGGGCCAAGAGGTAGAAAATATATCTGAAAGCTACATTGTCAAGCAAGCTATCCACCTCTACTTGTACAGAAGTGTTTTCACAATGCTTCAACACTTTTATTCTCTCAGCAGAATTAAATATGAGCATATAGCTAATACTATTGATCATATTACTACACAATGCAGAATTATCACCATCAGCATCTTCATCTGGTGCATTATTTAAATTAGGTAGAAAAAGAATATTGTCATTTGAGTTAGAATTATATTGAGAATGTTCATTATACAATTTTAAGCGATCAGTGGGATATGATCTGATTTGACCATTAATTTAAATTGAGTAATTTTCATCAGATGAACATCCAACAGCATCGTAAGGTCCATGCCATCTTAGTTTCACTTTAGATTTTTTAGTTGGCAAAGTTTTCATGAGAACTTTATCCCCAATGTCAAGTTTACTAGCTTTAGACTGAGGATCAAGTTAAGCTTTGTTAGCTAATTGAGAATCGACTGCATTAGAATGTGCTTGATGTCTGTCATCTTCTTTAATCTTATTTTATCTAAGTTTTACAACAAACTCTTCAACATTTACTTTATCCAAAATAGGAGAGTACACTTTTGAATTCAAATCTTCAACTTGATAGCTATTTACTAGATCATAAAGCGAAACCTAGTACTCAATCTACCTGTATTATTATAAGTGAACAAGAGCTTATTAACTAAATCATCCCATGATTTAGCATCATCTAAACAGGAATGTTTAGTCATATCCAAGAAGGTTCCATTAAATCTTTCACAAATCTCATTAGATTAAGGATGTTTAGGGGATGTACTAATCAAATTGATGGCATGTTCCTTACAGTTATCTTTGAATAAGTTACTCAGAAACTAATGTCCATTATCAGTTGTATTTGCTTTGGAAATCCATATTTATAAGAATGAAAATTGCCTACCTTCACTAGACATTCTTCAGCTGTTAGAATTTTAACTAGGATGGCATTTGTAAAACATGTAGCAACATCAACAATGGTGAGTAAATAAGTGTTTCCAGAATAACTAGTCTGAAAATGTGTAACAAAGTCAATAGAAATATGAGCAAATAATAATTCAATCAAATCTAAAGGATCAGGTTTATGGAATCTAGTTGTGTCACACTGACATACATCACATCTGTTCACATAATCTTGTATTTCGTTAAACATAGGGAAATAAAAGTTTCTACTTATACTTTTAGCCACTGCCGTATAACTTAAATTTACACTGTTATGATAATGTTTCAGAAAATAGTAAATCAGATTCTTCGGTACATAAATTGCATATGGAAAAAGATCACATTTATGAACTTTGCATATTAAATCATTGTACATTACTAACTCAACTTGGGGGAGAAATAAACATGGATTCATTACACTCCAGTAAATTAGAAATTTTTCTGCATTCAATGTCTATTTTGACTCAATTTTATAAAAATTTAAAGTGATTGCCTTAGGCAAGGAACTAGATAGGGCAAAATTTGTACTCTTGAGGGTATCTGCTATCGTTGATGGTTCTTGGATCTTCACCTATATCTGATGCTGAAAGGTTAGGAATAAAGACGTCACCTGATGCAGAAGGGGTAGGAATAGAGACGTCACCTGCTATATCTGATGCAGAAGGGGTATGAGAATTATTCTCAGTAGGTACCTTAAACGGTTGCGGTTGAGCAGGAACTGAAGTTTTATCACTCATTGTAAGATGTATTACTGTGACAGTAGCATCATGAGGGTCAAGAAGAAACTTACTTACTTTTACTTTGATGGCTGCTTTTCCGGTCCCATACAGCAAGGGAACCCCACTCTCTACAGGACCTCCACTGTCGTTTTACCTTGTTCGTTCAGAGTATTTGACGTTTCATATCGCGTAATAAGAAAGTCTTCAGTTTCCTCTTGAAAGCCTTAGTGTCTTCAATCATTTGAATGTTTCGTGAGAGCTTGATCAATTGCAGAAAGGATAGCATCTTGCTTGAGATTTTTCACAGATACACCGTCAATGACGCCATTGAGAGTTTGTGCCTGTTCGTACATTCACCACAGGGTATGTTTCAGTATAAATTTAATTTTTCAAAGATGATAGTCATCTTTCTTCCAGTCTCTGTACCCTTTGGGCAAAATTTAGTAATTATTGTTGAAATACTAGCTCCAGTATCTAATAAGATATCAGAATTATGTTTATTATTAATGTTTCCTTTTACGATGAATTCAACATCATCTCTGTAAGGTTCACGTCTGATGCAAAACGTACAATTTATATTCTTGGTTTTGGGCTGTTTCTCAGGATATTTGATCCAACAATATTCCTTCTTATGTCCAGTTTTTGAGCAATGAAGACACTTTTCACTTGAAGCTTCACTTCTAACTGAAAGTTTGGTTTCCTGGCTCTTGTTTCTATAACTTGAATTTCAAGAATGATTGGGGTCCTGTGAAGAATTGAATGCCTGATTATCAGTTTTGCCCTTGTAATCTGTGAAGTAGCTACCTATGGTGCAATTTCTACCACAGCCAAACCTCTTGACACGAAAGAATCTGCTTACAAAATTTTCACTCTGCAAAACGAGATGCGAAGAATTTTATGACTCACATCACGAAAAAATTTTTGGACAAGGAAAGGAGGTAAGGTGCGAGCTGCCAGCCCGTAAACTCCCGCGCTCCCATTGGTTATTTCCTTACTAAAATGCTGCTTACCACCATAAAATACTGCTTTCCTATTGGTCAGCATCTACAGTACTGTAACCCATCATGAAACTACCCACTGGCGTTCCTATTTCTTTTCGTTTCGGAAGCGGTATCATACGCAACGACTTAGTTTTTGTGATTTCACTTTTGTAATTATTGTACTGTATTGTGTGTGATATTACGTTAGTTTATTAGCCATCGGTCCCAAGAAAGTTGCTGATGTCCAAGGAAAGAAGAGGATGATGCTTTTTATGGAGACAGATGGAAATAATAAATACGAGGCTGGCATGCAGTTAAGTAGGATCGCGAAAGAATATGGCTGGCAGGCAGAAGCAAGCTTCTTTGAGCAATTTTTTTAAAAAGAGGCCTTCGGTGCAAGAAAAGTGGCGGTGATGAAGAAAGTATGTAATTGAATTTAGAAAATAGAAAACGTAAAGTTAAAAAAAAAAGAAGCAAGATTAGAAAAAGGCAAAAAAAAAATAAATTGGATTATAAGTTTATCGTAAAGTTAAGTGTTAATATTTCCTAAAATAAGGTGTTAATGTTTTTTTTTTCATTTATAAGTCTCTCTTTGTAAAGTTGAGTGTTTACATTTTCTGCCACTTGTTAACATTTTCCGTTGTCATCCTCCTATACCACCCCGCACTTTGCTCTTGGACATCGCCGCACTCCAAAGGTAGGGTTCAACATTTTTGTTATTGTACTTTCACTGTTTGCTCTAATTATACATTTCTTTTACTGGTTACCAACGGCTAAATTATTATTGAATGATTCAAGTAAAGTACTTGTCATACATTTAGTACTGTTTAGTGGTGAGTATCCTTTTTATAATAATTTAATGTAGTGTTTTTGTAGGTAGTAGAGCAAATCAGGCTCTTTACATGTTAAAGGCGACTCACGAGATGAAAAAATCACGTTACGAAAGCCTTTATGGAACCAATTATTTTGTTATGAGGCATTACTGTACTTCCAAACCGAGTTCATGAGGATGATACTCGTTAGATTATTTGGATATTTGCAAACGAATTAATTCCCTTTGCAATTCCTTTAAGAAATAACAGCCAAGTAGCTAATTCTTCCAAAGCAAGTGATATAAGGGTAACATTGCATTAAGTTATAGCATATTTTCTTTGATCAAAAATATGTGTAAAGAAATCTTGCCACAAAATTAAGATTAACTGTCTTGAATGGAATATCGATGGCTGTGCACTTTACCTTTATCAAAGCTCTCTTCTTATGCAATGAAAATTGCTCAGCCTTACTAAGAGTATCATCGTATGGGTGAAAATAACTTGCTGGCAGGAAAATTACCAAGATATTTATTTTTTTTTTTCTCGTCCACATTTGTATTGTTCAGCTTTCTTTCTAAGCGATCAAAAAATTCATTCATAAATTCAGTCTTCTCATCAATTTATTATTATTATTGATAATTATTATTATTTCTTATTATTAATAATTGTTACTATTTTTCATAATTATTATGACTAAAATTATTATTGCTATTAATAATTATTATGATAATACTTATTATTTATATTATTATTATTATTATCATTGATTATAAGTAATAATAATAATGAAAATGATAATGATAATAACAACAATTAATAATAATAATAATAGAATAAATAGTAATAGTAATAATAATTATTAATAATGATAATAATAAATATTGTTAAAAATAATGATTACTAATGATAATAATAAGTAATAATGATTAATAATGATAATAATAAGTAATAATGGTTAATAATGATGATAATTGATAATAATAATATCAATAATTATTATCATTAATAATAATTAAAATAATAGTAATTATTATAATTATGATAATTAAGTTAATAATGATAATGAAAATAATAGGCTAGTAATATTACTAATAATTATTAACATTAATTAATAATTCTTATTATTATTAAGAAAAATAAATAATTATTGATAATTGTGATATTTGATAACAGTAATAATTAAAATAGATATTTATTATTAATAATATTAAGAATAATCACAATAATAATAACTCTTATTAATAGTGATGATGGTTAATAATAATCATCATTTTTGATAAAAATGATTATTAATAAGAAAGATAATTGTTAATAATGATTAATAATAAAAATAGTTATCAATAAAAAATATTTGATAATAATAATAAATAACAATTATTCATTATAATATCGATAATAATAAATAATCATTATTAATTATAATAACAGTAACTATTAATGATTATTGTTAATGATCATAACAATTGTCAATAATAATGATAATAATAATAATAAAGATAGTAATTGTCAATAATAATAATCATTAATAATGATGATGATGATAATTTTTTAAATTAATATTATTTATTGATGATAATGATTAATAAAAATTGTCAATAGTAATTAATTATTATTAATGATGATAATAATTATTATTGATGATGATAATAATTATTAATATTAATTAGCAATACGAGTGGTAATAATAATAGGCCTAATTATAATAAAAAATTATAATGATAATAATTATAGTAATAATAATTAATATTAACATTGAATAATAATAATAATGAAAATTAATAGTAATATTATTATTAACAATGATGGTGATAATAATTCTTATAATAATGATTGATAATTAATAATAATAGAATAATTATTTTTATTAATAATGATAATAATAAGAATAATTTTTATGATAATAATTATTACTATAATAATATTTATCAATAATGATAATAATAATTATTAGTAATGATAATAATAATGATTAATAATAATAGTAACAATAGTAATTGCTAATAATGATTATTATTAATAATAATTATTATTAATAAATAATAATTATAATTGATAATGATTATTAATAATTATTAAAAAGAATAATTAATGATAATTATCATCTTAGTTTTAGTAATAATGATAATCATTATTAATAATGATAATTGATAACAGTAATTATAGATAATTGATAATAATAATTATTGATAATGATAATTAATAATGATAATAGTAATAATAAATATTTATTATGAATAATTAATAATATTTATAATTGAAGTATATTTAGATGGAAACGAAACTCAGATATATCCTTCCTGAATGACTTTATTTTTAAGACTAACTTATAATGATATACAGTTTAAAAGAAGACAAGATAGTTAACAGGGTAGTTATGCTTAATGAGTAGTAAGTATCTGTAAACACAAATATAACCTCTTGTAATAGGTAGTTATCAACATAAATACATAACACCTTTTCCCCTCGCGAAAAAGGATGAAAGATTAAAGCAAATAAAAGGATAAACAATCAATAATTAAATGGTGGCATAGCTTCGAATAAATAATACAAAACATGCATAATATTATTAATCATTTTACATTCTAAAATAATCAGGTGGTCTACTTTGTCTGCTAGACCTTCGAAGTTTTGGTAATTCAGATATCGATCCATCAGGTGAGTCATCAGAAGGTTTACCATTTTCATTTCCCGATAATTTTTCTGCAGCTGCCGCTTCCTTTTCTTCTACATTTGGGATTTCATTCTTCTCTGCACCTGCAACTTCATCACCTAACTCTTCACGAGTATTTATGAACTCTTTTGGTAATGGCGGGTCTGGATAGCTGATCAACTCTGAAAAATCACGTGCTAAGAGTTCATTTTTGCTATCTTGAGAATCATTGGAGATCAGTCTCATTTGATCAATATGCCTCTTCCATACTAAGTTACCGTCCACTTGTACATTGTATGTACATGGACCCAATTTAAGAACCACAACTCCTCGAATCCATATGCCCTTCTTGGTATTTTGACGATAATCCCGAACCAGTACCACGTCCCCTATATCGAGTTCCCTCATTGGTTTCTCGTTCTCTGATGCTTTTCTTTCAATTCTCTGAGATGCATCTGGGTGTATTAAATCAAGGCGAGTGCGCAACTGCCGACCCATGAGCTCTGCAGGCGTGCGCTTTGTTGTACAGTGAGGGGTAGTTCGGTAAGTCAGTAGAAATTGACACAACTTGGTATTTAAAGATGTATTACACGATTGCAATGTTCTCATCGCCCTTTTCATTCCTTGTTTGAATGTTCTTACTGTATTTTCGGCCTGCCCATTACTGCTTGGGTGATAAGCGGGTATCAGTATATGCTTTACACCATTCTGGGTCATGAACTCTTTAAATTCCTCAGCCACAAACTGTCTTCCATTATCAGACACGAGCTCTACACAAACCCCATGCTGAGCAAATACCCGCCGCATGATCTCGATGGTATTCATAGTTGTAATTGATTTCATTGGGTGTACTTCTGGCCATTTTGAAAATGCGTCAATCATAATGAGGTACATTTGTCCCAGGAATGGTCCTGCGAAATCAACATGTACTCTTTTCCACGGACCGGAAGGCCATTTCCACGGATTACCCTCAGCACGAGTCGGCATTGGCTGAGTAGCCTGACAAGCCGAGCACCCTTGCACAGTGTTTTCAATATCTTGATCGATATTCGGCCACCACACATGCAAGCGAGCTAATCCCTTCATCCTAACAATCCCCGGATGACCACCCTGTAGCTCTTCTAAGATTTGAGTTCTATATCTAGACGGTATTACCACCCTGGCACCCCATAGAAGACATCCCTCTTCGATTGAAAACTCACGCTGACGGCTATGGAAGGGTTTCAGTTCCTGTGCAACGTCCTCAGAGTCTGGCCATCCATTTCTTGTGTAATATAAAGCTCTAGCCAGTACAGCATGATGCAAAGTTTCCCTTGCAACAGATTTTGCAGTTACAGGAAGAGAGTTCACCTGGTGCCTGTTAAATGCAGTTGCTTCTTGTGTCCAGTTTACAAGCTTATCTGATGCATCGGAGTCACAATCTGGTAAAGGCAACCGTGAGAGTGCATCAGCATTTCCATTGTCACTTGAACGACGTAATTCAATGTCATAATCATAAGCTGCTAACTGTATAGCCCAGCGTTGTATTCTTGCAGCTGCAAGGACTGGAATGCCCTTCCTGGGTCCCAGAATGTATGACAGTGGTTTGTTATCTGTAATAAGGGTGAATTTACGACCATATAAATATTGATGAAACTTCCGTAGTCCAAAGATGATTGCCAAACCCTCACGCTCAATTTGGGAATAGTTACGTTCAGTGGGTGTTAACATCCTTGATGCATAAGCAATTGGTCTTTCTCCGTTACTGGTGATATGGGAAAGCACTGCTCCAAGTCCTTTGGGTGATGCACCTACTGCCAACGTCACAGGTTTACTCAAATCATAGTGCACTAATACTCCTGTTTCAGTGGTCAGCATTTTTTTGAACTCGGAAAAAGCTCTTTCACACTCTACTGACCAATGCCATTTTCTGTCTTTATGCAGTAATTCAGTGAGAGGCGCTGCGACTGATGAGAGATTTGGCACATAACGACGGTAATGGTTTACCAGCCCCAGGAAGGATTGCATTTCAGACCTTGATTCTGGCCTTGGTGCATCCGTGACTGCTGCAATGGCATCCTCCGTCATATGGATACCCTCTTCATCCACAATGAAACTCAAATATTTCAAGGAGGGCTTCATAAATTCACATTTCGACAAATTACATTTCAACCCATTGATGTGCAACCGCTCAAGTACCTTTTCAAGATTGTGTAAATGTTCAGCTTCGGTTCTCCCAGTAAGACTAATATCATCTATGTTGCATCCACAAGGTACTCCTTGCAGAACTTTATCCATTAAAGACTGAAAAAGTTGTGGTGCTGCTGAGACACCATATGGTAAACGGGTATATATGTACAAACCAAGTGGTGTGTTGATTGTGACATATTTCCTAGATTCCTCATCTAATTCCACTTGCTGATAAGCTTGTGATAAATCTACCTTTGAGAAAGTTTTTCCACCGTTCAGTCGCTGGTAAAGTTCATCTGGATTTGGCATTGGATGTTCAGGGTTTTCCACATAACGATTTATGGTGACCTTGAAGTCACCACAGATCCTAATAGAACCATTGTCTTTTGAAACTGGCACTATCGGTGCCGCCCACTCACTATATTCAACTTTCTCAATAATTCCTTCCAATTCTAGTCTTTTAAGTTCTGCATTCACAGCATCCCTGATTGCATAAGGAACTGTCCTCGCTTTATAAAAGATTGGTTTTGCATCCTTTCTTACACGAATATGAGCCTTTATATTCTTGGCTGTACCCAGTTTACCATCAAAGACATCACCATATTTCCTTAACAGTTCGTCTAACTTTGAGGTTTTCAGAGTACCAGAATATAAATGATTTACAGCTTACTTTTTCCAGTCAAATTTAGCAAAATGCAGCCAGTCCCTACCGAATAAGGCAGGTCCATTCCCCTGTACCACATACACTGGCACTTCCTCCACTCTGTGTCCATGAACTTCCATAGTTATGTAACACATACCGACAACTTCTATTTTTTCTCCCGTCATGGTTTTCAGCACAATATCACTGGATTGAAGTACTGTTTTTTTCAGATGTTTAACGTAGAACTCTTCACTGATCAGTGACACAGAAGCTCCTGTGTCCAATTCAATATCAATTGGTATCCCATTTAATTTAACTTTCACTATTATCTCTGGAACCTTATTGTGTCTTGCTTTCATTTTCTTAACACAGTATTTCAATGTATGCACCAATTCATCCTGCAGTTTGCACTCTGTAGTTTCTTCTTCCGAGCCGCTGGTCTCCTCCTCTGCCCTGTTGACCGTCGATCGTTTCCTTCCTTGTCTTCCATATTTCAAATTTCGATTGACTGTGCTGTGATTTTCCATTCGGCACATTCTCCGAAGGTGTCCTTTTTTATGACACCCATTACACTCAGTATCCTTATGGAAACAAACATCAGCCTTATGGTTTGTCTTCCCGCAACGATAACACTTGAGAGAAGCTGTCGGCCCAACAACTTTGTTTACCTCCTGAGTTTGACCCTGAATCTTCGTGACGTTTTCATCAGCCATTTCCTGACTTAGCGCAATCGAAAAAGCTTTCTTTAAGTCAAGCTCCTGTTCACTTAATAGTTTCCTCTGTGCTGAGCGGTTGGCCAATCCAATAACAAACATGTGGAGAATTTTTATGTGAATGGCTGAGTGGGAACTTAGTCCAGGAAAGTCTCCCTACGGCAATTACCCAAAGCTCAACAGGGGAGGATAATGAGCACTTACTCTCGGGACACAGACGCCCTGCTAATACTTTACTGCCATAGTTCACTAACCTTTCACTCAAATACAAAAGGAGGTAATTTTACTGTCCAGAGGCCGGAGAACTCCACACGTTAATTCTGAAATAATTTATGGCCTACTCTAGCTTTGTCAGGGCTAGAGTCATCTCACTCTAAGGCTCTGTTTCGATTCCGTCCCAGTGACCCCAGTGAGATGCTGTACAGGTATCTTACGTTAATGCAACTAGAGACAAATAAAAAAAAAAGGGGGGGAACAGTGGAGTATAAAAGTATAAAGTAAAGTTAAATGGGGATCTTCACCTTCAAAGCACTAAGTAAAAGAGCGTACACTCGCTGATACCAACTTACCTGTTTAGAGTAGGTTACTTTCAACACCTTGGGTACTTCTGACCCGTCCCATAGTATAAATTAGCTAAATTCATATAATGTGGTTAAAGATACCAAAATGTGTAATCTATTCCAAATGATTTATTACAGAAAAAGGAATGGAAATAACTCGATGATTTTAACACAACAAATTAAAAATTGGAAAAAAATATCAGTAACTCAATTATAAGTTTACATGTGATAAAATGAATAAGTGAATTTACAACAAAACTTGAAAACGTTAAACGGAATTAACACGTGGATTAAACCTCAGACAGAATAAATAAGTCAAAACATTCTGATCAACAATTTGTGCGGTAGGATGCTGTGAGGTTCCAACATGTGGTCAGTGACCTCAAGCAATTACCAAGATCAAAAAAAATATGAATACATTAATTTCCATGCACGCAGCCCGAAAGATGTAATGCCAAAATAATACCTAAACTTAACTTATGAGAAATTGAAACTTATCTAAAGGGGGAATGGCCATTAGTTAAACTCACAAGATTTTTATATGTTGTGGGCGCCCGTGTCCTAAATGTGGCGGTCTTCAGTTTGCTCACTAGGCCTACAGTACTTAATTTGCAGAGTCAACGGCCCCCTCCAAGCTCTCCAACTAGCCCCCAAGACTGGAACCGACGTGCTGTAGAATTAGCAGTTATGCACTAACACTGGTCATTTGCTTGACCTCTTCTACGACGTATTCTTGGCTAGTTATTATGTAAGGGGACAGGCTAGTGATGGAGAGTGGGAGCACGAGGTTGACATTGGAGCCTGACTGGGCAGCTCCGTTTCGTACCGTGGCCTGTGGCTGTATGTTTGTGAGGTCGAGTTCAGGTCAGCTGCGTCCTCCTTCCCTCCAAAAAAAAAAGCGTATCTTGGTGCGTAGGCCTAGTCTTGAGATGCCAACTCTCATTTAGGACAGGCTCAAAAACCTTGTGCCTTGTGAATTTCATGCAACACACTTATTTAGAATACAAGGAGAAATCTTGCAACTCCAGGGGGCAAAGATAATCCTAATTCTAAACAATTGGCATACAGAATAAAAATGAAACTAAAAGGTAATTTAGCAAGTCGGGCTCACGTGTGTGGACAATCATACCTCCTAGACTAGCAGACTTGAGTTGTAATTAAGAGATTTAAAATACTGTACCTAAACACTTACGGTAGAATAATGTATACAAACAACACAAAAGTATTAATCTTGGGACACTCGCTCAAGAAAGACACATTACTCACATTTTTCCCTGTCGTGACGTCACGAACAATAACAAAGTCTACGTATAAACTATGAAGAAGAAGAGTAGTGAAGAAAATTCTTCACAAAACAAGTCTCTTAAAACTTCCTCTTGAAACGCACCAAACTGACATGTTTCCGCCAATTTCCGTTGCTCCGTTGCATAATCAGTGATGCATTCTCCTGGACGTTGTTTCCTATTGTAAAACTTGAAACGTTCAGCTATCAGGATGGGTTTTGGGTGGAGGTGATTTTTCAAAAGCTCAGTAAGTTCTTGATAAGTCCTTGATGAGGGCTTATTATTAACTTATAATGATATACAGTTTAAAAGAAGACAAGATATTTAACAGGGTAGTTATGCTTAATGAGTAGTAAGTATCTGTAAACACAAATATAACCTCTTGTAATAGGTAGTTATCAACATAAATACATAACAATAATTTTAATAAGATAATTATAAACAATGTTAATAATGATTATAATTAATAATAATGATTATTGATAATAATTTTTAATAAACAATAATACTGATGGTTAATGATAAACCTTAATAATAACAATGATGATTATGATGATTTTTAATAATGACTATAATAATGATAATAATTAATAATGAGAATATTTATAAATAATAGAAATAATAACTACTGATAATAATTAATGATGATGATAATGATAATGAAAATAATAATTATATATCATCATTAATATAATTTGGTGTTAAATATAATAATTAATAATAATAATTATGGTAAAAGTAATGATATAATAAAAGTAATAACAACAACAATAACAATGATTATTATTAATGATGATAATAATAATAATTATGATTAAAAAGAATAAATAATAATGATATAACGATTACTAATGATTATAATAATGATAATATAATCAATAATAATTGTTGATAAAAATAATTCTTAATGACAATAATGATAATAATTATTATCATTAATGATAATCATTATTATATTCAATAATATTTATTGATGATAATATTGATAATAACAATAATAATAATTAATGATAATTTTTATTAATGCCTATATTGATTATAATAATGAATAAAATAATTATTTATAATCAAAATGATAATTAATTTTCACTGAGAATAATTACTTTTTATGATAATGATATTATTGATTATTATAATATATAATAAGAATATTAATAATTATTAATAATGAAAATTATTAATAATAATAGCTATTAATAATGATAAATAATAATTACTAATATCAATAATTATGATAATAATAATGATCAAAATAATGTATAGTAATGATTGATAATAATATGATAGTAACTATTGATAATGATAATTATAATCAATGATAATTATTATTTATGTTAATAATTAATGATAATAATTGTTAATTTTTATTAATTATATATAATGGAAATAATAGTAATAATCAATACTGATAATTATTATTATTGATAATAAAAATTATTAATAATAATTATTATTAATGATAGAAATAATACTATTGATGATGATGATAATAATTATTCAAAATAATAATCATTATTAATCATAATTGATGGCAATAGTAATAGTAGCTAATACTAATTTATAATATTAATAACAATGAATAATAATAATTATTATCAATAATGATAGTTGATAATAATAATTGTAGTTATTGATATTAAAATTTTTAAATAGTAAGTATTAATAATAATAATATTTAAGAATAATTAATAGTAATAATTAATAAACATTAAAAAATTATAATAATTATAATCAATAATGATAATTATGAATATTAATAATAATAATAATAGTAATTAATAATAATTATTAGTTAAATTAATGGCAATAAAAATGCTAATAATGATGATGATGATGATGAAATATTACTACTAATTATAAAAATAGAATAATGATAATAATTGATAAAATTATAATAATAATAATAATAAAAATAATAATAATAATAATAATAATAATAATGCTAAATAATCATAATAATAATGATAATAATATTTAAGAACAATGATAATTATTAATAATTATTTATAATAATGATAATAAGAATGATTAATAATAATGATGAAAATATTAACTATTGATATCAATGATTAATGATAATAATATTAATAATTATTATTATGGATAATGATAATAATAATCATTATTAATCATAATGATTAATAATAATTATAGTACTATCAATAAGGACAATTCATGATAATAATCCTTATTAATTATAATAATAATAATAAATGATGATAATAACAACAACAATAATAATGATATATGATTATCAATAATGATAATTAGTAATAATAATTATCATTAATAATAGTGATAATTGATAATAATGATTAATAATATTGATGATAATGATTGATAATCATAATAATAATGAAAATAATAATCAATAGTAATATGATTAATGATAATAATAATTTTTCTAAATAACTGTTAATAATTATTATTAACGACGAATAATATTAATAATTATTGATTATATTATTAATTGATAATAATGATGATATTGATAAATATCGAGAACGATAATTGATAATTAATAATGATCATTAAAAATAAGTATGATAGATATTATTACTATTATTATAGTTAATTATTAATAGTAATTGTAATAAAAATAATAATTCTTGATAATAAAAATCATTAACAATTATTATCTATAATAATCATAATTATAATAATTATAATAAAATTATAGCTAGTAATTAATATTGTTAATAATAATAATGAAAATGATAATAATAGTTATTAGTAATATTAATCCTAATTATTATAATTAATAAAAATAATATTTTTATTAATAATAATAATTAACAACATAACTATAATGATAATAATAATTATCAATATTAATATTTATTATCATTAATAATAATTAATAATAACAATATTTATTAATAATAATAGATAAGAATAATAATAATTATAATAAAATTATAATTAGTAATTATTATTGTTGATATTGATAATAATAAAAATTATAATAATAGTTATATGTATTATTAATCATAATTATAATTAATAAAAATATTTTTTTATAATAATAATTAACAACATAACAATAATGATAATAATAATTATCAATAATAATGATAATTATTATTATCATTTATTAATAATAATCACTAATAATAATTTTTATTATCATTAATAATAATTTATAATAATAATAATGTTTATTGTTATTAATAATAGATAAAAATAAAAATTATTGATAATATAGATAATTATTATTAATAATAAATAATAATGGTAGTGATGATAACAATAATATTGATAATATTAAAGTAATAATTACCAAAAATAATTGTAAATAATTACAATAAGAACCACCACCACCACCAAAACAACAGCAACAATAATAATAATTGTCAATAATAATAGTTAATAATAATTATTGATATTTTTTATTAATGATAATAATTATTAATAAAAGTTATTGATAATAGAAATAATTGATAATAATGATTAATAATGATGATTATTATTATCATTATTATTATGACTGTTATTACTATTATTATTATTATTATTATTATTATTATTATTATTATTCTTATTCTTATTCTTCTTCTTCTTCTTCTTCTTATTATTATTATTATTATTATTATTATTATTATTATTATTATTATTATTATTATTATTATTATTATTATTATTATTATTATTATTATTATTATTATTATTATAAATAACAATAAAAGGGGAAATAAAAAAAATAATAATAATAGTAGATGATAATAATAATTGTCAATAACAATAATAATTGATATTAGAAATAACAATAGCAACAACAATAATAACAATATAAATAATTCTTAATAATAATTAATATTTTTTTTATAATAATGTTAAATATCAATATTGATATATATATATAATGATAATTATCAATAATAATTATTATTGATGACAATAATTAATAATGATAAAAATGATAATGATAGTTATTATTGTTATTAATTATAATAATAATCAATGATAATAAAATAACAATAATAATTATAATAGTAACATATTTGCTATTGTTTTTGTTTTTATAATAATTTTATTATTTTTAATGATTAATGATAAAAAATAATATTAATTTCAATGATAATAACAAATAAAAATGATAATAATAGGTGATTATGATAATATTTATAAACGATAATAATTGATAATAATAATAATATTAGCAATAATAAGAATAATAGTAATATTATTATAAATAGTAATTATGATTAATAATAATTAGTAATAATAATTATTATCAATAATATTAATCATTATAATATTCGATAATATTCATAATAATTATAATAAAGATGATGATTATTATTGAAAATGATATTATCTTATTAGTTATATTTGATAATAATAATAATTATAATGATAATGGTTTTTATTAATAATGATAATAATAATTATAATTGATAATAATGATAATAATGATTATTATTAATAATCAATAATAATTATTAATAAAAATGATAACAATTGGTAATATTCATGATTAAAATATTAATTATTTTCATTATCATTGTTATTATTATTATTAATGATAACAATAATAACCTTTATTATTGATAAATATAATGATTAATAAAAACAATATTAATAATATTGATGATTAATAATAATAATCATTATTGTTATCATTATTATTATTTTTAAAAAGGATAATTTTTAATATTGATAATTATTAATCATACCAATCAATAATATTAATGATTGATGATAATAATGATTAAAAATCGTAATTATTATAATTAATAATATTTATTAACAATTACAACAACAACCACCACAACAACAATAATGATTAATAATAATAAGGAAAATCAAGAAAAAAAAACAATACTAATAATAATTATTGATGTTAATGATTATTGATAACAATAATAATTATTAATTAAAATAGTTATTATTTTTAATGATAATAATAAACAATATAATGATAATTATTATTATTTTAATTAGTGATAATGATAATTATTATTATTAATATTCCTATTAATAGATAAAAAGAATAAAGTTATTAATTAATGATGATAATAAATAATAATAATGATAAATATTAATGATAACTTAATAAAAATAATGATGATAATAAAAATAATATTAATAATTGTCAAAAGTAGCAATAATCAATATTGAAAACAACAACAACTATAATAACAGTAGTAATTATTATTATTATTGAAGATAATTAAAATTATACTTATGATAAATATAATTTTTATGTTAATATTAAATTTATGTTAATAATGAATAATAATTATTTTATTTCATAATAATTATTAACAATAATAATAATAATTATTGAAGATGATAATAATTATTATTTATTAATAATAATAATTAACAATACCAATTATAAAAATAATAAAAATAATAATGATAACAATAAGGAAAATAATAATAACATTAGTAATAATAATAATAATAATAATAATAATAATAATAATAATAATAATAATGATAATAATAATTCTTGATAAAAATAGTAATAAAAAATAAGTATTATCAGTAATCATCACAATAAATGATAATTATTATTAATTATAATTAGTAATAATAGTAATATTTATTATTATCAACAAAAATGATAATAATTCATTATTAGTATTAATAATCTTAATTATAATTACAGAAAATAACTTTTATTAATTACCAATGGTAATGATAATAAAAATTGTAATGATTATTTTTAATAATAAAAATAATTACCATTAATAATAATAATAACAATTATTAATAATACTAATTAATAATACAAATAATTATAAATAATAATGATTAGCAATAACAATTATTATTGATAATAATACTTATTATTATTATTGTTAATGATAATAATTTGATTATAGTTGTTATTACTTTTGTAATATTATTATCATTAATAGATAAGAAGAATAATATTGAGAATTTGTAACATTAATGATAATAATGATAATCATGAAAATAATGATAGGCTCATAATAACAATAATGATAATTATGATGAAAATTATAATGATAATAGTGATAATTGTCAATAATAATGATAAATAATTAGAACAAAAACCATCACCACCACCCCTAAAACAACAACAACAACTATGATAATAATAATAATAATAATAATAATAATAATAATAATAATAATAATAATAATAATGATTATCAGTAATAATAAATAATACTGATAATAATAATTCTTTATATCACTATCAATTATGGATAATAATGATTAATAATAATAATGATGATAATTATAATTGATAATAATAAGAAAAATGTTAATAATTAATAATAATAAGAATAATTTTAATAATTAATAATTATAAAAACTACTATTATTAACGAAATTATAGTTTTTTATAACAATTAATATCACTATTAATAATAACTATTGATAATAATGATTATTAATAATTATAATAATATAATAATAATGATATCAATACTATTTATTATAATAATAATAATAATAATAATAATAATAATAATAATAATAATAATAATAATAATAATAATAATAATAGAGAAAATATCAACAACAACAGCAAAAATAATAATTGTGGCTATCAATAATAATAATAATAATAATAATAATAATAATAATAATAATAATAATAATAATAATTCTTTATATTGATAAAAAATAATTATTTATAATTATATATGATTATGATTATTATCAATAATAATAATCATTATTAACAATAAATAATAATGATAATGATCGTAATTATTATTAATTATAATAATAATTAATGATAACAATATCAAAACAACAACAATAATAATAATGATAATAATAATAATAATGATAATAATAATTATAATAATAATAATAATAATAATAGTAATAATATTAATAATAATAATTATAGTTATTGTAATAATAATAATAATAATAATAATAATAATAATAATAATAATAATAATAATAATAATGGTTATAATTTTAATAATGATAGTAGTAATAATAATGATAATAATATTATTGTTTTTATTATTATATTTGTTGCTGTTGTTGTTGTTGTTGTTGTTGTGTTTATTATGATTAAAGATAATTAATTGTAATAATTGATATTAGTAATAATAATAATCAATAAAATAATAAGAAGTAATAATAATAATAATAATAATAATAATAATAATAATAATAATAGCAATAGTAATAATAATAATAGTTATTATTATTATTATTATTATTATTATTATTATTATCAATAGTAATTCTAAATTATAATAATAATTAATAATAATAATAATAATAATAATAATAATAATAATAATAATAATAATAATAATAATAATAATAATGAATAGTATTAATAATTATAATAATATTTATAATTACAATAATTATTATTATTAATATTATTACTATTATTGTTATTATTATTATTATTATTATTATTATTATTATTATTATTATTATTATTATTATTATTATTATTAAAGATATTTAATAATTAATAATAATATTAATAATAATAATAATCATTATTATCATTATTATTATTATTATTATTATTATCATTATTATTATTAATAATGATAATAATTATGATTAATAATAAAAATAATAATCATTATTATTATTAATGAAAATTAATGATAATTACTATTGATAATGGTAATAATTAATAATAATATTAATGATTATATTTATTATTAATAATAATAATTAATAATAATAATTATTATTATCGATAATAATGGATAATAGAAATAATAATAATAATGACAAAAATAATAATAATAATATTAATGATAACAGTAATAACAATATTAATGGTATTAATAATAATAATTAATAATAATAATTATTATTATTAGAATGAAATTTTGAACATTATTAGTTATCATTAATAATAAGAATTAATTATAATAATTAATGATAAATATAATTATTATTAGTAATTGTAATTATAATGATAAATATATAATGCTAATGTTAATAATAATAATATTTATTAACAACAAGAACAATAAAAATATTATTAAAGATAATTCTTAATAAAAATTATTACTATTAATAATTCATGATAATGATAATTAATAAAAATTAAAATAATTATTAATAGAAATAATTGATAATATTAATGATTTATAATGTTGATAAACAATAATAATTATTATTTTTATTGAAAATAATTAATAATATCAATAATAAGGATAATTGATATTAATAATAATAATTATTATTATTGATAATAGATAATGATAGTAATAATAATAATAATAATAATAATAATAATAATAATAATAATAATAATTAATGATAACTATTAATGATCCTAGTTAATAATAATAATAATTATAATAATAATAATGATAATAATAATAATAATATTGATAATAATAATTATGATAATAATAATTATGATAATAATAATGGTATTTGTTTACTAGAGCACGCTCTCCATTTGCTCCAAAATTACGCATTCTTGTAGCTCTACTCTTTTTGTACAATTATTAGGAGGTTCTTTAGATACTGGGAGAGCAAAAAATAGAAAGATATGTTGCATAAGGTGGGAGAGGGAAAGGTTGGTGGAGGAGGTATTAATCGACCGGGAGCCGACATCGTCAACAAAGTCAACCAAAGATATCGTGATGTCAGCGTACATTTGGTATATATTCAAAATATATACTAAATTAAAAAGGGATCAGTTACTCAAAAGTATTAATATTTGTGAAATGTATATTTTATATTTGGTAAATATTTGATAATAAATCTTATTAAAGTGTTCTTATAAAGAAACTATTTTGAGATTGACAAGTTTTCCCAGACGACGTTTTGCTGTACTAAAGCCATCTATTGACCACTGCCTAAACCAATTTACTGGCAATGAAAACAGTCAGACGCTGCAAAAATAGTCATTCTCTTAAAAAGCTTCCTTAAAAAAATAAGATTTATCATCAAGTATTTACCAAATGAAATATACAATTCACCAATAGAGACACTTTTGAGTAATTCATCCATTTTCAATTTAGTATATATTTTGTATATATACCAAATGTACGCTGACGTCACGAACTTCTCTTTGATTGATAATGTTGACGATGTTGGTTCCTCCTCAAATAACCCTTCCCCCTCCCCCCTTGTGTAACATATCTTGCTAATTTTTGCTTTCCCAGGATTTAACGAACCTCCTAATTACTGTAGAAATAGAGGAGAGCTGCAGGACTGCATCATTTTGGAGTAAATGGAGAGCGTGCTCTTGTAAACAAATACCATAATAATAATAATAACAATAATAATAATAATAATAATGATAATAATTATGAAATAATAGAAATAGTGAAAATAACAAAAGCAATAGTAATAATAATAATAATAATAATAATAATAATAATAATAATAATAATAATAATAATAATAAAAATAATAATAATAATAATCATAATGATGATAAT